>NW_021703777.1:2279296-2458545 GCF_005190385.1 Monodon monoceros
TCCACTTTCCTTTAACATCCTTTGTTCTGTCTGCTGTCTGTCCTTGTGTTTACTTAGAAACTCCTTTCTGAATGGTGTCTGTGTCCTGAAGCTCTCTCAGTTGTAATCCACTGTTAGTTATTGTACTGGAGAACTTTTAATAGATCGTAAGGTATTGGGAAGGAGAGGCATTCTATAATCTTATGATTGAATCTCCCTTTTTATCCGGCAGGAATCCCCAGGCTATGACCTTCAGAATAGTTGTTCAGCTTTTTTCTTGTTGTGATGACAGGCATGACAAACTTCCAGCACCTTCAAATGTCCAAGTGGGAAGGCGCAGTTCTTTTTTTCCCTCATGTGAGACAGGGTAGAAGAGGCACAAGTTATCTAATTGTTCTCCCTGGAGGTCAGATGGAGCTCTGATATTGAAGTTTCCCTTGAGGGCTAGCCTTTGTTTCAGGAAAAGGAAGCTTTGGGTATACTTCAAAATGATTGCTTTCTCCCTCCCCTTGCCAGAGGCAAGAGAGAATTTTTCTCTGATCTTCACAGGACAGCCTTGTGGGGCTACTGAAAGTAAAACTCTGGAAAGTGTTTGCTTTCCAGAGCAAGTGGAAAGTCCTTGCTCCCCCAGAGTTTTCCATTCTCAATTAAGTCCACACTCAGTCTCCAGCTATTCCCAGATCACATATTAAGTGTCTCCACCCATTACTGGCTCTTGTTCCTAGTCAGCTGGGATTGTCTTCATTCACCTATTTCTTCAGTTTTCAGGGAGGTGATTTGTCCTGAATTCTCTGGTAGATGTAAGAAGAATTGTTGATTTTCAGTTGGTTCAGCTTTTTTCTTGTTGTGATGGCAGCAGTGACAGTTTCCAAGATCTTCATGCATCAGAGTGGAAACCTGAAGTCCTAATAATAATATTTTATATCCATTATATCTTTTGATGACATGAAAGGGTGCCAATGAAAAATTAGTCGATCTAAGAAAGAAATGGAAAATTTTATTCAAGCCAGTCTTGAGGATTATAACTCAGGAAGAGCATCTCAGAAAGCTCTAAGAACTATTGTGCCCATTAGAAGTCAAGGCACAGTTCTATAAGTGTTTTCAGACAGAGGGCTGTACGTCAAGTGACATATTACTGGCAGTTTAGATGATCCAGATCTAATCGGCATCGTGGTGGGACATGTGATCCCCTACAAGATCAGGAAGGAATGTTGTCTTTTAAGGAGCTGTCTTGTTAATGCTGGGAGAATGTTGCTCGTTGTGGTTGAGCAGGTATTCCTACAAATGGGGGAGGTGTGGCCGGTGCATAATGCGGATACACAATGCATAGTGCCGGGAGAGAGGGGGCCAAAGGTCAGAGAAGGCTTTTTTATGTTTAAATTTTTCTTGTCTTGCCATTAAATACAAATTTTTATTTCACAAGTTTGCGGAGCACAGGCTCCGGACGCGCAGGCTCAGCGGCCATGGCTCACGGGCCCAGCCGCTCCACGGCATGTGGGATCTTCCCGGACCGGGGCACGAACCCGCGTCCCCTGCATCGGCAAGTGGACTCTCAACCACTGCGCCACCAGGGAAGCCCCACAGATCTTATTACTGGCATTTAACCTACAAGAAAACTGAGGCTGAAAGAGATTAAATAACTTTCCCAAAGACAAAGGGCCAGTAGATGAAGCTAACCCACATCTTCTAGACCCTGCCAAGACTCCTCCAACACAGACATGTATGTTCAATCATTAATGCACCTGAAACAGTGTGAAAGGAAAACTTCCATGTGAGAGAGGATCGTCCACATTTCAGTTGGCTCTGTGGCCTGATATAAAAAGCCCTGCCCTGGGATATTCCATAATAAATGTCCTCAAGCCTGACTCAGACCCCAGCTCCCATTTAGATTTTAGGGAATTCACAACAGTGGGAGTCTCAGTTTCTCGGTATGAATCTGGAGCAAGAACTAGAACCACATGACCATTCACCGAGGTCTCTTGCAATCAGAAAATGAAGCAGTGCTAGGCTGTATTTAGGCTCCACATTTTGGGAAGAGAGAGTCTGTGTATGTGTGTATCTGTGGGTCTGTGGGCATGGATATGTGAAAGAGGAAGTTATGTCTTTACAATTTTCCTGAACGGCTAAATTAAGCCTCTCCCTTAAGTGAAAAGCCTTAGCTTCTTTAATTCTTTAAATGACATGACACTTTACCTTCCCACCTGCTTAAATACACTATAGCTTCTGAATGTGAATAATATTTAAAGCAGGACTTCCTTCCAGGATTTCCTCTGCCTTCGGATTTTCCTTATGTTTTCTCGTGGTAACTCCACAACCATTACCAACCACTGAAATGACTCCGTGTGCAATGTCACTTCCTCAGAGAGGCCTTCCTTGACCTCTTAGGACAGAACCCAGCACTTCCTCTTTCTGAACCTACGTGTTCATGTCTGTGTCCCTCGCTATTCTGGAATCTTCATGAGGGTGGACTCTGCATAAGTCACAGCTGCACCCCCAGGGCTGACAGTCTAGGATGGACCTTTCTGCAGGATAGAGATGTTCTATCATCTGTAAGTGATTGCTGAGCTCTTGAAAAGTGCAAGTGAACTACTGAATTTTTAATCCCAAAATTTAAATAGCTATAAGCTGCTAGTGGCCACATATCGGACGGTGGAGGACTAGAGCAATGTTTCTCAAAATCTAAATCAAGATGTCAGGAATCTGCTTCTCGATCCATGCTCCAGGTAATTCTTACCAGCGGTAAAATGTCACAACTGCTGGTCTAGAATGGGATTCTCAGTCCTGGCTTCACATTAGACTCACCTGGAGGAGGTTTTAAAAGAGAACAGTGTCCCAGCCACACCCCTAGAGATTCAATTTCAATTGGTCTGGTGTGGGGTTCAGGTATTAGTATTTAAAAAACGAAACAAGACAGAAACTCTCCCCTGGAGACTGTTACGGGCAGTCAGGCTTGGGCATCTAGAAGATCTGTTCTCACTCGACCCTCAGAATAGACCAAATAAATATACAGATAAACGGTCTGGGGGCATTTATAAAGGATTAGTGATTACAAGTGAAATCTTGTGATGTCCGAAGAGATAATTAGTGACATTAGTGGTTCAGATGAATTTCTTGACATTCCACGAAAAAAAAAGTCAGCTTTAGATAATCTCTAACGACTGTGTGAAATTCCTTGTCCTTTTATCCATAAGCGGTACAAATCGTACCAAGCTCTGGGACATCTGGAGAGGGTGACACGCTCAGAGTTCCCTAATCAATCATCTCTTAAAATACACAAAAGCCTCTCTAGTTTGCTGGTTGATTGACAGAGGGCCTGGTGACTTCACATGGAGTCACATGATCGTGCCCTGCCCAGCAGCTGGAAGAAGGTGTTTTCCAACCTGCCGCTCTGGGCAGGTCCCGGGTCTCCTTTGCTAAGTCCTCCCCGTTCCTCCCCCCTCCAGGTGCGTCGGTCACCGTCTCGGCGGTAAGGAACGGCGCCCGGACTAGCGCGGGAACGTGGGTGCCGGAGTCCCGCCCTCCCCTCCTGCAGGTGCACAGGTAAGGGCCCCGCAGTAAGTCCAGACTGGCCGGGTGCCGGGCGCAGAGGGAATCAGGCGGGTGCAGGCTGGGCACCCGCGCGGGGGGCGGCCGCGCGGGTGCAGAGCCCAGGGAATTTCAGCCCCGGCCCTGGGCGCGGCGAGGATCGCAACTCAAGGAAACCCGAGCAGCTTTGCAGGGGGAGTGTCTGATGATTTTTCAAAACATGCTCCTGATTGAAAAAAAAAAAAAAAAAATCAAGGCTCAGAATAAGTAGATTCAAGCACTGCTAATTTTAGCCAAGACACGGGAGGAGCTTGCCAGGGGATTTGAGGAAATTAACATGAAACTAAAACCGAATCTTAGGTGAAGAGGAGCAAGCAATATTGATCAGCACGTACTAAACGCTAACAAAAAGGTCTCCGTAGAGAGAGGTTTACAGGAAAAAGTTTAAATTACTACGAGAGATTTAAGGGAGAAGTACTATTCAATGAAACAAAAGTACTAGAACAAAAATAAATGAATATAGTTTAACAATATATCAGCATATACTTACACATGTGAAAACTACTTTAGTCTAAAGTATATTAAGTTAATTTAAATATTATTCAAAAGTAATTTGAGCCTTGTTAACTCAACAGGTTTGCATTTTAAAAAACTGGGTCTAGTGTGTGCTAGAGTGATATTTTTTTCCTTTCCACAGAACTTCATTGATTTAGAATGAGGTAGATTCTTCCTTAAAGATAGTAAACATTGCCAACCCACAATGAAATTAGATCACATGCTTTCTGAAATGTACCAGAGGGGCATGCAATAAACTTCATTTATCTGCAGGTAATAACTAAGTAACACTGGTTGATGTTCACTCAGCAGTCAAAATGCAGTGTATGCACCGTGATTAGCACACCAGATTATTCTTTCAAGGAAATCTGAGAGGTTTAAGGTTGTCAGTATTCTTCAGTGGAGACATCGTTTTGTTCATGTTGCAATTTCTTTAAGGGTAGGCATTCTCTTCGCAATGTGCTTATAGAGGGTTTTTTTCGCTTAGCTGATTTTAGTTAAAATGGAAACAAAATAAGTTTCTTAGCTGGACTTAATCACGTGTCCTCAGTCCTGTGATATCCTTCCTGGATACCTCCTGCCCCTCTGACCTATTGCAGCTCTGGTATTTTAGCAACAATCCACCAGCTTGACCCTTGAGCAAAACCCACGTAAGCTATTGAGGGAAGCCACAGGGCTGAAACTTTCTTTGTATCTAATAGTAAGCCTATTATTATTTTTATTGAAGTAGTGTTACTGTGTCAGTGTTTAAATGTCTTAGCATCTCTTCCTCAACTATGGTCCCGTGGAGGATATTGTCTTAAGAGCATTTTGTTTTATTTTAAGAAAACACACAAAATTTTAAATAGATATCTTTTTTGCTAAAATTTATTCATCAATTTGAAGTTATTCCTGTTTTGGGTTAAACTATGTTTAATAATACCAAAGAAGATATATTGTAGGTAGTTGTATATTTGACAATTCTCTGCAAAGAACCCATAAGGAACAATATGTGAAAAAAAAAATGAAACACCTTAAATGTAAACATTTATCATTGTAAAATAAAATAATAAGGAAAGGTAATTTCAGATGTACTTTGTTCAATACACATCCACAAGAGGTTATCACTATAATATTAAATTTGGGGGAAAAAACCCACTAGATTATTTTAAATTCCATTCCAGAAGATTTATGTAGAGAAGTGAATAAATCAAAAGATCAATGTGCAAAATGATTTCAAAATGGTATTGTGGCATGACTCTGGTTACCTCCTGTGTTAAAAATGACTGTGTTATTTTTTTCTCATGTAGCTTGTACAACTAAAAAAGTGAATTATGTTCAATACCCTTTTCCAAATGTTATCTTATGAAAAATGTCTGGTTCTTAGCTATTTGGGTTTTGGTCCTTTAGGAAACTAGAACTTTTTAATAAGCTTAGCAGTGTTGTCCAGTAGAATTTTCTGCAACGATAGGCGTGTTCTACATATAATCTGCTCTGTCCAGTATGGTAGCTGTTGATTATATGTAGCCATTGAGCACTTGAAATGGCGTTAACTTAGCTAAGGAGCTGCGTTTTCTTCTTTTACTAAATTTTAATGAAAATTTAGTTACCCGTATGTGACCAGTGGCTACCGGATTGCACAAGCATCTGACTAGCTGTTCCCCTTTGTTCTGCTGGCTGGTTGATAGTACTGCGCAAGACACAACTGCTGATCTCGTGCTGTCGGGGAGTCCTGAAGGTATTTTTCAAGAGCCTTAATCTGGAAGGGATTTAAGAGATATGTTTTTTTCATTTCATTTTTAATGACATTTGTTGCTTTGTTTTCATATTACGAGCAATACATGTTCACTGCAGACTACCAGAAACACATAAAAGCATAAGGTAAAAATTTGCTATCTCCCATAATCCCCACCCTCCAGAGGTAACTATTTTAGCATTTTGACACATTTCCTCCCAGTGTCTACCTATTTTTTTTTTCAATTGAGGTATACTTGACCTACATCACTCTGTTATTTCCAGGTGTACAATACAGTGACTCGATATTTCTACGCATTACAAAAGGATCCCTACAATAAGTCTAGTTACCATCTGTCACCATACAAAGTTATTACAATATAATTAACAATTTTCCCCATACTGCACATTTCATCTTGATCCCTGGGACTCATTTATTTTGCAGCTGGAAGTTTGTCCCTCTTAACTCACTCACCTATTTCACTCACCCCCGCCCCGACCCTGTTCCCTGTATCTATGACTCTGTTCTTTGTTATGTTTGTTCCTTTGTTTAGTTTTTCAGAGTCCACATATTAGTGAAATCATATGGTATTTATTTTTCTCCATATGATTTATGTCACTTAGCATAATAGCTTCTAGGTCCATCCATGTTTTCACAAATGGCAAGATTTCCTTATTTTTATGGCTGAGTAATATTCCATGTTGTGTGTGTGTGTGCGTGTGTGTGTGCGTGCGTGTGTGTGTGTGTGTGTGTATATATCTCACATCTTCTTTATCCATTCATCTGTTGCTGGGCACTTAGGATGCTTCCATATCATGACTGTTGTAAATAATGCTGTAATGAATAGAGGTGTGCATATATCATTTTGAATCAGTGTTTTAGTTTTTCTTCAGAATGATACCAAGAAGTGGATTTTCTGGATGGTATGGCAGTTCTACTTTTAGTTTTTTTAAGGAACCTCCATACTGTTCTCCATAGTGGCTGCACCAATTTACATTCACACCAACTGTGTAGGAGGGTTCCCTTTCTCCATACTCTCTCCAGCATTTGTGGTTTGTAGACTTTTTGATGATGGCTGTTCTGACAGGTGTGAGGTGATACCTCATTGTGGTTTGATTTGCATTTCTCTAATAATTAGTGATGTTGAGAATCTTTTCATGTATCTGTTGGCCAAGGGTGTGTCTTCTTTGGAAAAATGTCTATTCATATCCTCTGCCCATTTTTTAATTAGGTTATTTGTTTTTTGATATTGAGTTTTATGAGTCCTTTGTATATTTTGGATACTAACCTATTATGAGGTATATCATTTGCAAATATCTTCTCTGATTTAGTAGGCAGCCTTTTCATTTGATTGGTAGTTCCCATGCTGTGCAAAAACTTTTTAGCTAGGGTAGTCCCATTTGTTTTTGTTTTTTAAAGATTTGTTTATTTATTTATTTTTGGCTGCATTGGGTCTTCGTTGCTGCGCGCGGGCTTTCTCGTTGCGGTGAACAGGGGCTACTCTTCGCTGTGGTGTGCAGGCTTCTAATTGCGGTGGTTTCTCTTGTTATGGAGCACGGGCTCTAGGTGTGCGGGCTTCAGTAGTTGTGGCACACAGGCTCATAGTTGTGGCTTGCAGACTCTAGAGCAGAGGCTCAGTAGTTGTGGTGCACAGGCTTAGTTGCTCTGCAGCGTGTGGGATCTTCCCAGACCAGGGCTCAAACCCGTGTCCCCTGCATTAGCAGGCGGATTCTTAACCACTGCGCCACCAGGGAAGTCCCCCATTTGTTTTTTATTTTTGCTTTTGTTTCCCTTGTCTGGAGAGATAGATTCAAAAAAACAATTGCTAAGGCCAGTGTCAAACAGTGAACTGCCTATGTTTTCTTCTAGGAATTTTATGGTTTCAGGCCTCACATTTAAGTCCTTAATCCATTTTGAGTTTATTTTTGTACATGGTATGAGAAAGCAGTCCAGTTTGACTCTTTCATGTAGCTGTCCAGTTTACCCAACACCGTTTATCAAAGAGGCTTTATTTTCCCCGTTGTGTATTCTTGCTTCCTTTGTCATAGATTAATTGACCATATGTGTGTAGATTTATTTCCGGGCTCTCTATTCTTTTGCATTGATCTATGTTTCTGTTTTGGTGCCAGTACCATATTGTTTTGATTACTGTAGCTTAGAAGTATGAAATTGGGGAGCATGATAACTCAAGCTTTTTTCTTTTTTCTCAAGAAATAAAAAAGCTTGTGTCATCTTTGATTTCTTTCATCGGTATCTTATAGTTTGCTGAATATGGGTATTTTTGCCTCCTTAGGTAGGTTTATTCCTAGGTATTTTATTCTTTTTACATGATAGTAAATGGGATTGTTTACTTAATTTTTCTTTGTGTTCTTTTGTTGTTAGTGTATAGCAATGCAAGAGATTTCTGTATATTAATTTTATATCCTGCAACTTTACCAAATTCATTGATTAACTCTAATAGTTTTCTGGTGGCATCTTTAGGATTCTCTATGTATAGTATCATGTCATCTGCAAACAGTGGCAGTTTTGCTTCTTCCTTTGCGATTTGGATTTCTTTTATTTCTTTATCTTCTCTGATTGCCATGGCTAGGACTTCCAAAACTATGTTGAATTATAGTGGTGAGAGTGGGCACCCTTGTCTTGTTCCTGATCTTAGAGGAAATGCTTTCAGTTTTTCACCATTGAGAATGATATTGGCTGTGGGTTTGTCATATATGGCCTTTAGTATGTTGAGGTAGGTTCCCTCTATGCCCACTTTCTGGAGAGTTTTTATCATAATTGGGTGTTGAATTTTGTCAAAAACTTTCTCTGCATCTTTTGAGATGATCATATGGTTTTTATTCTTCAATTTGTTAGTATGGTGTATCAGCTATTATTTTTTTAAATATGTTTTTTGCCCCTTTTCTCTCCCTTCTCATTCCTACACCCCTTAATGTGAATGTTAGTATGTTTGATGTTGTCCCAGGGGTCTCTTAAGCTATCCTTCTTTGTTTTAATTCTTTTTTCTGTTTAGCTTGGGTGATTTCCACTGTTTTGTCTTCCAGTTCAATGATCCCTTCCTCTATATTATCTAATCTACTGTTATTTTTTTCTAGTGTATTTTTTATTTCAGTTATTGTGTTCTTCACCTCTCTTTGGTTCTTCTTTGTATTTTCTAACTCATTGTTAAAATTCTCACTGTTTCATCCATTCTTTCCTCAAGTTTGTTGAGCATCTCTCCGATCATTACCTAAACTCTTTATTGGGTAAATTGCTTACCTTCACTTCACTTAGCATTTCTTGTGGAGTTTTATCTTGTTTTTTCATTTTGGAAATATTCCTTTGTCACCTCATTTTTCTGGTTCTTTGTTTTTGTTCTTCTCTGTATTAGATAGGCTGGTTATATTTTCTGATCTTGGAGAAGTGGTCTTAAGTAGTAGACATCCTAATCACCCCAGCAGCACACCCCCTGCTGGTCACCAGAGATGTATTCTCTAGGGGTGCTTCTTATATGGGCTGCATGAGTCCTTTTGTTGTGTTAGGGCCAACTACTGTGGGTACACTGGTAGGTGTGGCTGGCCCTCAGCCCAGTTGGTTGCCAGGCCCTGCCTAGTGCAGAGGCTGCTGGCCACTGGTGGAAGGGGCCAAGTCTCAGGATGGCTGGCTATGGGGACCATGTTGTCCCAAGACTGGTGCCCACTCACTGGTTGGTGAGGCCAGCTCCTGATGCATCTGCCTGAAGTGCACCAGGGGGTCATGTGTCTAGTGCCAGCCCAGTGTGGAAACAGAGACTCTGCTCTTGAAGAGAGAATGCAAAATCTCACATGCTGTACTAGTGGTCTAACACTAGCTCCATGACCCCCTAATGCAGAATCAAGTCCTGGGGTGGCTAGCTGCAAGCCAGGGGGTCCTGGAGCTAGTCTTGGCCTGCTGATAGGCAGGATCAGGTTCTGCGGATACTGGGGACTGGGGGTGGGGGCTACCTATGGCTTCTGCTGGCTTGCTAGTGGGTTGGGCTAGTCTCTGCGTTGCTGGCTGCTTAGCCTCGGGCATCACAGGACTGGTGACAACTGGCCTTTGGGTGAGGCCAGATTCCAGTGCTAATAGGCTAGTGGGAGGACATCAAAATGGTACTTGCTAACACCAGTGCCCTAGTGACAGCATGAGCTCCTGAAAATGGCTGTTGCCAACACCTGTGACCCCAGGGTGAGAGCTGCTTGCCTCCCGCCTCTCCAGGCAACTCTCCAAGATCAGCAAGAGGTCTGACCCAGGCTCCTTTCATATTACTGCCTCTGCCCTGGGTCTTGAAGTATGTGAGATTTTGTGTGCGCCCTCTAACAGCAGAGGCTCTGTTTCCTACAGACCTCTGGTTTTCCCAAATGCAAGTCTCACTGACCTTCAAAGCTAGAAGTTCTGGGGACTCATCTTCTCTGTGCAGGATCCCCGGTCTGGGGAGCCCAATGTGGGGCTTAGACCCCTCGCTCCTTGGGGAAATCTCTGCAATTGTGATTATCCTACTGTTTGTGGTCACCTACCCATGGGTGTCAGTCTTGACTCTACTGTGTCTTCACCCCTCCTCTCATCACCTTGTGGTTCCTTCTTTATATCTTTAGCTGCAGACGATCTTTTCTACTAGCCTTCAGGTCATTTTCATTGATAGTTTCTTTGTGAATTTTGGAAGGAGGTAGGCTCAGGGTCTTCCTTCTCCACCATCTTGGTCACCTTCAAGAGATTGTTAAAGAGATCTTTAGGAGATTCTTCTATCTGTTCAGTTTTTTAAAAAGTCACAAATATAATTTCATGAACTATTTAAACTAATACACACCTAGGTGGTGCTACTGTTGAAGAAAAGTGCCTTTGCCTCTAGGGGATCCTGAGTATGTAGCAACAATACAACTTAAATGTGCCCTTAAGCTCGTGTTAAATAGTAGAACAGCTTGTGCTCAGAAGGCACTGATAGGTCTCAAAGTCTTCACCCGTGCTCTGTCATTGACTTGTCACAACAACCAATTGAACTGAACAGGATCCTGGTCCACAAATCTTCATGATACAATCTACCCACACAGAAGAATTTCTTTACGATATCATACAAATTGTATCCAGATCTTGGAAGAAGTTAGGTTTTCAAGCTCTGAAGACAAATTTTGCTTGTTTTATTGTTTGTTTTGTAGGTCAGTGATCAAAAAATATTTGTTGCCAACATAAATGAAAAAATGAATGAATGAACATGGGTTGTGAATGTAATACATAATTTCATAATGTCCTAACTTTTTATCTGGAAGGACTCTTACCATACTTTTGACAAACTCAATAAGTATCATGTATTGATCACAGTTTGCTCACAGATTCACAACTTTTTAATTGTTTCATTTTTACTCCTTTTATTTCAGAAGCTCTTGAAAAGTACATCAAGTTGAAAGTGAACCAGCTTGCTCTCGGGCAGGACCAGAGCCATGAGCAATAATGGAACAGACCTCACCACTGGTTTCATCTCCTCTATTGTAGCCATCCTTTTGTTTGGCTCAAACTTTGTACCACTTAAAAAATATGAGACTGGCGATGGTAGTTATGTTTCCTTCATTGTTAGTCTTAAATTAATTTTAAATGTGAAGTTCACTTTTTTGGTCTTTTTAAAATGATGGCTATAAAAATGAATTTTGCTGTACCTGAAGCCAAATGAATAGAGCTTAAAAAAAATCATTTGACAATGCCCATGCCATGTTATCTGACTGCTAGTCAGTGTAGGATAACCTTAATATTGTGTTTCATCATAAAGCTAGGATGGGGAAAGTCTTTTAGCCATATCTGTTATGTTTAGAAAAGAAGGAAGTTAGCTCTACTGCTAACACTTGTTTTGCAAACACAAATTGCCAACACAATTGATATAATAGAAAACAATTCGCACATAACACGAAATCTGTGTTTGCCTATGAGCAATTTTGACTCTGACAAGCATTAGGTGAACACAGAAAACTGCACCCAGATGAACAAAGATGCATAGTAATGCACAAAATATGCCCACACACACCCCTTCACACAACCACCAGGTCTGTTACACCACGCCCATACACATCTGGTGTTCAAACCCTCATTCACCACCTTCCCAATAATTCACAAGCTACAACACTTCTGACATCCATTTGCATAAGCCAAGTTCAGATCTTTTTTAAGGTAAAGTTCCATATTTATTGCAGCATTTGTGAATGTCTTAACCACTTAACCAGTGTAAAACTGCACTACCATCTTTTTAGGCTCCTATCTTTCCTTAATAAGTTGTTGATGAAGTTTCTGAGTGTTGTGTCCTTAGCCCCATTTTCCCCCTAAGCTCTGCAGGCTTTATCACATGATTTTACACAGTACGGTGATGTTTAGGAACACACATGTCACATTATGGTAGAACTGACTGTAATGTGAATTATAGGGAAGGAGAAGCAGTAGTTGTTTTTATCTACCTGCCTTTCCTGTTAAAGCCAGGAGAAATTGGGGATGTTATGGTGAAACCCTGGTGGGAGGCATTGTGTTTTCACTCCAATTTATGTCTTTTTTTTTTCAACTTTATCTCAGCCTTTTTTCTTATGTCTTTATACCACTAAGACAATAGAGTTACAAATCCTTTCCCTCCAGAGCCTTTCTTCTTCTCCCCTTTGGAGTTAGAACAGGAATGAAAAGTGCTAAAAAAATAACAAAAAACATACTAAGGGTTAGAGGACCTGACTTTTGGGTGTTCTACAAGAACGGAGTGATCCCAGACAAACCTTATCCACTCTTTTGTTCTCAGTTTCTCATTTGTAAAATGAAGTTCCCTTTCATCTCTGTGTGCTTACTTTTTTTGTCTTAGAGGTTAACAGCCTTTTTTTCTCTCCTCCACCGTGAGATTGACTAGAAATAGGGAAAATTTTCCAATAGAGTCAAAAGTGCTACACTGAGTTATAACTACCTTAGTATTTTTTCCAATGTCGATATTTTCTGTATCCTTTTAATCCCTAAAGCTTCCTTCTAAGCCTCAGAAAAGTACAGATACACCTCATATCACCATGTGACCTTCAAGTAACTTGCAGAGCATAGGAAGGGGAGTAGCCCTGACCTAGAAGGCTAATTCTCAGGTCTGGAATGTCTGACTCATTGCAGACACTCAACTCCAAGTGCATGAGACCTACATATGGCCATAAAGGACTTTATGTTTATCCCAAAATGGTGCATATGGTCCCCAAAGGTTTAAATTACTATCATGCTGTTGTGACGTTCTTAATGCCTTGTCTTCGGTGAGGAATGGCACTAAGTATAGCATCTGAATAAAAGTATGTAGTCTTGGTCTTGCCAACATTCTTTGGTAGAAAATTTTTGATCCCTGTTAAGCCGGGATGCACGGTGTAGAGCAAGCTTTGGAGTCCAGTTGAGTTTAAATTCCAGTTTTACAGACTGTTAGCTATTTGGACAAGTTGCTTCATCTCTGATTCATTTTCTGTCTTTGAATTAGGGTTAATTATGTTGCATAGTAGTTACAAGAAATATAATAAACATGTAAAGTGCCTGGCATAGAGGCATGCAATAAATTGTGACCATTACTATAATAATTCATTGATATTCCCAAACGCACTAATTTCCTTAGATCAGTTTGAACCAATGACACCAGTTTTTTTTATTTCCAGGAATGTTTCTCCAGTGGGTTCTTTGTGCTGCCATATGGTTGGTTGCCTTGGTGGTCAATCTGATATTACATTGCCCTAAGTTTTGGCCTTTTGCAATGGTTGGGGGCTGCATTTGGGCAACAGGTAATATTTGATATAATTTATTCTTTAATCATTTTATGCTATGATCCAAATAAATCTGGTTCATAGTAGAAGGGAACTAAATGAACAATTTAGTTTCTCTCATTTATATACTCCATAAATATTTTTGGTACATTTCCTGACTCTTTCCTTTTAATGATTTCTTTCTTAGTTCCTGGTAGATCATTGTGATAGTAAAATTATTACTATATATTATATGTATAATTATATAAAATTATTATAGGAAAAATGTTTCACTCGCTATCTGTTCAAGCATAACTCATATATTAGTTTAAGTGCTCTGGTCTTTCTTTCTTTCTCTCCCATTATGTTTGTCAGAAAATATTTATTAAATAGTCGTTTCTACAACTATCATCTTTAGGACTTGTCCTTAAAAGTAGACAAACACAGACACATTATCATTTCAAAAGCACTGGCAGAGAAACAGAAGCAAACAAAAATCTTCCCTCTGTTGCCTTCTCACTGTTGCCTGAAGTTATATAACTAGAATTTACACCTTTGCTTGGCCAATCAGGGATGCTTTTCTTCTCTTACTATAAATGCACCCCAGGAGAGTTTTCTTCTCTTTAGCAAAGAGAATCCCAAGTATCAAGGCTCTCTAGAGGCAGTTTGATTAAAAGCAAATGAATTTTTAAACGTTAAAAATGTACTGGGTAACTACTTAATTTGAATCTCTACAGAATTAAGTGATTTAGTGAAGATGATGGGTTGGAGGACAAAAGAGTTAACTTTTAAATTTCCACTAGAGTTGTAATTATTGTAGCTCACTTATACCTTAGTATGCTTACGATTGTCATGTCTAACGGGAGAGGGGAACAGAGAAAGCAACCATTCATCCTGCGGATCTTGACAACCACCATAGTATCTATATTCACCCAGCAGGTCCCACTGGGAGTCGGTGGGTTAGAGCCTAGTTTGAGAACTGCTGCAGACGGGGATGCTGTAGGTTACAGTAGCTGATTGGATGTGGGGAGCAGAGGAAAGGGAGGACCCAATGGTAATGTAGGGATTTTCTCGTGAGTGATTGGAAGAGTGATGGTGTCATTGACTTGGATGAGGAAAACAGGGAAGAGAACGTGTCCGAAAGGGAAAATAATGAGTTCAGCTGGGACCTTTTGAGCTGAAAGTTCCTGGTGTTGGAAATTTCTTTTTTTTTTTTTTCTTTTTATAAATTTATTTATTTTTGGCTGTGTTGGGTCTTCGTTGGTGCATGCAGGCTTTCTCTAGTTGCAGCGAGCGGGGGCTACTCTTCGTTGCGGTGCCCAGGCTTCTCATTGCAGTGGCTTCTCTTGTTGCGGAGCACGGGCTCTAGGCGTGTGGGCTTCAGTGGCTGTGGCTCACGGGCTCCAGAGCACAGGCTCAGTAGTTGTGGCGCATGGGCTTAGCTGCTCCGCGGCACGTGGGATCTTCCCAGACCAGGGCTCGAACCCGTGTCCCCTGCATTGGCAGGTGGATTCTTAACCACTGAGCCACCAGGGAAGCCCAGGAAATTTCTTATCGGCACTAAAACTCTGGAGAAGGTCCAGGCTAGCACTGGGAGCATGTGACTCTAGCTGATAGCTGAAACCATGAAACTAGTCAAGTACCCAAAGAAGAATATAGCAAGAGGAGGGGTGTGTTCTAGGGAAGATATTCAGAGGGCATCTAAATCCGGAAGGTGTGATGCGAAAGAGCAGCCAGAGAAAGAGAGAAACAGGAGGGAACTGGGAGATGAAGAGATCTTGGAAACCAAGAGAGGGAACCTTTCCAGAGGAGATTGACTGAGACCAGACAGCCAATCAAGAACTGGAAAGACCAACCATGAATTTAGTCCTGCGCACGAAGCACTGGGTGCAGGACTCCAGAAGACAAGTGGGTGAGCATGAGAGAGCAAAGTCTGGGGCCGTACTGGGACAGGGACATCTGCCAGTGGTTGGCCCTGGTTCGAGTCGTAGGGGATGGTCACTACTGATTTTATCATTGACCGGCTTCTGCAAAAAGACATAAAACAGAGACCTATGCTAAGGATGAAGAGCATTGGTGCAGTTAGGCAAGGAGCTAATTCAACATTTTCTCTGTAGGATTTTGCCCTAAGCCTGGCTCTTTTAGCAGTCACAATCATGAGTTTAAGTGCCAAAACATGTGGCTGTTTTATTTTTAAAATGACGAATTGCGCTTTACTAAGTTTGTCCAAATCCCATAAGCTTTTTTTTCCATTTTTATTAAACCTTTATTTTGTTTTATTTTTAAAATTTTTTATTGGGTTGTAGTTGATTTACAATGTTGTGTTAGTTTCTGCTGTACAGCAAAGTGAATCAGTTATACATATACGTATAACCACTCTTTTTTAAGATTCTGTTCCCATATAGATCATTACAGAGAATTGAGTAGAGTTCCCTGTGCTGTACAGTATGTCCTTATTAGTTATCTATTTTATATATAGTACTGTGTATGCGTCAATCCCACTCTTCCAATTTATCCCTCCACCCCCCCCTTACCCCCGATAACCATAAATTTATTTTCTACATCTGTAACTCTATTTCTGTTTTGCAGATAAGTTTATTTGTAGCCTTCTTTTAGGTTCCACATGTGAGCAATGTCATATGATATTTGTCTCTGTCTGACTTACTTCACTTAGTACGATCATCTCTAGGTCCATCCACGTTGGTGCAAATGGCATTACTTCATTCCTTTTTATGGCTGAGTAATATTCCATTGTATATACGTACCACATCTTCTTTATCCATTCCTCTGTTGATGGACATTTAGGGTGCTTCCATGGCTATTGAAAATGCAAATCAAAACTGCAATGAGGGGTGAGCTGTGACAAAGCGAGAGAGAGGCATGGACATATATACACTACCAAACGTAAGGTAGATAGCTAGCGGGAAGCAGCCACAGAGCACAGGGATATCAGCTCGGTGCTTTGTGACCACCTAGAGGGGTGGGATAGGGAGGGTGGGAGGGAGGAAGACGCAAGAGGGAAGAGATATGGAAACCTATGTATATGTACAACTGATTCACTTTGTTATAAAGCAGAAACTAACACACCATTGTAAAGCAATTATACCCCAATAAAGATGTTAAAAAAAAAAAAACAAAAAACTACAATGGGGTATCACCTCACACCGGTCAGAATGGCCATCATCAAAAAACCTGCAAACAATAAATGCTGGCGAAGATGTGGAGAAAAGGGAACACTCCCATGAGCTTCAGTTGAAATTAAAATAAAAATTAATTCAATTGATAAACTTGTTTTCTGTATTGGAAATAACACCTTTCTTCTGTATATTTCATCTACAGGAAACATTGCGGTTGTCCCAATTATCAAAACCATTGGTTTGGGCCTTGGAATCTTAATCTGGGGATCATTTAATGCCTTAATCGGCTGGGCAAGCTCAAGGTAACACAAAGCAAAGTGTTTCAACTATGATTCTCTGCACTCACCCTCTGTGTAAGGCCAGTGCTAAGAATGGGACTAGCTGAGAGGAATAATGCTTGGTTCCTACCCTCACAGAGGCCACTACTGGTAAGGCATACACATAACATATGCTACCTTGAATTACTATTTCCCTTAAGTTCTAAAGAAGTGATCTGACGCTCTGATCAAGATAAAGTAAAGAATTGTCTCTAGGGAACAAATAGGGAGAGAGAAAGGACACTGATACTTATGTTCCCTTTCTGTGTGTGGCAATTTGCTGGACATATTATGTACATTATTCCCATCTCATTTTCACAACTATATGAGGTAAGTGCTATCTTATGAGAGAACTGGCACGCAAAGAAGATGAGGAACTTGCTGAAGCTCACAGAGCTAATCAGCCATATTCAAACCCAAGCCTGCTGGTTCTAAAGCCCATATTCTTCCCTCTGGGGTCTGAGCCAGTGTCAGCAAACCCTGGTCCAGCTTCCCAGCCATTTTTGTAAATAAAGTGATATTGGAACACAGCCAAACACATCCGTTTAAGGAGTGTCTGTGGCTGCTTGTTCCCTATAATGGTAGAGGTGAGTAGTTGCAAGAGGCCACCTAGCCTGCAAAGCCTAAAATATTTACCCGCTGGCCCTTAAAGGGAAAGTTTGTCAACCTGCAGCTCTAGAGCTGAGCTGTCCAGATAGGGTCACCTCAAGCCACATGTGGCCATGCGTATTTAAATTTAAATTAATTAAAATGTGATAAAGTTAAGCATCGAGTTCCTCGGCTGCACTGGCCACGTGTCAAGTGCTCTATCGCCGTATCTGGCGGAAGCTGCCCTATTGTCTGGTGCAGCCTGGGAACAGCTTCATCATCTGAGACGATCCTTTTGGACTGCACCACCCTCAGTCAGCATTACGATGAACATTCAAGTTGAGTTTGGGAAAATAAATAGAAAGGGGGCTTTTACTCTAACCTTGCTTTCCGGGCCCCTCTTCCCGCTCAAAACACTACAACAACCTCAGTTATAACAAAGCCAGCTAAGTTCCAGTACATTCTTTCCTGTCCTTTCCTCATCCCCGCCCTGCTTTTTACAAGTGCTATTTTCTTTTTCCTGTCCTTGCCTCCTTTCTCTGGCCCTGGGTGGTTCACAGTGATTGTCGGTGATGATCACTACAACCTCAAGACATGGGAAAAAAAAAAAAAAAGAATTTAAAGGGATGCCAAAGAGCAGGGATCTTTAACCAAGCAGTTATTGAAGTCTATTTCAAGTATTATACACAATAGCAGTCAACTTGTCAGCATTCAATTACCCACTTAATCTATTTTTTCTTCCTTCTTCCTTAGTCTTAATGAGAAAGGGACTTTTCTTTTAGACAAGTACTTTTACATATACTAGCTCATTTAACCTTAAGAAACCTGTACGTGAGGTATAATTATAGGTATAATTGTTCCAGTTTTAAACATGGGAAATTGAGGCACAATAAGGATAGTTAACTTATCCAAGTCACAGGTAGGAGGTGAGGGACCTAGGATTTCAATCCAGGAATCTGACCCCGAGTCCATGGCCTTAAACACTGTGATGAACACATATTCAACAATATCTACTTTGATATGACTCTTTCAATTTCCAGGTTTGGCTGGTTTGGAATGGATGCAGAAGAGGTGTCAAAACCACTGCTCAACTACATCGGAGCCGGGCTGTCAGTAGTAAGGTACATGGCCATTTCTTATGATTTAACTCTTCTTCCCAACATTCAGGACACTTGTTAAAGATCCTGATGTGTGGACATTGCTTTACACCCACGTCTCATCAATCAACATGATTTTTTCTCAGATTCTTCATTTACATTGACAGGCATGGCTTCAGGGGACAGAAAGTATCAGCTCTGGGGTCAGGGGCCCCAGCCTCAGTGGTCAAAAGCTCTGAGACCCTGGGAAACCTTTTAGCTGCTGTGAAGCTCATTTTCATTATCTGTAATATTCAGAAAAATCATAAGACATAGCTCATAAATGAGGATCAAATGGAGTTAAAGTATTTTGCGAACTAGAAAATGCTGTAAGTCAATGTTATTCTGGCTTCCCGATGCTCTGAAATAGCCACTGATTCTCTCTTATTACTCATGTATTCTTTGCCACTCAGTTTCCACTTTCCTGTCACGTCACTCAGCTCTTCTCAACCCGCTCACGTAACAACTCTCTCACCTGTGACAACACACACTCATGTAAATACCTGTTCGGGGATGTCTAGTTATATTCACTGTCTGAATGGCAGTGTTCAGTCCATAAAACCATCACAGAATTAGGTCACCTTAGATTCGGTCCCTTTTCCTCTCTAGGCTCCATCTGTATTTCCTGTCAGCACCTCTCATAATGGATAGTATTGCCTGTGAAGATTTTAGTACTTTTTTATTTTTCAGGGAAAGAGCACTATATTTCCCTTCCTCCTGCAGCTGACGGCTTTTCTCCAGCCACATTCAGGAACAATCTCTTTGTTGTTGAAATGTTGCCTTAGAGAGTTCTTCCAGGCCAATCGGAGAGGAAATAACATTGATTATTCTAAAATAGCAGATTCTTGACATTTTTGGTTAGAGGCAATTTTGTATATTTTGTACAATTCACAGAGCATTCAAGCTTTGAAGAGCTCTCTCAGAAAACATTTCTTTACGCCCCAAAATTGGAATGTAGAATGCCTTCATCTTGACTTAATGATAATTTGAGGCCAATTTATCCACTCCATCAGGCTTTGTTTTTCTCCATGTTCCTTCTCCCTTTAGAAAGTGTACATTCTCTAAAATTACAAATTATTCACGTTCTATCGCTTCTACTTGTGTGACCTTGGGCAAATCACTTAATTTCTCTAAACCTTGGTTTCTTCATCTGGGGATAAAGTGGGGATAATAATTGCACCAGCCTCATAGGATATTTTGAGGATTAAATAAATATGTTCAGTGCTATGTATAGTGCTAGACACATGGCTAATGCTCTATATGGTGGGTTTAATTACACTAGTCACTCTTTTAATTAATAACTATTTCATGTTTGGTTTCTGTTACCCCTTTGGGTCTATGTTGTCCAACTGAACAGTTAACTAGCCAGCATGTCTGGGGGTCACCCAACTTAGTCTGGATATTGGTCTGAGGCAGGAAAATGCAGTGATCTCTTCTGTGGTGCATCCTGGCTCTCTTCTAAGTTTCTTTTGTTGACCTGAAACAAATAGATGGCCAGATTGTCCCCAGCAAAAATGGGTTTATTCAGGATCAGCAGAGAATTGCAGTTCAGGGTCTGCAACCATGGCGAACCAGTACAAGTCCCTCACATCAAGGGAAGGAGAACGCTTTTATAGAGGACACAAGGAAGTTGGGAGGGTTATAGTAAACAAGGAGTCCATGGCTGTCCATTGGCTGAGGCCTGGCCAGGAAGGAAGAGGGGTCTGTCTCTTTCCCGTTGGGCTCTGCTATGATCACAGAGCATGTGAGCTCCCCATTCTGGTCCCTCGACTCTATTTAACTGAGTTTTCTGTTTGTTAATATTTTTTACCCTTTACTAAAATGAATTTCTGGAACCTTTCCATTTTAACTCCATTAAATCAGTTTGTTCTGAAGAGAATTCATTGAAATGACTTGGAGTTTCATAGCCAGTATAAGGAAACTTGGAATCTGGTTACATTGGTTTAGGATGTTGCTTTTCTTTTTAAAATGGAAACAATTGCTCCCATCCTCTGTATAGTCAACTGTAAAGCGTTGCTAAGGTCATGTCTAGCCTTACATCTTCCCTACGTGTTATCCAGGTTAAGTATCAGTCAGTTTCCATATCCAAGACCACCCCAGGCATCTTGAACAGCAGAGGATTTAGCACAGGGAATTGTTGACAAAAAATGTTATAAAGCCCAAAAGAGCAAAGGGAGAAGGTGGCATCACCCAAAGCCCAGGACACCCACCCCAGCTGGCACTGTGGGGAGAAATGTGTCTGCCCTGAGCTGCTGACACCCCTGCAGCCACCCAAGGCAAGATGATGCCCGACCTCACCCCACCCCCACCGTTGGCAAAGCCGAGATGAAGCACAGTTTGGGCAAATGTAGTTTTCAGTCTTCTAGTCCCCATGGTTCAGGGTGGAAGTGGAGTGGATGCCAAGAAACAAAGTCCAGGACACTCTCTTAGACATGCTTCAGTGAAGATCCAGGAGTCGGAGTTCACAAGAAGACAGATTTCCTTTTCAATTAGAAAAAGGCTTTGAGAGCTTCCCTGGTGGCACAGTGGTTAAGAATCCACCTGCCAATGCAGGGGACACTGGTTCAAGCCCTGGTCCAGGAAGAGCCCACATGTCTCGGAGCAAATAAGCCCATGTGCCACAACTACTGCACCTGCACTCTAGAGCGCTCGAGCCACAACTACTGAGCACATGTGCCACAACTACTGAGCACACGTGCCACAACTACTGAGCCCACGAGCCACAACTACTGAAGCCCGCGTGCCTAGATCCCGCGCTCCGTAACAAGAGAAGCCACAGAAGTGAGAAGCCCGCGCACCACAAGGAAGATTAGCCCCCACTCGCAGCAACTAGAGAAAGCCCGCGCACAGCAATGAAGACCCAGCGCAGCCAAAAATAAATAAATTAAAATTTTTTAAAAAAAGGCTTTGAATTATCCTTGAATCTACTCTCCATTCTTTTCTCTACTTCCTTAACTTGCTTCCTCTGTAGAGTTGTGTTGTGAGGAAACCCAGATCTTTGATTCTAGCGGTTAGCTTTCTTCAGAGCCACAGTCCTTACGTAGAACTGCGGATCAGGCTAAATATCTCGACATGCATGCCCCCCGGGTGCCTCCTACTCCGTCTCAGGTGGGGCTACCTGTGGAAGGGGACCCTGCCAGGTCAGGCACAAGGTCAGCCCTGCACAAACCCTGGGCTGCTGGTTCCTTTCTATTTGCCTTCAACATTTCCCAGTCAGAATTACTTTTCTTACTTTAGCCTTCCCTGGAAGTTGGTCCCTCTTCCTGCGTTCCTTCTCTCTGTAGAAGGTATTAGCCACAGTCATTCAAATTCAGAACCTCGGGCATCTTGAATTTTTTTCCTTTGTGCCTGACCCCATATCAAATCCTGTAAAATTCTTTCTGGATCTTTCAGAGGTTCCTCCTCTCCTTTCCCTCGGTCCCATACTACCTGCCCACCTGTATACAGTTGTAAAAATCTCACATCTCAGTTCCCTAGTTCCATTCTTTCTTGTTGCCAGTATGACTTGCTTGTATCTGCTCTCAAATCAGGACATCACTCTTCTATCTAGGAACCCCTGAAGGCTCCCCACTGGATTCAGAATAAATCTGTCTCCTTAATCCAGCATGTCCTCCACAGTTAGAGATTCAACACTTCTTCCTAGCACAGTTTCGCCCTGGGTTGTCAGTTCACTGACCCAGGATTACTTATCATACCCGACAGACACTTCCTTCAGCCCCCAAAGCCCTTTCCTCTGCCTCCCTGAAATATCACTTAAGATTTCCCATTCTATATGATGCTTTCTTGATTTTCTTCTTCTAATTATCAATAGAATGAGTCGCCCCTAAACTCCCATTGTATTTTGCACTTCTTCTATTGCCCACATTCTCAGGGTCTGTGTCGTATTATTCAGACAACCCTCTTTATCCTTAAACTATGAGATCCTGAAGGACAAAGTCTGTTATTTTCTTTGTGCACCATTTCTCCCACCATCCCTATCAGACTTCGCTGCACAGTGCTTGACATATAATAGAGGCTTGCTGGAATCAGTCGTCAGTGTAGACACACACGTGAGTTTTACTAATAGGAATGTGTATAGGGTTGCAAATCTAGGGAAATTGGAAAGGTTGAAAGTATAGAGAAGTACCCTTGCGTATAACATATTGATTTATTTTTAAAGTTTCCCATGCTTTTGAAAGCATTCACAGACTCGATCATGGAACTTTGTGTTTGACACACTGTAGCAAGTTCTTCAAGTCTGTAGCCCAGAAGACCTTGTGATCTATTTGGCTTTATGTTCATATCCATAAGATACATCTCATTACCTCGTCCTAACTTAGTGCCACCAGATTCCCTCTTGACCTAATCGAGCTGGATTCTTCTTTCTGACTCACCCATTTCATGTCTAGTATACAGGCTCAGACCACTGATTCCTTAGTCTTCATTTCTTCCTCATGCTCAGCACCCCGTCTCCCACCCAATTTGTAGTTAAACTTCTCAACTGACCAACATATTTTGAGATTTTATCATGTGCCAAAAAGTACCCCGAGAATTTTGTAGCCATTACTATTTAATTCTCATCACAGTTCTGTAAAGTGGGTATATCTCCATTTTTTATTTTATTTATTTATTTTTATTTATTTATTTAAAAAAATTTTTTGGCTGCATTGGGTCTTCGTTGCTGCGCGCGGGCTTTCTCTAGTTGTGGTGAGCGGGGACAACTCTTCGTTGTGGTGCGTGGGCTTCTCATTGCGGTGGCTTCTCTTGTTGCGGAACCCCAGGCTCTAGGTGCACAGGCTTCCGTAGTTGTGGCTCGTGGGCTCAGTAGTTGTGGCTCATGGGTTCTAGAGTGCAGGCTCAGTAGTTGTGGTGCACAGACTTAGTTGCTCTGTGACATGTGGGAGCTTTCCAGACCAAGGCTTGAACCCGTGTACCCTGCATTGGCGGGCGATTCTCAACCACTGCGCCACCAGGGAAGTCCCTCCCCGTTTTTTAGATGAAAAAAGTTGAGGGTCAGAGAGGTTAAGTGATTTGTTGGAGGGTCACACAGTTGTTTGAAGAAGCACTCTAGGGCTTTTCTCTGTGTCCTTCAAGTATATTTCTAACATATCATCCTCTATTGCTATTAGAAAAACAGATGGGTCTATACAAAGTAGAGGGTTTTCATGGTAACTCTGAGGAGAAAATGCAGTTGCAGTGTCTAATGTTAGCTTTGCGAATTAACATATATATGAGCGCACACACATGCCTATTTAACAATTAAGATAGACACATATAATCAGGTTTTATGCATTCAATTTTACTGAGTGTCAGGTACTTCGAGGACCTTGAAGCAGATGGAAAATGTGGTTCCTATCTTCTATTGAATTGGAAAGTCTTTAGAGAAAAAAGATTACATGGACCTGTGGCAGATGGTCTGGACCGTGTGATGACGATTCTCAGTGCTTTGGGAATTCAGAGAAGAGGACAATAGGGGAGGACCAGCCAGGGGTGGGGCTCCCTTCTCACAGTCAGCACTTCACGTCTTCTCTAGTTTGGGTAAGAGGTGAGGACACGGTATGTCCAGCTAAGGAGGGCTCACAAGCGGGACGTACAAGCTTGGAGCAGGGGCTGGTCAGGGAAAGAAGTCCATGGGAGAATTATGTTGAGAAAGGTTGGACAGGGCATGAAGCAGAGAGGAGTAAAAATCAAAGCAAAACTTGAATTTCCCAAGGGAAGGGAAGGGAATATGGCACCATTCACGTTTATAAAGCAGCCAAGAGACTGAACTAAGGAAGCTAACTCGACATTTAAAATTTTTGTACAAAAGATAGCATATCTGAGTTCACTAGTCTGCACTCAGCTACCTATACTATTTTAGTCTCATGTGTGCTTTGAAAACTTCTTATATTGCTTTAACTTTTGAACCATGCAAGTGTTTTTAAAAAGGAATATCAGAAGTATACCAAAGTTGTTAGTTTCCTTCAGTTAATTTAATATTTTAACACATTTTAGCATTTTGGCGTGGTTCAAAAGTCAAGGTCAGTGAGGCATTTGTTACAAAGATACTGGACATGAATAGTCAGTGCCTTGGGAGAGAGAGGTTAAAGGGCAAAAAGGCATTAGGCTTACGTGTGTTTTTATCTCTTAAAATATACTCTGGAGGTCTTTCCATATCACAGCACAGAAGGCATCCTCATTCCTTTTTTATGGCTGTGTCATATTCCACTGGATGATCATGAAGGTCAGCTCACCTGAGTGTGGCTGTGCTTGTGTTAGAGGTCCCGGAGCGGGACTGGTAAGGACAAGAGTGGACACACCTATGCCTTTAGTACATGGCCTCAGGGTCTCCTCTGCAGGGGTCACACAGTTCTGCACTCACACCAGTGGTACTTATCTCCTCGAGTTTGTCCAATTGAGGATGTTAAGCTTTTGGGGGGGGGGGGTTGTCAGTAGAACAGGTGAGATATATTATTTCAAGGTGTTTCCATTTGTGTTTTTTACCATGTGATTCCAGGGTTAAGCATGAATAAAAAGAAAGATGGGGCCATTGACTGAAACAAGAAAATCAGGAGAAAGATCTGATTTGGGAGGGAAGCTTATGAGTCTAGCTTTTAGGCTGTTGTAATTAAAGACAAGGAGAGATGTCAAAGAGAACAGCAGTGCTGGAGAAATGGCAGGACCCCTGAAGAGGCAGTTTGGAAGTAACCATCGTATCATTAAGATACGATGTTTTCCCTTAAATTCAGGCAACTTAATGTGAACCAGGGTTGTGATAAATGTCACTAAAATTTATTTTCTTTGCAGCGCTTTCATATTTTTGTTCATCAAAAGCAAAATACCAAATAACACATATTCTGTGGACACCACACCATTAATAACAGAGCATGTGAGTAGAGAATGAGAACCATCTTGATCTGAAACATATAATTAAGACAAAAGGAAAATGCATGAATTTGAACGCAGATAAGAGGGTAAAGGGGTATTTTTTTTAAATCAGGGCTATCTGAAATATTTTAGCATATTTATTATGGCTAGGTCTGTGTAGCCATCAATATTTCCACAGTAAAGATGCTCAACAAATACAGAGGTCTACTTCTTTTTATTAACGGTAGATCCCTACTAGGAGATGTGCACACAAGCCCATATTTTGAAGTAACTTAAGGATTTCCGCAGTACGGGAACACTGAATACTGAGAAGGAACACGAAAATGACTTTAGAAAGGGGGAGGAAGGAGGCTTTAAAGTAGGATTGGGAGAGGGCAGGGGCCACAGATAAGACAAAGCCAGTGAAAGGGTAAATCAAATCACACAAAAGTGGGAATTAGACTTGACTTTCTTCTATTTCTCTTTTCTGCCGTATCCCATTCCACTCAAAGGTGAAGACAGGAAATAAGTAAGGAGTCACTGTTTTGACCCTGAAGAACATAAATTAGTCTGGAATAGCAAGTCTAGGTTAAACAGGGGCAATCTTTACAAGACGGCCCGCAGCACTAGTGCCAGTGGCTCCATATACAGAAGTGGTTCCAGGGCAAACTGCCACGGCCATGAGCACAGACTCCAGCACCATGGATGCTGAGTGTCTCGTGCGCCTGCCCAGGGCCCAGTGCTGGCTACCGCCTTTGAAATCGCACCTCCCACCCACACACTGGGGCGCTGCCTCCCTGGAAGGCACTGCCTCTACTCCTTACTTCAAAATGAATCGTTTCTTCCCCTTCCTTCTTCCCCTATCAAAACTCTTATCAACTAAGGTGACAGAAACCTTAGTTAAACTGACACTAAAGTCAAATAATAAGTAGCTTAGGTGTTAGAGGAAAGAGATGTATTGATCCGTAGGCCTCTCTGATCAGGGAGATGTTTCAGAGAGAATGAAGGAGTGAGACGGGGAGAAGGTGTCTGGTATTCCTTGCCCACATTAGGGGGGTGGGGAAGAAAGGAAAATAAATGCAACTTGGTAAAAGCTACAGAGAAGGCTAACGACCTTAGATTTTTCCATCAAGATGGAAGTATGTAAGCAAACTTAAGTTTAAAGATACATAAAAAGTATTGGTTACGATGCTGCTATACATCACGAGCTGCTCGTGGGGTGAGAAAGCATGATTGCCAAAGGAAAGCTTGATTTAGCACATAACGAAGAATTCAAATGTACAATAGTTTCTCACCTCTTGTGAAAGCATTAGGAGTATGGCATCAAGGAAACTTCAGCTAGGAGACAAAGATGCTTACATTCAATAGTAGAAATATTATGAATTTGCTCATAACTTTTCCTGACTTAGAATATTAGCTAATCTCAAAACAAGGCTGGAAATGTTTCGTTAGCTAATTTAGTTAAAGAATCTGGATAAAAATATGCCTATTGATCTTAGGTATTCCATAGTAGAAGAGTCTAAGTTCTAATTTCTTTACAAGTTATTAAAATTTGCAAATAGAATGCAAGCATTAATAACTTTTGTTAGCTTTGACAGGTGTATCAAAATAGCCATTTAATAAACTGTGAAAAACATTTAAACAGAGAAGTTGCCTACTGCCAGACCATTCTGAGTGACAGAGAAACAGAATCAGAAACATTTGAGTCTAGAGATGCCCACAGAATCAGTATGCAGGGTGACATGGTCATATTTTAAAGTGCGTTTGAGAGAGAAGAGAAAAATGCTGAACATCTTCTTGTCACCAGTGTGGTTATCAATTGAATGCTGTTTTCCTTTTGATTTTTGCCAATGTTTTCCATAGGTGGTTAACAAAACTCAAGACCCCGATCCTGAACATTCCTGGGTGGATAAACTTTCTACAGTGCAAAACCGCTTAGTGTAAGAAAAGGTTCTCTTATTCTGCTTTATATTTGGTTAAAGCAAGAGTGAAGTAATATTCATCTGAGTTCAAGACGAAAATGGTAACACAAACTTTGACTTCCTAGCTCCATGGTAGAGAGACTTTCGGGTCGCTTGCTGAATTTTAAGGTACAGAGGGCCTTGGTCTCAGTGCTCCAAGGAATTCCTAAGCCACTGCAGTGTCTCTAGCCAATAAGTAGTTGACAAAAGCAATCTCATTTTGCAGGACTTTCGTGCCTAAAGTAAAAGTAAAGTTAAAAAAGAAAAAGCAAAGTAAAGTAAAACCATAGGCCACAGAGTATAATGGCCAGTATGCTCCCAGCCATCCCAATCGAATTAGGTCCACGTCTCCATTACATTACCCAGGATGCTCTCCACTGGAAATCCCTCCACTCGTGTGTCAGACAGTTTTATAATCCCAAGATATTTATTGTCAAATATAGTAGAATATTTTGTGTCTCTGTAGGCCCTAGTGCCCACCCCCAATTCTTTGTATCAAGACCAGGAGAGTTAGGCTCAATGACAGCCCTTATATTTTAGGGTTTGGGGGGCTGACAGAGAAATATGAGAATGTTTATGTTTTATGTATGAAAATTTTGTATATTTTATATAAGAAATATGGATATGTAATAGTATGTAGCTTGCATTTTTCAGTTGAGGGATGTTTTAGACTTTCTGTGGTGACACCTCAAGAATAGAAGGCATGTCCTCTGTTAGTATATACAATGACCTCACAGTGGGAAAGAGGCAGTACTGGGCGCATAATAGATGCTCAATAAATATTTGAATAAATGGAATGAATGAAAGAATGAACTAACCCACACGCTTTGGAAGAAATAAATATGTTGCTATTTTTGCTTTGGAATAAAATAGATATATCAAACAAAACATTTTTCACAAAGCATTGCCTTTGTTAAGGGAATATTTGTTAAGAAGAATGTTTTCAGTTGTCTCATTGGCCAGCCTAGTCTATTAATCTGGTCCACATTTGGGACCCTCGTCCAGGACCAGATGGTCTAGGCCTCCCCAGGATGCAGGGGTTTCCATCATGAACAGAGCTCACTGGCCACGTGAGTGCCTACAGTCTCACATTCCTTAAAACACCACTAAAATAGACTTATTTTTTGGGGGTGGGGCCACACCCCATGGCATGTGGGATCTTAGTTCCCCAGCCAGGGATCGAACCCATGCCCCCTACAGTGGAAGCGTGGAGTCTTAACCACTGCACCATCCCTAAGCATTTGTTTTCAAGCTTGGAAAGGTATGGTTTTTCCTAAAACTCTTTCCTGTTTCATGCTATTGTCCTTTATATTAAGCCAAAGGGATTGTTGCAAAATATTATTCACCTCCCTGCCAAAACCACTGGAAACACTTGCTTCACGCAGATATGGCCCAAGTCTGAGGGATCAATGTGACCCTAGTGCTTAAGGCAAAACGTTTTCTTCTTACAGGAAGTAATGTTTTACCTGAAATATTCAAATTATTTTGTTAGGGAATTCCCTGGCGGTCCAGGGTTAAGACTTGGTGCTTTCACTGCAGGGGGCCGGGGTTCAATCCCTGGTCTGGGAACTACGATCCTACACGTTGTCGGCACAAAAAAAAAAAAAAAAAGGTTTCTTAAATTATGTTATTAAATCAGCACTTCCCCTTGACCATGCCTAAGACATAGACAAGTCTGTGGATCTCAGCAGTTGTTTTGAACAAACGTGTGTTTGGTCCTTAGTCTATTCTAGTCATTATTATTATCTGTGCTATTGTCACAGAGGGTTTAAAAAAGAAGCATAGGGCACGGTGTCAGTCTACAAATACTGCATAATTTAATGAGAGAGCCAGGTTTATTTATGTCGCCTGTAGAATATGATGGCAATATTCCCACCTATGTAATGACAATTTATCATGATAATCCATTGCAGCGTCTGTAAATCATGTCCTTCCACCATTAGATGGTGGAGGACGGAAGCTGCATCACAGCAAGGTGGCATCAGGTACCTTGACCCTGCAGGGCACCCCTGGGGCTTTTGCTTGTCACCCCACTTGAGATAGATGGGTGATTGCTACACAATGCCTTGTGATTTCCACTTTGAAGCATGCTTTTGATATGATTCCATGTGTGCATTTGGCAGAAACGTTGCTTTGGGCCCAGATGAATAGTGATTTATTTGTTTTTAAGGGGCTGCAGTCTCGCGGTAATATCTGGAATGCTCTATGGATCTACATTTGTGCCAATCATTTACATCAAGGACCACAGCAAGAGAAATGATAGTATATACGCAGGGGCAAGTCAGAACGGTGAGAGGAAAAAGTTATTTTACTTTATAAATAAACTCAATACCCATGTATCTAGTTAAGAGTATAAAAAGAATGGGACTGCGGTAGATATTGGTACATAGATTTGTCGATGAAAATTCAATTAACAGTCAAGTTAAGAAGCGAAAATAGGGAATTTTATCTGAGCCAAACTGAGGATTATAGCCCAGGAGACAGACTCTCAGAAGCTCTGAGAACCGTTCCACCTGTTAAAAGGCAAGCGCACTGTCGTATACTGTTTCGAGACAAAGGATCGTACATCAAAATGACGTACCGATATTTTACGTAAAGTTCACCAAGGACACATAGTCCACCGTTAGCAGCTGCAAAGGAGCAGCAGGTCGCCATGGCCCGCTGCAGAGCTGGGAAAGAACAAGTCTTTTAAGAAGTTATCATACATTGGTAGCATCAGGAGCAAAATAGAAATTGATCTTTCCGGTCAGGCAAGCGCTCCCATTCTGAGAAGCTCCAGTTAAAGTGTAATGCAGATGCGTACCTCACATTCGGGGGGGAGGAAGCCCAGACAGACACAGACAGAAGTTTATGTCTAGATTTTCTCGGCGTGCCTTAAAATAAAATTTCATTTCATCAGATTTGATCTTACTTTGTCATTGCAAGTGGTGAGTTAGAAGGGCACGGGAAACTAAAAATAAAGGACTGTTAGAATATTTTCATGTGATCTTTAACATACAAATAGAATCAATTTTAGTCAGGATTCATTTCAGCTACTTGGATCTTAACACATGGTTTTTGGCTTTACTGCAAGATTTGGAGATTATTTTCCAGTTTGATGACCTCTAGGAAAATATGTATTCTTCTCCTCTTTAAAAAAAAAAAAACATACAAAAACTGAAGTGTAGCACATAGTACTTTAAAATCAAATAAAGGTCAAAATATAGCCTGCTTAGTGTATAATTTTTCGAGCACAGAGTAACGCATTGAAAGGCCCAGTGTAATGCTGCCAAATTATCTCAGTTTCTAGCGCTAGAATTAATCTCTCAAGACGTCACTTCCACACAGTGTGCAACAGCCTTCTGCAGGCTCCGAGGAGGTGAGAGTGTCTAATTCAGGATCCTGTGATTATACTGAAACGTGGCTTATACCCACGAAACGATAAAAGAATGATATCGTGGTTAAGACAGTTCTACATCCATGGCACAGGAAATGAATGTCATCTGTGATCCGATAAGGGAGACTTCTGGAGGGCAAGTCATGAGGGAAAGATTGATGGAGAAGCTGGGATTTGAACTCTAAATGAGCAGATAGACTTTGAGTGACTACCATGGTCTGTTTCTTCCTTTTTATATTCAGCCCCACGAACAGTACTCAAACTTTTATTAACTTCTGTCTTTTTTAAAAGATTTTATACAAATACCTTTTGTATTTTATTCTTTTCATTTCAAAGGATTAAAAACTAACAAAAGTAGAATAGCATAGGATAAATTAAGAGAGAAGGAAAAAAGAGTGACAAAATAAAAGAGCCATGAATGAGTCGAAAAACTGTGCTACACGTGTACACTTGCTAGTGATGAGTCATAATTTGGCTCTAAGATTTCTTACAGCCACAAAGGAGATCAGATCAGTCCCAGAATTCAGCAAACACAAGATAAAAACAACTAATTGTTCAGCAGTACAGTTGTTCTTGGTACTGGGACATAATAAACAATGTCCTCAACAATGTCCTCAACAATCTCTTCCCATAAATAGTACAATCAGTTCTTAGGGATCTTTCTTATGACAGCTCAGATGTCGTCTGATAGAGATACACTTTATTCCAATTTATTCAAAAATAATTCAAGGGGGCATATTTTTTTAATGTCACTTATTTAACAATAAATGGTATATGCTCCATGCTGGGCGCTGTTCTAGTTACAGTAATAACTCAAGGGACCCTCCTAGCAACCTTACTGGTTGGATACCATTATTATTCCGGTTTTACAATTGAGAAAATTAAGACAGAGAGAGAGTAGGTAACTTACCCAAGTCTCCAAGTTAACAAGTGGTGGATTGATGAGTCCCACCAGGTTGTCAGCGTTTGAATCACTAGCTATGCTGCCTTTTCTGGTGGTCTTTGGGTGGATGTGTTGTGATATGACTCAGAGGTAGGATTTATGACTTTAGAAGAGACAAACCCTTTGACTTTCAAGATTTTCTGGCTAAACAGGGCCACTCATCTTTCTCCAAATTTAGTTGAGACATCGAGCCCAGTGTGACCTTCCCAGCCAAGAACCTGCATTACACCCATCTGTTTGGCCAAAGGACCCTCTGCTTTAAATAGTCAGTGGAGTTGGGTTTCTCAGATATTGGGCCACCATCTGTGTTATTAACTCCCCCGTGTAATTAGGTTTATAGAAAACAAATAAAATCCTCTTTGGAATAACTTCCTGAATATCCTTCTGTATAGCTGCCTGGGTAGCTGCCATCTGCAACCTGGAAGCTTGTCTCCAGATTGATCAATACACCATATAAAATTAGCACTTCTAAAATTTTTTTACACACCATCCCCCAACTACAGTCTGCTTGGAGATTTGCTACAATGGCTATAGCCATCAGTAAAATTAGGTCTGATACCTGTTCTTAAAAAAGGAGATATGTTCTTTGTTATAAAGCAGAAACTAACACACCATTGTAAAGCAATTATACTCCAATAAAGATGTTTAAAAAAAATTACAAAGGAGATATTAATGTATATTCACATAATGTTTGTTGTTTCTTATTTAGCTTTCCAAGATAATCATAAAAGCCAGTCTTTCAGATTTGATTATAGTAACTAACTTCTTACTATTTTAAATATGTTAATTAAAATTCTATATAAATAACATGTAGATGATAAAATAGAATTAATGCTTCCTTTACATTTAAGGTTGATTTGAGTGAGTTTGTTTTATTCTTAGGACTCTAGATGTATTTGAAATGACTAAACTGATATGCTTGAGAGTTTTCTAACCTGTATTTCCAGATTTAGACTACGTTTTTGCACACTTCAGCGGCATCTTCCTTGCAAGTACAGTCTACTTTCTGGCCTACTGTATAGCCATGAAAAATAATCCTAAACTATATCCCAAAGCAGTCTTGCCAGGTAAGAATATTAACGACAGAAACTCTTCTTACTCTGTGAAAGTATCATGCCCTATTCATTTAGCTTGAATAATCGTCTTCTGGAAACCAAGCCATTCTCTGTGTGTGTCCGTTTTTGTGTGTCTTTGTGCGTATGTGTTCATTCCCTCAGTGACTTTGGCCCAGTTCACCACCAAATATGAAGGATTTAAAAACCGTGAAACTGGGTTTGAAATGCCAAGTCATTATTACAGAACCTAGAACTTGAACAATGAATCTAAGATTGTTTCCTGTGCTGAAACATCTTGTGTATTGAGGATCAGACTTTAGTATTTCTTCTTCACCAACTAAGGATGTATATTAAAAGTCAGAGTCCTGGGGCTCTCTCTATATTTTTATCTATCTATCTATCTATCTATTTATTTATTTATGGCTGTGTTGGGACTTTGATGCTGCCCTTGGGCTCTCTCTATTTGCAGTGATGGGGGCTACTCTTCGTTGAGGTGCATGGGCTTCTCATTTTGGTGACTTCTCTTGTTGCAGAGCACAGGTTCTAGGCACGTGGGCTTCAGTAGTTGTGGCTCGTGGGCTCAGTAGTTGTGGCGCACAGGCTTAGTTGCTCCACAGCTTGTGGGATCTTCCTGGACCAGGGATTAAACCCATGTCCCCTGCATTGGCAGGCGAATTCTTAACCACTGCACCACCAGGGAAGTCCTGTATATATTTTTAAAGTGTCAACAAATACGAATCTCCAGTCACTTGGGAAAATAAACATTTTCTCCAAAAATTTAGGGCAAATTATTTTAAAGTTTAAAAAAGTTATGTTAAATACACATGCTTTTGGATTTAATCAGTTAGGCATTGGTTAAAAAAAAAGTGTATATATAATGAAAAGTTATAATTTCTCACTTATTTAAGAGTTTGCTATAATTCGATATGGAATATAGATCCACAAGTAAAATTTTTTAAAGAACAAAATAAAACATATGTCCGAGATTCGCTTTGAGTGCCTGATTCATTTAAGCCAAAGTGTGCCACTGTACCGCTATACCGTTATAGAAAATGGTAGAATATTTACTGAATGTCTAGCTAAAGTATCCTGAAAATTTTAGCTGCTATTTTTATTCAAATTCCAGGAGGTTTTTTTTTCCCCCTTAGCTAAGCATCATCTTGAATTTCACATATTTTTTTATATTGTCACTAGGGAAAACATTTTCTCCAAAAAGTTAGGAGAAATTATTTTTGAGCTTAAAAATGGCATGTTAAATGTACATACTTTTGAATTTAATCCACGAGGCACTGATGGTAATACATCTGTGTGTGTGCATATATATACATACACACACACATATATATAATGAGAAATTATATGTATTATAAATATAATGAGAAATTATAATTTCTCACTTATTTAAAAGTTTGCTATAATTCAATCTGGAATATAGGTCCACAAGTAAAGTCTTTTAAAGAACAAAATAAAGCATATGTCAGAGATTCACTTTGAGTGCCTAATTCATTGAAGACAAAGTGTGCCACTGTACCGCTATACCATTTTAGAAAATGATAGAATATTTACTGAATGCCTAGCTAAAGTATCAAAACTTTTAGCTGATATTTTTATTCAAATTCTAGGAGTCTTTTTCCCCTTAGCTAAGCATAATTCTGAATTTCACAGATTTTTATGGTCATGGTTTAGAGTAAATGGTGTTTGCAGAATATGTTCAGGCCCAGTATCTTCCCTGGGTCCCCCTCCACTATCCAATCTTTACCTCAACTACTATTTTGGGTACTTGATTTCATGTCAATAAGGTAAAAGGTGATCTTTATACCCACAGCAGTCAAGAAAAGAGAAATCATTTGGTTTCCAAAATGGTCCTAAAACATGGCTAAAAAACCCATGTTGGCCGTCAGTGTTGATAGGAGTGTGTTGATCTGAGCACTTTAACATTCCAGCTCTACCTGGAGTGTGGATTTTTCAAGAGGGGAGGTGGTCGGTAAACGTGTGGTGTGTGTGTGTTTCAGGATTCCTGTCTGGAATACTCTGGGCCATTGCTACCTGCTGTTGGTTCATAGCGAACCACTCCCTCAGCGCTGTGGTCAGTTTTCCAATCATCACTGCTGTAAGTAGCTGAACTGCTTTTCCAAATTTTTGTTTTTCAAATGTAAATCTAATTTTTCTCAAGCATTCTTAGTGAATCACTGAAGCCTGTCATGGAGTTTAATTTTTCAGGAGTATAATTAGTATAACAGATTCATGTAGATAAACTGATACCCTCTAATCGCACGTCCTTGATCTCTGAGGGAATATTGCTAACCTCATTTTAGCAGGTTTGTTAATCTTTGATAACCTTGCAGTTTTTGTTTGGTCGTTTTACCTAATTTCGTTTGGGATACATTGTAATTTGCTATTGATAACAATATTCATCTCTATATAACAGTTTATAGATGTAAAAAATGCTTTTGTGTGTATTATCACACTTGAATCTCATGACAGCCTTGTGAGACAGAAAGTATTTCGGCCCCTGTTCATAGTGCTCGTCAATATTTTAAGGAAGGCTTTCAGAAAGTGCTGAAGCAAAGTATTGTCTCTGGATGGTGGCATTTATCATGCATTCGTAACGCAGTTTGCTTCATCTGATGTTTTTAGGTGCCAATCATGTAGCGCATAGGTAACAGAAAAACAAAAATGTTTCTTTTGACATAGGCAGGACAGGTATTGTCAGGCTTGTGCCCATTCTGAAGATGAGAAAATTGAGGCAGTAGCTGACAGAGTCGTCTGAAAGAACATGGCTACGTGGACATCTCAGGGCTTCTCAGGAGAGAGTTTCTTGCATGCAGGACTACATTTTGCCTTTAGTATAGAATCCAGTTTAGAATGTTTCAGGTTCCTTATGGTACTAGGACTGAGACACACACACACACACACACGAATTAAGTGCTTTAACGTTGAGCTCTTATTTCTACTCTAGTATCTTAGGTTGTTAAGTTGTTTACCTGCCTCCCTGCTTCCTAAGTCATCATCATAAACAAAATTTGCCTAAAACATTTTAGCAGCGCACGTGTGCAAGCCTACAAAGCTGGTAGTTTCAAACACGTCGTCTGGTCTAAAATACAATTCCATAAAAGTTTGAAATATCCTTAAATTTTAATTTAAATTCTGGGTTTCAAACAGCATATTTTGACAGTTCTGTGTTCATAAAACTGTTGGCTTTATTTTTTATTTGAATTTAGTGGTACACTAGAGTGAACTATTTTAATAGGTTAGGTTTTTTTTAATTTAAAGGGCTCACATTTTGACATTCTTAATTTCTATTGCGGGAAAATGTTATCAAAATTGAGCAAGTTATAAGGAATATATATATATATATATATATATATATATATTTTGTGTGTGTGTGTGTGTGTGGTATGCGGGCCTCTCACTGTTGTGGCCTCTCCCATTGTGGAGCACAGGCTCCGGACGCGCAGGCTCAGTGGCCATGGCTCACGGGCCCAGCCACTCCGCGGCATGTGGGATCCTCCCGGATCAGGTCACGAACCCGTGTCCCCTGCATCGGCAGGCGGACTCTCAACCACTGCGCCACCAGGGAAACCCTATAAGGAATATTTTTAAGTTTAAGTCCTCATCATTGGAATGGCGAAAGACCCAAATTTTTTCACAGAAAGGGTTTGTTTCTCATTATTTCAAAGATATTTAATGCTAGAAGTGACCATATAACAGGAAAATGTAATGGGCAATGGGATATATCACTTACCAGTGAAATGCTTAAAAGTAAATTTGTAGAGCAAAGTATACAGTATGATATGCACCTCGACTAGGGATGCAAATGTTATTTGACAGTCATATCCCACTACATAAGGAGGAATGCCTCATTAAAATAGATGCAGTCATTAATCACATCAAATTTAAGGAACTTTTTGTATAAAATACACAGATAGAATTAAGCCACACAAGACAGAAGTACAAACACAAATGGAAAATGAAAACTATGATACAAGTGAGAAAGTAAGCAAATAACACAGAGAGTAAATAGTTATGTGATTAAACACCGTTTTACTTTTGCTTGCAAAAGGGGGTGAGACAATGTGATAACTAATTCTTCTTAACTGGGAACATTATTTCCTCAGAAAAGACCAGTTATTTTCTAACACTAATATTTTTTTTGCTTTTGTTTTTTAAACACTAAATTCTTAATAGAATTTATCCTATGGGGCCTTATACAGGGGACGTGGAACAATAATAAATAATATTCTTCACAAAAATTTTATAGTGGATAGAGATATGGTTTTCCTCCTACTGTTTCTTGTATTAAGTTATGGTAAAGACTTCGCACAAGACATTAAAGCCCAATTCAGTGGAAACAAATGGCTGAGACAGGTGGGGTGTAGGCAAAGGGCCAGTGGAAGTGGTCACTGTGGCATTTGGAGACTCGCCCATCAGAAGGATGATTCTCAAACACTGTGATGAAAGCAGGCGTCACACCCACCAAGTGTGGCTTCCTCTGGCCCCTGAGGATTGTTTCCAGGAGGGACAGGTATTTCTGGGAGGTGAGGGCCTGGGTCTTTATTGCTACTGGGCTCTTGCTTGGTTTCACTGTCATTAGTTCAAAGACAGCCTTATCTGTACGCAGAAAAGATTCGGCCCTGCCCTTCAGGATCTTACCTTCTTCTTTATTTTATTTTCATGGTAGAGCTAGATTGGTTTTAATTTTAACTTTTTTTGCTGGAAAATTTCAAAGACACCCATCACCCAGCTTTAACAATTATGAATATGGTCAGTCTTGTTTCATCAAGAGTACATTTTTCAAATCCCAGCAGCATACCCTTTTACCCTAGGACATGTATTTCCATTCTTAGGACCCACTGGTGACTAGACTGAGAGTTCCTTGAAAGCAGCATCTTTGTTTATTGGCAAATATTCAATTAAAAAGAAAAAAAGAAAAGGAAAAGAGAAAGAAAGGAGAACAGCCCACGTAGCAGGACAGCGGGCTGGGTACCTGTGGTCCCGGTCTTCCTCAAGGAATTGAACGGCCGAATCAGCTTCTCAGGAAGGTGGAGCCTCTCCAGATGGCTCAAGCTCACCTTCTTTTCCAAGGCTGATTTATAAATGTGTAATTTGTACTCGTTTACAATAGAAAACCACGCAATCCCAGTGCCAGGACAGCTGTGACTCTTATTTAAGATGCCCTTCTCCGTTGACTGTCCTTTGCCAAACCAGGGTCCGCACACACTTAGACTTCTGCTTGGGTTACATCTAGCAAAGCACGGCTTCCAGCAACCACAGTGCTCCTTCCAATAACTCTGAGGCCATGTCTAAACCCATATTTAGGAAGTCATCAGCCAGAAAGCTTCAGAGGTCAGTGGTACCTCTTGGTATTGCCTTCTCCCACGTACTCTGAAGGGATTAAAGAGGATAAAATTCTTGAGTGATTGTCATGATAGCATTAATATTTACACCCTATTCTATCATTTCCTCCCATCCTGCCCCAGGTCACTATGAACCTGCTAAAGGGCCCAGATGCTTCTTGTTCCGTTTGGATTTTGAGGCTTAGGACCATACGTCATTGGTAGAAGACAGTTCCTTTGACCTATTTCTCTGGCTCTTTTGATCTTGACTTTTCCAGATCCCAATAAACAGAGAGTAATGTGTTCCTATTGCTTTGCTCACCTGCCAGGAGTGGAGTCCAGCTTCGCTGAACCAGTCATGTAGACAGTTGGAGTGGTGGAGGGGAAAACAGGCTGGGATTGTTTATTTGAAACTCTTCCAGAGTGTGTGCAGGGTTTGAAAAGGAATCGTCAAAATGCTGATACAGCACACCTTCTACACAAAGACTGCAATTAATCTAAATTCCAATGTTTTCCTTTCTCAGTGAAAAAAATTAATAAACTTTAATAGCTTCAAGTTTTCAGCTATTTCAGTTTTCAGAATCTTCCTTTTTCCATCTCATTTCTTCTCTTTTGTGCTGTATTATCTCATTCCTGTCTTTGTCTCCTGCTCACTAACCTGTTTATTTTTCCTTACACGGTTTTCCCATCTTCCCATAATACTATCTGTAGCATTCACTAGAGCATAATATGAGACATAGTTGATTACTGTGCAGTAATATCAGCTAAAGAGAACCTTAAAGTACATGCTGCTCCCATATGCACATTATTTTTCAGGTCCAAAAGAACATACTAACATTTCTTTAGTTATGATATTATCTAATGCCAAAGGAAGTTATAAGTTTATTCATACACGTTTTCCTCTTAAGCCCATTTCTGGAATCCTAAGGAAGTAGTTCACAAGAAAAAGTAAACTATTTGCTTGTTAAAATATTTTATTATAAATCACATTAAAGAAACACATTGTATGGCATAAAATATTATAGCATCATCAAAATAATAAAAATGAAAACCATAGAGAAAAAAAAGGAAAAAAGTCTTCATTTTTTCACCTAATGCTACTTAGTTTAACTCAATGGTGAGCTCAGATTGAGATTATGAACAGTTTTTCCTGACAATATTGTTATATTTTTACAATAGAAGTTTATTTGAGGAAAGTGTCAGATCAGCTCTCCACCTTACTGTATTTGTGTAGAGTACAGTCACAGAAAAATAACCAATTTAAATAAAGTTCTTATTTTTTTTAAGGGTCCAGGATTTATAGCTGCAATGTGGGGTGTCTTCATGTTTAAGGAAATACAGGTATGTACACGAAAGGTGCAGGTCCAGTTGAGAAGGGTATTTAATACTATGTGTTATTTTCTGAAAATTGCATGCAACGTGAATGAATTTGACAGGTCAGATGTTCAAAGTGCTATCATCTCTAACTAGGAAAGAAAATATTAATGATGTGACAATTATTATGAACATGTTTTTCTCCATCCCAGCTTCAGGGAAAAATGCTTTAGTTGACTTTATTTTCCTGTAAGAGATTTTGGTTAAATAATCCAATAAAATATGATAGAGGGGAAATTTTATCTATTGTAAAATATGGTAGATAAACAAGATGAAATATTTTTTATCCCAAAGGTTAAAATATCCCTGAGGCAAATGGAATTTGGGAATAGATTTTCTGTTGGCTCTCATGCCTCCCAAGGTCTTCCATATCCAACCACAAGCTTTACAGGAAAACAGTGTGGTAACAGGTGACAACTACCTCTTCCCTCTTGAGTGTAAATGGTGCTGACATTTTTTTTTTTTTTAATTTATTTGGCTGTGCTGGGTCTTTGCTGCTGTGCGCGGGCTTTCTCTAGTTGTGGCAAGTGGGGGCTACTCTTCGTTGTGGTGCGTGGGCTTCTCATTGTGGTGGCTTCTTTTGTTGTGGAGCACAGGCTCTAGGTGCACAGGCTTCAGTAGTTATGGAACGGGGGCTCAGTAGCTGTGGCGCATGGGCTTAGTTGCTCCATGGCGTGTGGGATCTTCCCGGACCAGGGCTTGAACCCATGTCCCCTGCACTGGCAGGTGGATTCCTAACCATTGTGCCAACAGGGAAGCCCCCAATGGTGTGGACTTAAAATTGCATTTATCAAATAGTTCTAGGATGTGTGTGTGTATTCTCATTAAAAATTGTTTTAGGATTTTTCCCCTTTACCTTTATTTGTGGAAAAAGTCTTCAGTTGAGCAATCTATGTGAATAGTATTTTGTAATAGTTTTTACTAAAAAAATATATAAACTAGAGACACTGTCAAGGCATCATAGATATAATACTTTTTGTCTTAATAAGCAGCAAATAATTCCTATTTCTAAGAAGATCTGATGTTGCTAATCTCTGGGAGCCATAAAGTGAACATGCCACTGGATAATTCTTAAAATGATTATTCAACTTTACATTTAAAACATCATTTCATTCATTCCAAATGAAATGTTTTGACTTAGAAAGCCATAAGATGTTAATACAAGTAAGATTTTCAGATTGAAGAAGTAATAAATTTGTTTAGAAGGTATTTGGATCACGATCTTAATTTTTGTGTTTTTAAATTTACAAGACAATTTAAAACATTTATAGACCCACAAGTTACTTTTGTGCACATGTTTCTTACTTATTTTAGTTAGGGTTGCTTTCCACAGAAAGTAATTCTATGCCTAAGGCATGCTGTAAATCTCTTTGCAAATATTTCATCTGCCTCGTGAAGGATAATGATTTCTATAGAATTAGGTGTTATCCAGCATAACACTCTGAAGCCTTAGAAAAGAACAAGTAAGTAACCATAGCTTATTTACAACTATAGATATAAATAAGCACAAACTGAGAATAGATTTATTATGAAGCATTTAAAAATTATTTTAGTCACTACCACAGTAATAATGATACTGAATTTTAAATCTTCTTCCCTAGATACAAGAACCCCCTTGAGAGAGAGAATCCCTAACCATTGGGCCTCATGTTAATTCTTCAGAGTCCTCTAAAAAGACACTAAGCACATTCAAAGAAATGTTTTTTTAAGACACCTCTTAAAAAATCAGCTCAGGCCAAATAGAGGAGGGACTTTTAAAAATGATAAAACATGACCAAGTAGGGTTTAATTCAGGAATGCGAGGATGGTTCATAATATGCAAGTTAATTAATGTAATTTATTATACTATTAGATAAACAGAAAGAAACTCTGTGACAATATGTATTCAAAAGGCACTTACTAAAATTAAAAACCAGTTTTTAATTAAGAAAACAACCTCTTACAATAGTAGAAACCTCTTACAAATAGGAGGACGCTTTAGTTGATACAAGATGTCTATCAAAAAACAATAGCAAATATGTAACTAAGGTGAAACATAAGAGTTCTCTGTCAATTCTATCTCAATAGAACTGAAAAAAGTAAGAGTTCTCTGTAAGTTGGAAGTCATAGATTTTCCATCATTGCTATTATTCAGTATTTTCTGGAGATCCTAGCCAGTGTGATAAGATAAAATTAAGAAATAAGAGGACTAGATATAGGAGAGAAAATTGTCATTTGCATATAACATTCTCTTCTTTAAAAATTTAAGAGTATCAGCTGAAAATCTTGAGACCCAATAAGATCATTTACTAAGGCACTGAAATATAGGATAAATATTAAATTAATAGCTTTCCAATATGTCACCAAGAACCAATTAAAAAGAGGAAAATAAATGCTATTAATACCTACAAAAAATTATAAAAATAAAATAATTAACAAGAAATGTGCTAGATTTATAAAATCTTTTCCTTTACTGCAGAAGTTTACTACAAAACATAAAAGACTATCAGAACAAATAGGAGACTCATATATCCCTGATGGAACAGCTCACTATGGTTTAGGCAGCACCTCCAATTACATTCAGTGTAATTCAGATAAAATCCCAGTGTGTTTGATCTGCAGATTTAGAGTGAGTGCAAAAGTTTGGCCAAGTGTGTAAGTAAAAATAGAGAGAGGGCAAAGCTGAAAGCACAGCGAGTTTTGCTAACCTTTTAACTCTAGTTTAAAAAGCCTTACAAATCTGTCTACAAACAGAACTTAAGGTGTGTCCAGCGATACTTGTTCAATGCATATACTGAGTTGCCTCTTGACAGCAACTTTAAAGGAAAGTTTTAAATACTTCCCATGCCAACGAGTTTAACAAAGAGTTATCAACTAGACAGTGATACCATAATCCTATCTGAATTTTTTAAATTATTTTTCTTAAAAAGAAGATAAAACCATAGAGGAAAACAAAACCAACACGTTTACCTTTATGACTCATAGGTCCTATCAGCTATGTCTTGAAGCAGTCCTCAAAGACGCGTATTTAAAAGTCTACAACCTGGAGCGATAAGGACTTAATGGGAGATCCAAGCACTCTTTGAGTGAAAGAGTTTAACGATTTTATTTCATTTTAATGACATCAGTGCTCTGTTTGTCTGATTTGCCCTTGAGACATTCTTTTATATCTGATATCTGTTCTTCTTGGGAAGCTTGTTTTAGAATCTTATATTTAGCTATTGTAAACTAGACAGACATCATATTTTTAGCAACACATTTTAGTCAGTGTGTCCACAGAAATCCCAATGCAGGGGATTGTTACCACAGCAATTTACAGGTCCGTAGCAACGCCCAGATAAAGAATGAGATGATTTGTCATTTTAGTAGCTGTCTCAGAAATCCAAGTTAAACACTTTTCTTTGCTTCGGGAAGGAATGTTAGCATGATCTTTCTAAGAGTCAACATTCACCTTTGACAAAGGAAAACAAATATAATCAGTCTTTTTATCTAGGACACTAGGCAGTTTGGACAGATTCTTAACCTTAAAAGGGAAAAAATTTTACCCCCTAAGGACATTGTTCTTCTGTCTACATAGACAATAAAATAGAGCGCTCATGAAGTGTTCACATAATTAGGTGGTAAAGTGCTGATAAGTGAGGCCCCATATATTGTTTTTTATTTCAGTGATTGCATCAACTGGCTAATTCACAAAGCACATTTGGAAATTGCCCGAGTGTATTGATTCTTTGAACAAATATTTATTGAGCGCCCACTCTGCACCAATATTGGCATCTAGGCAAAGGCTGCAATCTTTAAGACTAAGAAAAAGATGTCAGGGACCCTTAACGTCTTCGTGCAGGAGTGTGTGTGTGTGTGTGTGTGTGTGTGTGTGTGTAAATAGGCTGCCCTGTGCCTGGCAAGGATTTGTGCTGTCTTTCACTTGTAGAGCTTGAATTAGAATGACTTCTGGTAGGGTTGGTGCTGACAGTGAGTCAGGTAATTCAACCAGCCCAACCCAACTTGCAAAGACCACTGTGGTCATCAAACAGACGCAAAATCACCCACTTTAACCCAACTGTTTATCAAGATGAAAAAAAAGGGGATATACAGTTTTGACTATATATTGTCATTAATCTTAAAAAGAAGCTGGTAATAGTATCATATGATTTGACTACCAGGAGATCTCAGTGTAATTGAGACCCTATATTACTTGCCTCAGAGTATTGGGTCTATATTTAAAGAGCTATATAGACAGCCTGGCAATCATTCAGAAGGAAACATCCAGGACCGTGCGGGAGCTTGAAACCGTTCCATTTGAAAGATAGTCAAAGGAGCTAAAATATTGACCAGGGAAAAAAATGCTTCAGGGATAAAAGACATTTATTTTTCAATGTTTGAGGGTTTATCTTGTGGAAGAGAGATTAGAATTGATCTATCCGTACCCCTAGAGATGGAACTTATGAGAAATACAATATTTCTACTGCGCACAGGACGGTATTTCTTTGTTAAGGTACAGAGGGACTGGCTGCGGTGGGAAGTGGTCCTCCGTGCTTCCATCTTTAAGACAACATAGCTGGGCGAGTAAACTCCATCTCTGTTTTTCCCGTGCCCTTTAGACTGGTCTCTGTCTCTCCATCTTCACTGCATCGTTTCCGCCCAGGAGGACTGCAATCACCTTCTCACTGGTCCCCTTGCATCCCTTCTGGCTCCGTCCAATCTGTTCACCATCTGCAAAAGCGTGGGCTTTACAAAATGCAAATCCCATCTTTTCGCCACACCCAGCTCTGCCCATTCCTCCGATGTTTTCCCACTGCTTGGAAAAATAAAACCAAAAGTAGAGCATGGCCTCTAAGATGCCTGTGTGCTCAGGCCCATAGCTTCCAACCTCATCGAGCTCCACCTAACTCGCTGCTGTAGCCTCTCGGACCTTCTCTTAATCCCTGGCGAGTACCATGTTTCTCTTGCAGCAGAGCTCTGCACACACATTCCTTCCACCCAGGATCTCTACCAGCTGCCCTCCTTCCCTATTCAGTTCATTGATACTTAGAAGCTCAACTCAACCTCAAACCTCCCACCTTAAGATTCCTTGGTAACACACAAACAGCCTTGGGCGTTTGCTTATTAGTCTCTCTCTGTCTTTTAACATGCCTTTCTGTAATGATTTTATTCATTCCTGTCTCCCATATTATGTGAGTAACTGAATAGGGGCACGTTTTTGTTCACCATTTTAACCCCAGCAAGTGTGGATGCATAGTGGGAGCGCACATGTGTTTACTGAATGGTTAAATGATGGAGGATCTGCGGGGTTTCCAGAGAGTCAGGAAGATCAGGCAGAGGGGTAGCAAAAAACATACAGGAGGTAGACCAGATGGTTACTAAGGTCCACAGCAATGTTGAGAGTCTGTGCTTTTTGCATATTTGGTTCAGGTTTTCTTAATGACAGTTACTCATTTTTATTACTTAGGGTCGACAAAACTACCTGCTGATGATACTTGCATTTTGCATCATCTTGGCTGGAGCCTTATGCACAGCTTTCTCTAAACTCTAACAACCACAAGGCCAGCAGATGGCAGCAGTGCTTGAGAACACGTCTCTCCTGGACACAGAGACTGCGCTGAGAACAAGGTTCATGTTCATACAGCAAATGGATCTCCATCCATCCCGGATTAGGGTAAATGATTTTTTTCCCCCACAAATGTGAGAATGAAGGAAAACACTTTCAGTCGAGCATAAAAATGAGAAATTCTTCTAATGAACTATTTATGAAGCATTACATCTAAGGATGCTGCTTTAACGACAATATGTATTTACTGGTGCATAATCTAGAAAACAGTGTGGATTTCGTATACAAAGAACTTGGTACATGTCCAAATTTCCAACACATGAACCTCATTAGTGAAGAGAGGCATAAAAATGTTTGGGGAGGAGTGGGAAGAAGACTTATAGTGGAATTAGAATCCAAAGATATCTGGGGCCTTTGCGAGAAAAAGTAAATGTCAGAGTTGGTAACAGAATGTGAAAAGGGCCATTTCATTATTTTTAGCCCAGACTTATTTTAACCTCAAATTAATGTTGCCCAGTTCTCCATCACCCACCTGACTTAGCTCAAAGTGCCTTTTGATTATCTCCAGATAAAATCCATCCTCAGAGAACAAAAACTTCCACTGTTGAGAATGTGTGTAACACATATACATACATAAACAAGTACACACATGAATACACATGCATATATGTATGTACTACTCCAAATTGGGGGGAGATTCTAGAATTGGTGAAGTGAGATTCTAGCTTATTGGAGTGAGAATTTTAAGGGACCAACACACTCCTTTAGATGTACAATTTAATTTTTTTTTCTGAAATATACTTTTCTAAAATCCCTCTTGTAACCGGTGGTTTTCTTCCTGTTTTAACTGGCGGTTTCCACTAGGTAAAAGAAAATCACAGAAAATGATAGTGTTCTTTAAGAAAACTGAAATGGAACTGCTAGTACAGTGTTTATCACCGTGGTTCCCAAACTGTCAAAATAGTCGAATTAAAAAACCTGGAAGAGGGCTTCCCTGGTGGCGCAGTGGTTGAGAGTCCGCCTGCCGATGCAGGGGACACGGGTTCGTGCCCCGGTCCAGGAAGATCCCACATGCCGCGGAGCGGCTGGGCCCGTGAGCCATGGCCGCTGAGCCCGCGCGTCCGGAGCCTGTGCTCCGCAACGGGAGAGGCCACAACAGTGAGAGGCCCGCGTACCACACACACACAAAAAACCTGGAAGAGTGCTGTGTCAATTTCACCCACTCCCTCTCCTAGAAGCACTTTACTTTGTTGCTAGGACAGGCAGAAGGTGTGTGACTCCCTAGTTAATCTGTATGGGTTCAAATCCCGCCTCTGCTTCATCTTGTGTGACTTTGGATAAAGGTCTTGCACCCCCTGTATCAGAGTCCCTATCTGTAAACTGGAGGTAAGGGTAACATCCATCTCACATGGTTACTGGGATGTTCAAATTAGTGAAAATCCGTGAAGTATTTTCGTGAGTGTCTGGTGCTTGGCAAATATATAATTTTTTTTAATTCACTTTTGGCCGCACTGGGTCTTCGCTGCTGCACGGGCTTTTCTCTAGTTGCGGCAAGCGGGGGCTACTATTCATTGTGGTGCACAGGCTTCTTATTGCGGTGGCCTCTCTTGTTGCGGAGCACGGGCTCTAGGCACGCGGGCTCAGTAGCTGTGGCTCGCGGGCTCTAGAGCGAGGGCTCAGTAGTTGTGGCACACGGGCTTAGTTGCTCCGCGGCGTGTGGGATCTTCCCGGGCCAGGGCTTGAACCCGTGTCCCCTGCACTGGCAGGCGGATTCCTAACCACTGTGCCACCAGGGAAGTCCCTCTAATTCTTAGCTATTGTTATATGTCTTGTTTGAGAAAGAAAGCCTGTGTCTGTAGATTGGAGAATACTTTGTAAGAGCTACTCCTCTCACCACAATCCACACTCAAACAACTCCTTATGCCTCTCTATGAGCTCAATTTAAAAATGATCCTGGAGTCCCTGTTTAATTGTTGAAGTGTGAATATAAATAAATATTTGATTGTAACATCTTCCAAAAATTTATTTTAATTTTAACCTAAAATGTTGATATCTTTGAATCAACTGACATGATACGAAGCTATTTTTCTTGTTTAAATATATTTTAAAATTTTATATTAATGGCATTGAATTATTCTTTAGCTGAGGTTGCCAGTTTGTATGCAAAATTTTAAATGTGAAGTAAAGCAATTGCAGAGGAAAAATGAAAAAAAAAAATCTTATTACCACTCTACAGTTTCCGCTACCAGATAGTGCCTATAATGTTAGGACAGTAGTGTGGGATAGAACAAGCTTTTTCAAAATGCTTACCAAACAAACAACTTTTTATGTAGAGGTTAGTCTAAATGGGCAATTTCCAAATCTCCACTCCCTTCGCGTATCTTAGGAAGTTAATGCCCACGGTTCTTAAAGTTTGGGGGTTTCCTTTTTCCTTGTCTAGTATGGTCAGATTCTTGTGTATGCATTCATTTTGGCTTGGCTTTCTGTCTCTGTGTTCAGAGGGCAGTACCTTAGGAGGGCATAGCCCCCAATGAAGCTGGCTTCCAGATTATGGTAATTTTCTACTATCAGAAGAAAAATGCCTGATTACCAAAAATCCCTAATGAGTTTTAAAGAATTAATAGTACAGACTTTCCCCTGAGCTACCAAACCTCGTTTTAGTCCTGTTATACTGATTTATTTGTACTTATAGAGTTGCTACCTACTAGCCTTGTATGTATCACTATTGGGAGAGCTTCTGAAAAACACATTGAGTAAAAAAAGGTGAGTTGTAGAGATGTGTGCATGGTATGATACCATTTAAATAAATTTTTAAAAATCAAAGAAATATGTACATTTTCTGTGAATTCATATGTATGCAACATATTAGAAAAACATATGTACCGAACTCATAATAGTGAGAATAAAATGGTGACACTAGGTCAAGATGACCTTGAGCATTACCTGTAATACTCTAATTTTTATGGCAATGAATTCATCTATGTGTTCTTTAATATGTGTTAAAGAATCAACGGCAGAAAATCTCAGAAACATATGTCTAAATGTTAAAGTAATTCAAACTAGGTACTGTTTAAAATATCAAAGCAAGAATACACACACACGAACACACAAACTAAAAACACAAAGATCAGGACAAAACTGGGAAATTTTCCAGTGTGAGAGTCCCACCTCCTAAAGGTGGAAGCCAGAAACTCGCTTTCCTAGCCTCCCTGTGGTAGGATCTAAGGGTTTTTCTGACCCTGGAGCCTCCAAGCCCAATTCCATGGTCCTGCGGGAGATTCTGTGAGCTACCTAATATAGTTGTTGCAGAAATTTGGCCTCATTAAACAACAACAACAACAAAAACTCACAAATACCTTGTAGTCTATTTTAATCAACTTTAAGAGGTATAATTTGCATCCAATAAAATTCTCCCATTTTAAGTGAACAGTGCTGTGAGCTTCAGCAAATATATACTCATGTAACCACCACTACACCCTAGATACAGAACATTTCCAACAACCCAAAAAGTTCCCTTCTGCCTCTTTGTAGCTAACCGGTGATCTGTTTTCTGTCATCCTAGATTATTTTGCCTATTCTAAAATTTCATATAAATGGGATCATACAATGTACCCTTCATATCTGATTTCTTTCATCTTCTAGCCATTTTCAAACAATGTTTACTGATCTGAAACAATTATAATGCATTCTCAATCGTTCTCCCTAGTGGAAGAAAGCATATGTGTGTATTCAAAATAACAACTAAAGCAGAAATGATTAACATTTGGAATTGTTATATTTAAGTGTGTGATGTGTCATGTTCCAGAAAGTCACCATTTTAAATTAATAGTGTGGTTAAGAAGAATTCTTAGCTACCCTTTGAGTCCATCCCCACTCTATAATGTTCTCTTTTGAGGGGCTGTAAGATATTAAACTGCTTAAACTAGATGACCTCCATTTACTACATGTTGAAAAAAACGCCTGTTCTTGGGTTTCTTACAATGACCTAATGGATTATAATCTCTGGGGCTGGAAAGTATGAATTTGCATTTTTTACGAGTACTCTTGGTGATTCTTTTTTCATACCTTGCTATCTAAAACATTTCGAAGTACTAGGTTATTACAAAATAAAAAAGAATATTGTCTTCCACTCCTAGAGGAAAGAGAGAAGATATAAAAGAATAGGTATCCACTTAATTTTATGAAGATTTTTAGGAGAAAAAAATGAAAGGTTTGAAACCATCCTGTTTACGTGGAATTTTTGGCAAAAAATAACAGTAATAATGACTGGGCATCATATTACCTTTTTTGGCTCAAACCACGTAACTTCCACACATCGAATCATCTCTGCCTGGTGGCCAAGCCTATTTTCACTTCAGATTATGCAGACTGATTCTTTCTCCAGTATAAAATCTCTAACACAATTCATGTTGACAAGATCCCATGAAAACAAACAAACAAAAATTCCAATTTCCAAATGGAGATTTTGCAACAAGATCTAGTGAAGCAAATTTAAACACTTGAATACACTGTTCGGTAATACTATCATGTGGAGATTTTCATGATGTGTCTGAGACTTTAGTAAAAACATGTTTATTATAAACACACAAAAGAACATGCAATTCTTAAGAGGTTCTCCTCTGGATCATACCTGATCTGACATTAATTCGAATTCCACTCACTTATCTTGAAGTCAAATTAAGCTCTATAGAAGTAAACATGTGGAAGCGTGTAAAAAACATGGTTCAGCCTTTTAAGAAATTTGTGCACAGTCTGAAAAAGGAAACTCAATAGATTCTCTCCATGCGTGTAATGCGTCTTTCAGCTGAAACCTGACACAGAGCTGTTGAAATACAAAGGAGGAGGGTAAGTTGTCATTTACTTGACTGGTCACAGCATTATGAGCTTGGTGGTCAGTTCATTCACAATAAATTTTCTAAGTACATAAAACGTTTTAGTAAGTGATAAAATTCCATAAATTTTGATGGAGAAAAACATGGTAAGACTATGTTCGAAATAGTGTTTCTATTTGGTTCAAAATATGATATAGTAAGAGAAGGAAGCTTTGGGGAAACTTTGAGGTTTACTTTTATTGAGGCAAGTTGTGAAATTTGCTGGATGATAGGCCATGGGTAAGAGAAGGTCGGTGTGTGTGGACTGAACTGACGCTTCTTCACAGCAGCTCCTAACAATGTCTGCTGTATGAGGAACGGAAACCAGCAAAGAGCAAGGGGGAGTTGCCCTTATCTGATCTTGCAGACAGCTCTCCACTGGTTTTCAGTGTATAAACATCTACAGAGATGCTTCTTCATCTGTCTTACAGCCCCAGTGAAGAGTGGACACCCACTAATGACCCCACTGACATGCTGGGGAAAGGCACCCAAGAACAACTCTTTTGAGGACTTCCCTGGTGGTCCACTGGTTAAGACTCTGCAAGGGGGAAGGGGAGGGTGGGATGGATTGGGAGATTGGGATTGACATATATGCACTACTATGTATAAAATAGATAACTAATGAGAACCTATTGTAGAGCACAGGGAACTGTGCTCGGTACTCTGTGGCGACCTAAACGGGAAGGAAATCTAAATAAGAGGGGCTATATGTATACGTATAACTGATTCACTTTGCTGTACGGCAGAAACTGACACAGCAGTGTAAAGCAACTATACGCCACCCCCCGAAAAAGACTCCATGCTTCCAGTGCAATCCCTGGTCGGGGAACTAAGACCTCACAGGATGTCTAAAGCCCCACACCCGAGTACTCACCCCAAGGGGATTAGCATCTGAGATGCGGCTGAAAGCAAATAGGAACAGTACATTGTAATGAAAAGCAGGTTCAGAGGAAACGTTACATTTTTGTTAGTAACAGGAAATATATCATACTTTGAAGACTATAGAGAAAATCACTGGATGGTGTTAGGGCCCCTACATACTACCAGCAGTGAAACTGTGGGCAGGTCATTTGATTCCCCTAGATTTCATGTTTTTGTTTTTAAAGAAATAGTTTTTATTGTGCAAGTAGTAAAGTTCAAGTTTGAGAAATTTAAAATTGTCAATCAGAAAAATTATCTGACCAGAGTAACCACGAAGAGCACTAGGTATGATTGCTGGCTTAAGAGACTATAGCCTGATATACCGTGATAATAATGTACATGTCTGTGTTCCTAAAATATTCATTTTAATATGCCTAATAAATATGCATGGTAAAATTATTTAAGGCATTAAATAATTCATTGTCTATTTTTTAAGATTAAGTAGTGTAACAGATCGAGGAAAATATTCTTTCTTATTATTTCTGCATAAATTGTAACATATATAAATACCTAAATCCCAAGTATATAAGTAGTATTATCCAATACAATTTACTACTTACAGTTTAGAAAAGTGTAGAATTGGGACCTCTCCAAAAAAGAGCCATTCAACCTTAATAACTAGGGGAAATGTAGTCAGGTGAGTTAGTGAAAATGGGATATTCGTACAAACTGAGGCACTTGGTTGCTCTACCTTTAGTTATTTTGACGTATGCTAAATAACCATTCATTTAATTCATCTGTAGAAATACATGTTCATATTTGACCACCAGAAGGCAGTATAGGCTTAGTTGTGATAGTCTTTATGTTAAAACATGTAAACTTTATTTTTTTTTAAGTTTGAGCTTCCTCACTCTTCCCCGTCCCTCCCCCCCCCGCCCTGCCTTGCCCTCCCTTGCCCTGCCTTGCCCTGCCTTGCCCTGCCCTGCACCTCTCTTCGGAAATGATTATAATTTGCCATCAATGGATTTTTTTTTTTTGCGGTACACGGGCCTCTCACTGCTGTGGCCTCTCCCGTTGCGGAGTACAGGCTCCGAACGCGCAGGCTCAGCGGCCATGGCTCACGGGCCCAGCCGCTCCGCGGCATGTGGGATCTTCCCGGACCGGGGCACGAACCCGTGTCCCCTGCATCGGCAGGCGGACCCTCAACCGCTGCGCCACCAGGGAAGCCCCATCAGTGGATTTAAAAAATATAAACTAGGAAAGAAAACTACTATCTACCTTATGTCTTATATGTATCAGTCGAATCCCCAGTGTGACGTCTGCTTTTCAGTCTGTAAGTTTTCACGCCTTTTCAGCTTTATTATTTGGACTTTATCATTTGGTTTCCTAGAAGTTGAACACATCACAGAATGAACCCACACCTAGAGTTGTTCAAACAGAAGGGTGTGTCGCCTTAGAATATTCAGGACCTAGAAGAATTCTCGCAGCCCGTGCTGCCAACACTGTGAGTAATGCCGAGCAAATACTGAGCTAGAAGTCTCGTAATTCTCTGAGCCAGTGACAGAACCGTCATTACTAAATCGTCAGGCTGAATTGCCTCAGGTTTCTCTAAGATGCTCTAATAATTCTTCAGCTTCATTAGGCATTTTAGGTCACAGAGACCTGGGACTATTTGCCCTGCTATTTTTGAAGAACTTTTTGCAACCAAGAGGCAGGAATGTTTTCCCAATAGGCTATTAAGAAATCCTACGCTGTATCTGGATGGATTCTAAATATGGATTCTTAAGGGTCTTCCCATCACTGGTAGACTGGCTTGTGGAAGGCGAGTTCTCCGTTCCTATTTCCTGGGTACAGAACGATGTCTTACTAAGGTGAACTGTTTGACGTAAATGGAGTAGCAAATGAGCCTGATGTCTGTTTCAGCTCTTAAGTGCCTAGTGGAAAATTACCGTGAAACAACTTCCACGGAGATAGGAAAGCTGGACATGTCTAAAATGCTCAGATCAGAAACGGAGATATTTTCCAGAATCTTCTTAGTTTCTCTTCATTTACACAACAGAAGTCATTTAGAATCCTGTCTCTTCATTTACATCATCTCGTGATGCTTCCTATTGAGGACCTCAGGTCTGAAATTCCAAAATCCCATATAGGTGCTGTCTTAGTAATAAAACCTTCAGCTTTCACATGGAAATATAACATAGTTCTTAAATAGGTGGTAAGAAAATATATATAATTAACTCTCACAATATATTCCAATAGGATTTTGTGCATTTTATTGGGGGTGGAGGGGTTGAATGACAACTTGGTATTTATTCCAGCACCATTTGTTGAAAAATTCTGCTTTTCTCTGGTGTTCTGAAATGTTTTTAATGAATGCCAAATTCCTATAGGTAATTGAATAAATCTGTGGGTCCTGTAATCATTTTTTGTGCTCGGACCACCGAGTTGTAATGTACTGTTTTTGTTTTTTTTTTTTAATGTAAGTTTCCTTTATTTATTTATATTATTTTTGGCTGCGTTGGGTCTTCGTTGCTGCGCGTGGGCTTTCTCTAGTTACGGTGAGTGGGGGCTTCTCTTGTTGAGGAGCACGGGCTCTAGGCACGGGCTCAGTAGTTGTGGCTCACGGGCTCTAGAGCACAGGCTCGGTAGTTGTGGCGCACGGGCTTAGATGCTCCGCGGCATGTGGGATCTTCCCGGACCAGCAATGGAACCCGTCTCCCCTGCATTGGCAGGCGGATTCCTAACCACTGTGCCTCCAGGGAAGTGCTGTAGTTACTGTCTTAATAACATATACTAAAATTGTTTAGCTTGTCCATTATTGTTGTTATTCTCTTTCAGGTTATTCCAGACTATTCTTGCATGCTTAATTTTCTGGATGAATTTAGAATAAGTCTATCAAGTTCCAAGCAAACGCATATAACAGCAATGAACATCTGTTTGTATTTTGTTTGGATAGCATCTGAATTTGTACATTTAATTCAAATATTGAATTATATTTTAATAACAATTCAAATAATTCAATATATAAATTTCAAATATTGAGTCTTCCTATTCAAGAGCATCTAATATCTTTGCACATTTTTAAAATATTTTGGTTGTGGTACTGCGTGATTTTCTATCTTATTATTATTGTTTTAAAGTACCAGTTCTTGGTTTTACTTGTCAATTCTACTACTTATCTTTCATATATCTGTTGTAATCATTTTAATCCTCTTTATTTTTAATCTGAGTTAAGTGGTTAATTCAATGTTTTATTCTACTTCTTTTAGTAAGTATAAGTTCCTAGGCCTATTAATTTTTCTATAAATATGGTTTTAGACAAGTCACATAATTTTTGATATCTAGAGTTTTTATTTTCATTTTCTAGGGATTCTGTACTATCAATTTCAGTATCCTGCTTTACACAAGAATAATTAAGGCAGCACTTAAAAATGTCCAGGTGGTTAAAATTTTTATTTTTCTACTTTCTATTTTTCACATAATTAATGCAATCTATATTCTTTCTATTTATTAAAATATACTGAAGAATTTTTTGTGCGCTAAGATAGGATCTTATTTCTATAAATGCTTAATGATGTTTGAAAATAAGGTGTCATAACTGTTCTCAGACTATTAAATTCAGCGTATATCTATTAAAGCAACCTTATTTATTGTCTTTTTCATAGCCTTTAAACAAATATTTGGGACCCCTGCTGTAGACAACTTAAAAGTATAAAAGAATACTAAAAAAGAAATCACACACCATCCCATAAAACTTAGATTATTACTATTAACATTTTAGTTTATTTTCAAGAGTTTCCTAAGGATATTTAATTTAATCATGCTATGCAGTATTAAATATTATTTTTCATTTATTTCTACATGAGTATTTCCTATGGTAAAAGAAGAACATTTTAATTAACATTAACATTTTAATGGATATACAGCATTCCAATATATGCAAGTCATAACTGACCTAACCCTCTCCCTGTTGTAAAACACTTGGGTTGTTTCCAACTGTTACTATAATTAATCCTGTTATGAGAACCTCTGTGCTGGATCTTGGAAGTATCTCTATTTTCTTATATTAAAGTCCTGGAGAGTGAATTATAGGGCCAAAGAGTACAAACAATTTAAAGACTTTTAAAATGTATTGCCAAATTACTTTACAGATAAATTTTACCAAAATATACACCCACAAATTCTTGCTTCACTGCACAGCTACCAGCATTGAACCTGAACACTATTTTAATCTTTCCAGTTGGATAATCAAACCTAAGCTCATTGTCATAATTTCCATTTTCAATGAGCCTGAATATTTCCTTATGTTTGTAGCCATTGACCTCTTCATAGGATGTATGTTGCCATAATCTTAATATAATTGGTCCATAGGGACCTGTATTCAAAGTTCCCACCAACTTGCAAATGAACTTCCAGTGTGCATCTCATTTGTAAGTTAGAAGCTGTTTATATTAGCTGTAGGTTAGAATGGAACAAGAGAGCTGGCACACTACCAAACTCTATCACAACAACCCAAAAGAACTTTCTGCAAAGTTGGAGATGCTTTATATTTGTCCATTATGGTAGCCACTAGCAACATGTGACCATTGAGCTCTTGAAATGTGGCTAATGTGACCAAGGAACTGAATTTTTTACCTTATTCCATTTCCAGTAATATTAATTTTAATAGCCACATATAGCTAGTGGTTGTCACATTTGACATCACAGCTCTCAGCCATTTGCCCATCTTAGGGAACGGGTCAGTCTAGGTTTTGTAATTGGCCTACTAAATCCATAAGCAAGAGGGAAAAAAATAAGATCACAGGGCAAACTACAGAGTGTGAGTCAAGCTCAGTAAATGTAGTATAGACTCAATATATTTTTGTTGGTTTTTGAATTGAAGTGGCCATGTTCATCTAGCATATTCATGTACAATAGTCATTAATACTTCTTCAGTGCTTACCCATGTACCTATCTGTGTCCCAGTGCCTTTCACATATTAACACACAATCCTCGCAGCAAGTCTTTAACATAGCTGCTCTCAGTTTCTCCATTCTACAGATTAAACAACTGAGGCACAAAGAGGCACTTACCTAGGGGCATACAGCTAATAAGTGCGAGCACCGGGATTCAAGCCCAGCTGGTCTGACTCCAGAATCCATGCTTTTATTTTATTTATTTCTTATTTATTTATCTATTTTTGGCTGCGTTGGGTCTTCGTTGCTGCGCCTGGGCTTTCTCTAGTTGCAGCGAGCGGGGGCTACTCTTCGTTGTGGTGCGCGAGCTTCTCACAGCCCTGCCTGAATTTCTTGTCTGGCCTCTGATCAATTTCTATTGATTGGGGGAGGCCAGGAACCCTGGTCGGTATCAAAAACCCCGTGCAGTCCTATTCAAGACTATAATCAATACTGGAGAGAGGCAAATGCTGGTGGACAGGAAAGTTGCCTTAAATCAGAACGCCGGCAATCTGGGGAGATGGTAGACTGACTGACTGCAAAACAACAACTCTGAAGATTCCGTTCAGCCGTGAAGGTTTTTAAAAGCAAAAAGGGAAGTGATCTCAGTGAACCACTGAGATACTGGGTCACGGCTGTCGCCGTCCCCCACTGTGTACAGGCTGTCGACTTCTTGTGATCTTTCTCTAGATGCTATCTTGTTCACACAGCTTGTTCATGAGATTACTGAAGCTGGGGAAGAGATCTGGTCCTCTATTAATTATTTATTCTCCATTTCTACTTCTTTGATCTACGGAAACAACCAGCAAATTAGGCAAGGTATTGTGTGATCAAAAGATTTTGAAAGGTGTGCTAGGGCCAGAGGTGATTAGAGCGTGGGGGTGCCTAGTTTAAGGTTAGTGACAAGACCAACGGGCCTCCTGCAGAGAGCTCTTTCCTGCCAAAGGCTGCTTACAATATCAGAGAGGCAAAAGTCTAAAACCCGATCCTGCCACCTACTAGTAGTGTAGTACTAGATCATTTGATTAACCTCCCTGAGCCTTGGTTTCTTCATCTATTACGAAGCCACATTATTGGCCAGAGTGCTGAAGACAATCTGTGAGACAGCAAAGTTCCAGAGGCTTGTCACACAAAGAGAGGATGAACCCAGAGACAAAATGGCATCAGCAGTCATCAGACCAGGATGAACTCAGAAAAAGACCAAACCCCAAATTGGGTTAACAGGGTTGCATGGACAAAGCAAACGCAGCAACAGCTAGGATGAAGAAGTAATTTCAGATGCATGCCAAAGTCACAGTAAAAGAAAGATGATGTACCTGTCAGAATTCAAAACAACCTAGGGGCAGGACAGGAATAAAGATGCAGACATAGAGAATGGACTTGAGGACACGGGGAGGGGGAAGGGTAAACTGGGACGAAGTGAGAGAGTGACATGGACATATATACACTACCAAATGTAAAATAGATAGCTAGTGGGAAGCAGCCACATAGCACAGGGAGATCAGCTCGGTGCTCTGTGACCACCTAGAGAGGTGGGATAGGGAGGGAGGGAGGGAGACGCAAGAGGGAGGGGATAGGGGGATATATGTATACATATAGCTGATTCACTTTGTTATAAAGCAGAAACTAACACAACATTGTAAAGCATTTATACTCCAATAAAGATGTTAAAAAAATAAAATAAAATAAAAATAGTGGAAAAAATAAAATACCAACCCCGCCTAGCACAGTTATTTGGAGGAACAAGGGATTAATGCAAACGAAAACATTATTATGCAAACTAACATCCTATAACATTAAGTACCCATTAGTGTGTTTTCAGTGCCCTAATCAAGTATCTTAGGAGAGAGATTTTACTTACCTCATTATCCTAGGAAATATAAATGTAACTAGTAATCAAATTAATAGTTATTCTAAGAGGATGTCTTTGCTGCCTAAATTAAACAGGATTAAGACATGAAATCTCAGCACTTGTTTATTATTTAGGATTTTTATGTATTTTACTTTCTCTGATGGATATTTACTTTTGTCAGGGAGTGGGAAATTTCCCCTGGACCCCTCTTGAGTTCTTGTGGCTAGACTAATAAGAAAATTAACACAAGACAGATTCACAGGTGAAAAAAAAAAAAGCAAGTATGAATTCATGCTCATGGAGATCTCATAGAAATGGGACCTAAGAAGTGGTCAAAGCAGGCAGGTTTTATAATTTTTAGACAAAGAAACAATACATTTGTGAGGAATTGACAGGACAAAAAACTTAGGCTTTGGGCGCTCAATTAGTGAAGAATCTAGACAGTGTTTGGGCTTGGGGTAGTAAATTTAAAAAGAAATATGGTTTGTTTATACAGGCTTCTCTGCCCAAATTCCCTGTCTCTGACAGTAAGGATGTCCTTGCACCTCTAGATGCAGGGAGATCACCTTTCACAGGGGAGGTTTATTTCCTGCTTTTCTGGGAGACAGAGAAGGGTCAATTTTCTTCTTGGATTGGCTGCTTCTCCAGCAACTTCTATTCAAAGTAATCCATATGCAATTGTGGCATATTTGGGGGAGGCCTGGCCTGAGCCCCGATTCTTTGTTTTTTAATATATAGCAATTGAGTTGTTCTTATACTAGATCAAGGGTCATCAATCATGTATGCCAAAGTTAGCCACAGGGAATAACGATTTGTTGTGACATTAGGCTGCTTGCTTCTAGATACGTCAGCACCACTTACGAAAGGGTGTGCAATGCAGTGACTGATACAAACAGGCTAGCATTTTATTGACCCGAGTTAAACTCTAGCTCCACCACTTGGTATTTGGGTAAACTCTGGTACATTATGCCTTCTAAGCTTCAGTTTCTTCTTCATTTGTAAAGGCACATAAAAGAAAAATACCGGGCTTCCCAGGTGGCGCAGCGGTTGAGAGTCCGCCTGCCGATGCTGGGGACGAGGGTTCGTGCCCCGGTGCGGGAAGATCCCACATGCCGCGGAGCGGCTGGGCCCGTGAGCCATGGCCGCTGAGCCTGCGCGTTCGGAGCTTGTACTCCGCAACGGGAGAGGCCACAACAGTGAGAGGCCCACATACCTCAAAAAAAGAAAGAAAAATACCATGTTGCATAATGGGGGACCACAAAGAGTTAAGTGTCCCAGGTAGGTGGTTATAAAATGAGGCAGAAGAGGTAACTAGGAGCAGAGGGGGCTGGTCATGGATCTGTAAGTCATTTCTAGAAAGCTTAGAATTTAGTCAAAGGCTGCCAACTTTTTCAAATGTGAGAACCCCCTTTTAACATTGATGAATTTAGGGCCTCCACATGATGGTAACTGTGCTTTTAATATTCACATACATTAAAAATACACAATGTCTGGGCTTCCCTGGTGGCGCGGTGGTTGAGAATCTGCCTGCTAATGCAGGGGACACGGGTTTGAGCTCTGGTCTGGGAGGATCCCACATGCCGCGGAGCAACTAGGCCCGTGAGCCACAACCACTGAACCTGCACGTCTGGAGCCTGTGCTACGCAACAAGAGAGGCCGCGACAGTGAGAGGACCGCGCACCGCGATGAAGAGTGGCCCCCGCTTGCCACAACTAGAGAAAGCCCTCGCACAGAAACGAAGACCCAACACAGCAAAAGTAAAAGAATAAATAAATTAATAAACTCCTACCCCCAACATTAAAAAAAAAAAATACACAATGTCAAACATTACCACAAGTTCACCACAACTGAGGAAATTATTATTTATATTACTAGTCATAACCTGCATCTACAAACTTTTGAAAAACAATCATGTAATTATGTATGACGTATTATTATTTTTGTTGAAGTATAGTTGATTTACAATAATTGTGTTAGTTTCAAGCAAAGTGATTCAGTTACATGTATTTTTTCATACTATATGCCATTATAGGTTATTACAAGATATTGAATATAATTTCCTGTGCCTATGCAGTAAATCCTTGTTGTTTATCTATTTTATGTATAGTAGTGTGTATCTGTTAATCCCATACTCCTAATTTGTCCCTCCTTCCCGCCCTCTCCCCTTTGGTAACCATAAGTTTGTTTTCTATGTCCATGAGTCTGTTTCTGTTGTGTATTATTTTCTAGATTCCACATACAAGTGATATCATATAGAATTTTTTTTCTCTGACTTACTTTACTAAGTATAACATTCTCTAGGTCCATCCATGTTGCTGAAAATGGCATCATTTCATTCTTTTTATGGCTGAGTAGTATTCCATTGTATATACAGAACACATCTTGTTTACCCATATTCATTTATCCATGGACACTTAACTTGCTTTCATGTCTCGGTTATTGTAAATAGTGCTGCTATTACAGCACTATTATTGGGGTGTATGTATCTTTTCAAATTAGAGTTTTAATTTTTTCCAGATATATACCCAGGAGCAGGATTGCTAAATCATATGGTAGCTCTATTTTTAGTTTTTTAAGGAACCTCCATACTATTTTCTATAGTGGATATTTTTTCAGATTATAATCAAATTTTGCATCCAGCATAGATCTGCAAACATTAACCAAAATATCAAAATATCATCAAAGGTTTATAGGTTACAAACTGGGTACTCTACTCTAGTCCATGAAAAGTCAATGAAGCTTTCAAACCCGAGAGAGAGATGGTCAGAACTGCACGACAGAGCAAGAGCCTGGACAGGGAGAGCTGAAGTGGGTACGGGGTCAATTGTTCATTTGAGATTTCCTGCATGAGGGCAGTGAAAACGTGAAATGCTCGAGAGTTAACTGATAGCATAGGAACGGTGAAGGAAGGGGAAGAGTGAAGGCTAAACACAGGAATGACCAGTAAATGCTGATGACATTAGCAAGTAGGAGGAGACTCAGAAGGGAAGGTGGTCAGTTCTTTCTGGACATGCTGATTGGAGCTGCCATGAAGTAGGAAGATGCACAGTGGACAGTAGATAAACACTCCGAAGTTGGAGGAGTCCACAGTGCAGAGTGATAGCCTCAAGCTTAAGAGGTCACATGGGGAGAGTGTAGAGACTGACAAAGAGGGATGATAGCATGAATTGTGGGAAAGGCCAAGATTTAAGGGGTCAGAAAGGGAAAGGAGAGTGTGAATGAGACAGAGAAGGAATAGGGGCATCAAGGAAAGCCAGGAAAGTTTGGGACCCTTGAGTTCATGGTGAGGAGAGAGTCTGAGTAGAAAGGAAGAGTGCAGCTCCTGCAGGATCATGTATCACCCTGGGCGGCCGCTACAAAGTAAGAAAATGAGACTGATGGAGTGAGAAGCAGCTCTAGAGACAACCTAGTCCAGTCAGAGCCCTCATTTTGCAAATAGGAAGTTGAAGTTCAGAGAGGTTTGGTGTCCACCGTGGGTGAACTATAAACGGCAGATCTGGAATCAGGATCAAGTTCTGTAACAGCAAGACCAGGACTCACAAACTGGTACTGAAATCTGAGGGTATCAAGTGCCTGAGAGAAGTAGCCAGGTTGTTATAAGATCAAAACTAAAGACGGTATGGTGCTTACGAAACCACTTTCATTTCTAGGGATTTTTTGGCCTGAGCATTTTATCAGCTTCAGCTTACTGGCTTTGCCTAATTTGCAAATCTGTAAAACCTGCACTGGTGTTTTATCCCAACACAGAGACACTGTGTGTCCCTTGCATGGCTCCCTGCCAGGTCCAGGTCACAGTGACAGCAGAAGCCACTGCACAGGAAAGAGACAGCTATGAGACAACTAACGCATAATTGCAGCACCTGCCTAGCACTTAAGGGCTGGCCTGGCCTCCTCTCTCTACCCCCAAAGTGTGTGTGTGTGTACGCACATGCGCGTGTGGGTATCAACAGAGATGTTTAGATATATGCGACACTTTTATATTAGGGAAATTCTTATGTTGAATAATCCTGTGGTAAATATAAACAATTTGGAAGGGAATGCCAAGTTTGTTTCCACTTTTTACGGCAAAGCTAGTGGAGTGAATGTATTGCAGTCACTGTAAGTGTATACCTTTCACAGTTTTGACGAGAATTTAACATCTTGATTCAAAAAGTTTGAATATCATAAGTGTCATAAAGTTGAAACATTATAAGGTCTTCCTTTTGGAATGGTGTTTGTGGACTTTTTTTAATGGAAAGTATATGAGGTTTTTTGTTTTTGTTTTCTGAGAGCACAAAATATTTTATTTAACAATTTGCATTTAGAAAACAGAGCAGCTCCCTCCTCAGAGGAAGCTTCTTGAGTCAAAAGTCGCTGGCAGTCAAACACAGAGAACGACGGGCAGGGCTGAGGAGGAAGCCAAGGGCGCCAGGTGGGTCTCGGCCCAGGAACTGCACCGATCGCTGATCCTGGGACGCGAGAGACTGCCTGTCAACAAGGTCAGCCTCTCCCAAAAGGACGAATTAGTGAAACATTCTGGAACTGAAATGATGGTTTCAAAGTCCCTTCTGGGTTTAATCTTACGAAATTCTATTCACAGTGGATTCTGGGAGGCCCTAATCCCTATGGCTATTTAATAGGGAAATCTTATCAGAATCTAAATTTCACATAACATCTATACTTAAAATGTTTCCTTGCAGAATCTTTCTTAAAATTATTTTCTCAGCTCCTGGACTAAGAATCATTTTATAAGCAAACACTATCACTCCCCTACAAAGTAGCTTGCCTTCTCTCCCCGAAAACTGAGAGCTTTTTAGCAATATACCGATTTCATTTGGAACAACCTTCTGACTTGAACATTATTCTTTTGATCTTTTTTTATATTCACCAGCAGAAAAACAATGCAAGGGCATATCATTTATCTTTTGACTATAGAGAATTTTATTCTGTCTAGTAAGTCATTCTGTAGCCTCAAGTCACCTAACTTAAAGGCAGACTGCTTCAAAGAAACCAGCTGGTCTTCCTAACGATGCATCATTCATGAACCCAGCTCTTCAACTAAGCTGCCTTGGATCTATGTGAAATAAACACAACCTGTTTCAAAATAAATTCCTGGCTACTGAACTGAGATACTGAAAGCACACTCCTCTCCTGCCAGGGCTGTCGCCTCAAGCGTAAGTGTGTAAACCAACCGGAGTGTCAGGAAGCACCTGGGAGTCTATGCTCTGCCCACAATCTCCCTCACGGCAACTGCTAAGTGGCGTACCTATCAGACACCGGACACAAAGACAGCACAGACTCCAACTTTTCTAAGTACAGAATCATACACATTTAGATGTTAAAGAAGGGAGTGTCTAAACACCGCAAAACATGACAAGGAGCAAAAAGGACACTCGGAAAAGATGTTTACAGAAGCAAGAAGGAACCACATTAAAATCTGCACACCTACCCTGGAGAAAACTTTCCGTACAATTCTGAGACTTACTGCAGTAACTGCTCTTAAGGGTGTATGAGTCACAAAGAACAAGAAAGAACTGATTTTTTTTTTTTGCCTCTTGCTCTGTCTTTGTAAGGTAACAGCGCCTGGAACCCTAAGAAAGGGCAGGGGGAAAAAAACTGCAGGGAGGCTGAAACTTGCAAAAGTATCAACCTAGGAACAACTGTCTGTGACTCAGTTTGCTTCTTGCCGTAGCCGGGGATAGGAAATACCTCTCTGGTTAACATCTGCATCACGTGTATTTAAAACAAAATCTTAATAAACAACTCACAATCTCCAAACCAGTTAACGCTTTTCAGGTAAAGGGGCAACAACTGATTTTAAATGGCTGTGTCATGTCCAGACGCTCTACCGTAGTACTTTCATCACGTAAAGGGCAGGCCGGCTTACACATTCCTCTGCCCCTTGACACAAAACACAGCGCTCGACCTCGGCTGCAACCTCTTGGTCACCTCGCCACGACGTTACCACTAGACACAACAGTGCTGGTCCTTGGTTCAGATGTCAATCTACCTCGTCGCCCGCGCGGCTCAGCAGAAACCCTTCAGCCAATGAACGCAGAACTTAAGAACCTTGGAAGCCAAGGGCACGCTGAACTCCTACAGAGATTCCCTGTTCCTACTGCTTAAAAAGTTGCAGGTCTGGCTTTTCTTCCAGCCTTTGCAACACAACCCCACACTGAGGCCACCCACTGAGGCTAGTGTCCACGCAGCTGAGCTCGCAGCCCGTGCAAGGTGGGGGCCACGTGGGCCTGAGCTGGCAGGCAGCCAGGGGGTCCGCCCGGCCCGCCCAGCCCGCAGGCCCCCGCGACCCGCCCTCCCGGCCTCCGACGCCGCGCGCGGACACGGCAGCCGCCTGGGCACCCCCGGCTCCAAGTTTTGCTTTTGATCTCGAGTGCAATGCAAAGAAGTAGACCGTATACTGCGGACTCCATGTGAAACGAGCCTTCCAGAAAAAAAGAAATCAGTTCCTGTTCCACAGATTCTGAAAAACACGCGGAGCACGATTCACAAAAAAAACAAGCACCCCAGTAATTTGCAGGGAACAAAAACACAAGGCAAGGAGTGTAAGAGATGTCTTGCCTTCCCTGGGAAACAGGAGTGTTACTGAGTGCAAACTCGTAGCGCTCGCTGCACGACAGGCAGGTAAATCCAGAGACAAGGTGTTGGGACAAGGAGTTGTGACTTCATTCAGAAAGCCCGCAGACCAAGAAGATGGTGGACTCGTGTCCCAAAGAACCACCTTCCTCGACTTAGAATTCAGGACTCTTTTATATTGAAAGGGGAATCCTGGTTCCGCCAGACTCCAGAGGAGGTGTGTGAATTCCTTCCTTCCAGCGGCCATTCACCGGTGGGCCTGGTCAGGATGTTTCCTGGGAGCTAAAGGAAGGTATTTACTTAATGCTCATTACCTGGGGAGCAGGGTTAGGGTTAGGGTTAGGGTTAGGGCCCCCAGAGACGGGCCATTGTGTATAACTGAAGCTTCCAGGCACCATCCCTTTAGTGATGAACTTGTGATAGAGCCCAAAGGTTCTTCCCTGTTACAGAGGCCACTAGGGTGAAGGGTTGTACTCTGTTACTTCAGCAGTGGTGGGGAGGGGAGTCCTCTCTGATTTACAGAGCAGTATTTACTGTGAAGTGATGGCACATGTTTTGCTAAAGTTTCTCATATTTTCTCACATAACCCCGATTGTTTAATTATATATATATATATATATATATATTTTTTTTTTTTGTGGTACGCGGGCCTCTCACTGCTGTGGCCTCTCCCGTTGCGGAGCACAGGCTCCGGACACGCAGGCTCAGCGGCCATGGCTCACGGGCCCAGCCGCTCTGCGGCATGTGGGATCTTCCCGGACCGGGGCACGAACCCGCGTCCCCTGCGTCGGCAGGCCGACTCTCAACCACTGCGCCACCAGGGAAGCCCTGATTATATTTTAATATAACTATTCAATGATAAAGCACACTATAATCAAGAGCTATGAAGCCATTATACAAACTTGCTACTTCCGTTCCCCCAGGGTTTTTGAGGGAGGAGGGGGCTTAGTAGAAAATAGTTTTAATTCAGTAAAGGGGAAGAAAGATGCCAAAACATTGCACCAATTTACAGGTGAATTTAGTTAGGTTTCACAAATGTATTGAAGATAATTTATTTCCATAGGTTGAAATTTTTAAGGTCTAAAATTATATTCAGCTCTTGGAGGAATCTGTGTTCATGGCAAACTCTAAAACCTCTTCCACACAGAGAAAAGACAGTGGCTTTAAACATTGATTAAAATACATAGATCAAACCAGATATCACAAGTAATACTGTTTTATTGTCACCATGTTACTGCATCCTTGGCCTCAAATGAAATAAATTTCCAAACATAAGTCGCCTAGAGATCAGTGCTGTTCCTGAGCATTTCTCTGTGTTGGAGAGAAAGCACCCGTGTGGACTGTGTACCCCGAAAAAGGCACTATATGGGTTCTCGTGGAATACAGCTACCCCTGCCCCTGTAGTTACAAGAGGAGTGACCGTGTGTCTCAGGAACTATGCGGTCATCCGAGCCCCAGCCGAGTCTGGCTGCTGCTCTCATACTGACGTTCCAGGTCAAATCACTTCACTCATTTGTTTCATTATCTTAAAGAAATTATAGTAGTACATCACTGCAGCAAGAGCCCCAGTGTTATATTTATAACTCTAATTTCCTGAGAAAGGTACAGAGTCCCATACAAGATAAACCCAAGGAGTAATATGCCAAGACACATAGTAATCAAATTGACAAAAATTCAAGATAAAGAGAAAATATTAAAAGCAATACAGGAAAAGCAGCAAATAACATACAAGGGAATCCCCATAAGGCTATCAGCTGGTTTTTCAGCAGAAACTCTGCAGGCCAGAAGGGAGTGGCAGGATATATTTAAAGTGATGAAAGGGAAAAACCTACAACCAAGAATACTCTACCCAGCAAGGCTCTTGTTCAGATTTGTTGGAGAAATCAAAAGTTTTACAGACAAGAAAAAGCTAAAAGAATTCAGCACCACCAAACCAGCTCTACAAGAAATGCTAAAGGAACTTCTCTAGGTGGAAAAGAAAAGGCCACAACTAGAAATAAGAAAAGTAAAAAATGGGAAATCTCACTGGTAAAGGCAAACATACAGTAAAGGTAGGAAATCATCCTACCTAATATGATATCTAAACCAGGAATCATGAAGAGAGTGCAAAGGCAGGATATTGGAAATGCATTTGAAATTAAGAGACAAGCAACTTAAAACAATCATATATAGAGAGAGATTGTTATATTTTATATCCAGGAAAACTGATCAACTCTCACTAATTCTAAAACATAGCTACAAATTCTTTTGAGTATAGATACACAGTCACATCACCTGTAAAGAATAGCAGTTTTCATTTGCTAGCCTTATTTCCTTTATTATTATTTTCTTTTCCAGTGCAACACTGAATAAAGTGGTGACAGCAGGTAATGTTGGCCTGTTCTTGCTATTAAAAGCCACCATTATTGGGCTTCCCTGGTGGCGCAGTGGTTGAGAATCCGCTTGCCGATGCAGAGGACGCGGGTTCGTGCCCCAGATTCGGGAAGATCCCACATGCCGCAGAGCGGCTGGGCCCGTGAGCCATGGCCGCTGAGCCTGCGCAAACGGAGCCTGTGCTCCGCGACGGGAGAGGCCACAGCAGTGAGAGGCCCGCGTACCGCAAAAAAAAAAAAAAAAAAAGAGCCACCATTATGTATGATATTTGCTATATAATATTTCCGGTAGCTACTCTTATGAGATAAAGGAATTTTATTTTATACCTAATTTGTTTGAGGTTTTCTTTGTTCTTTTTAGTCATGACTAGCTTTTGTACTTTATCAATTCTTCGTCAGAAATAATGATATGATTTTCCTTTTTATATTTTTATTGTAGTAATTTATGTTAATTTTTCTAACGTTTAACCTTTTATTTTTTGGATAAACTCAGTTTGGTTGTGAATATCTACCCTACACATACTGGTTTCTCCAATATCACTAGATCCAGTTTAGTAATATTTTAAGATTGTATGTTAATTATAGGCAAATTTGGCTTGCGATTTTCCTTTTTTCTACTGCGCTTGGTAGTTGCCAAGGGGACGATGAAATATAGCTCCTGTGCTTCTGGCTGCATCTGATGGTTTTATTGCCTAACCTCTGCTCCTTTGGATTCTGCCGTTCCCATGGGAACTGAGTAGCTAGTCTGTAGCAGACCCCACCTGTCAGCTCTAATGGAGAGAGTTGCAGTGTGGACAGCTTTGCTCACCCTCCCATGAAGCCCAACCCGCCCTCAGGGAGATCTAGGGAGCCCGGTCACACCTGGGATGCAGGGAGTGAAAAACAGATTCGGGTCATGCATTTAAAGTCCAACCTTTCCATTTTATCCATTTAACGTAGATATATCTATACAGGATATAATATCTGTATATATGAATTCTATATTGCTTTAATTTGAGCCGTTCAATCTAAACCGATGTACAGGTGTACAATGAGAAATTTAAATGCTTAGTTATTTTTCCCAACAAAGTATAAAATAACCCTCGTCCGACAGTGGGATTTGCAAACTTTTGATGTTAATGGCTTTGCTCACTTCCTGGCAGGGCAGTTCAGTACCCAATTTGTAACAGAGCCCGGAGGTTGAAAGTTACCTTTAAATACATGTACAAATAGTTGTCAAACGTAATGTTATTAAAATACATTTATTATCCCTGAAGAAAAAAAGAAGAAGATCCATCACCACAGACCTTCTCAGTGACGCTGGTGTCCCCTCACCAGTGGGGCTTCTTGACCTGGTGAGCTGCGCCCTGTGGGTCTTCTGAGGGAGACATTACTATTCCTCATGCTCTGAACGTGCCCCTTCCTCCTCGTTCTGCCTCTACTTCTTTAGTGCAGCTCATAGCTTTCCAGTCTTCTGGGTGCCGAGCTGAAAGGTATTTGCAGCTGGTCCTGCCAGAGAGTCAGAACCTTCAGGGTAGAGATAAAGGCAGATACTGAGGACAAGCATTGTTTCTGCAGCTTCTGTCCTCAAACAGGAGGAAACAGGCCACTTCTGCAGAGGGTGCAAGGGGATCTGTGGATTGAAGGTTCTCAAGTGCCTCTACTCACACAGATCCATCTCATGTCCCAAGTGCCACTCTCCCCGAACAGAGCCCTGACCGTGGCACGGAGACTTCTCTGGGCTGAAAACCCAGCCTCCTGACATCTCTTCCAAATGTACTTTAAGTCCTGTGCCTACATCACGGTTTACCAGGACTTCTGCTGGCAGAAAGTGAAAGTCTCTTGAAATATTGTCAGAAAGGTTCTTTGGGCTTCCCTGGTGGTGCAGTGGTTAAGAATCCGCCTGCCAATGCAGGGGACACGGGTTCGAGCCCTGGTCCCGAAAGATCCCACATGCCGCAGAGCAACGAAGCCCGTGCGCCACAACTACTGAAGCCCATGCGCCACAGCTACTGAAGCCCACGTGAGCCCGTGCTCCGCAACAAGAGAAGCCACCACAATGAGAAGCCCGTGCACCGCAACGAAGCTTAGCCCCCTCTCACCGCAACTAGAGAAAGCCTGCACACAGCAACGAAGACCCAATGCAGCCAAAAATAAATAAATAAAAATTTTTAAAAAAAGCTTCTTTGAATGTCACACTGAACTTGAGGTCGTTAATTAATATATCCAAGTCTGCCGTTTCTTCTTGTCGGTAAATAATTGGCAGTTAGCAGCAGACATCTAATTCCATCACCCTTATAGGTACAATTTCCCCCGACCCATTCAGATGCTCAAGAAATTTCAATATCTAGTACATCCTCTTTCATCTGTAGCCCATCCCAATTCACCACAGGTGAAAGTCTTTGCAAATCTTATTGATACAGCAGTCTAGGGGCTATCAATATTTCATCCACCACCAATAATGGGATTCCCTTTTGCAATCCAGTTGAAATTAAGCAAATCCTATCTTTATGGTCTGTTTCATAGGCCCATGCATGGCACCACCCGTCTTAGATGTGATTCCCAAGAAGCAGAGCCTGACAAGAAGATCGTTGTTCAAGATTCACTGAGTGAGTATTCTCATGAGGAGAGGAAGGAAGACGGGGTGAGGAAGGGAAAAAAACGCTAAGAGGAAGTTTCAGTCTGATTGCACAAGAAAGCTTGAGTGCACAAATCACCCTATAGATTTGGTTACCCTTCAGGTAAGAAGACTGGCCTTTTGTGCCCCCTTGTCATTCAGACATCGGCTGTGGACTACCCCTGGAGAGGGCGCAAAAGTTTCCAGGTGACCTAGGTACCATCGTCACAGGGCATTTCTTCAGAGAAGAGGGGAAGCCCTGAGATGTCAGTAGCCAACACTCACAGCAGCTGAGTCATTGGTGTGTTAGTCAAATAAAGAGAATCCGGGCACTGCAGCAAACACCGTGATTGCATTTCTAGGGTTGCCACCTATTCTACAATCAGGAGGTTACTTGCTTCAGAACTATCATTTCACGGCTATAATCTGTCACCACAGTGAGAAAAAGACCACCCACAAGAAGCCACCACAAACAGAAAGTCCCTGTAACTTTGCTACCACTCTTGTCTCAAGGTTCAAGCCAAGCTGCTACAGCCTGCATCCAAAAAAAAGACACTCTCCACACTGCCTCTCAGCATTGACAAAAAAATACCTCATGGTCCCTGGGACTCTGCTAACACTCCAGCGAGGGGAAGAAAGTTCCACATCTCTGCTTGCCAACAGAAGCAGCAAAAACAGCCAATCCAGATCCCTTGTGGGCACGTGTGACCAACTGAGCTTAAATCAGGGCTGGAATCTAACTGCGTGGGGCCTGGTAAACATTGTTTAGCTTCTTCAGCCCCTTGGTTCTGGACATCTCATCAAAAGGTGGGAGCAATGATGGTCAGCATCAGTCCACAAATCCGCCTTCGTCCACTCTTGTTATTCAGAATCTATCTCCAGTATTTCAAGTTCCGAATAAGAACATCAGTACCAACAACAGGCTGACAACAAAAATATAATAATTCAACTTATCCCCAAGAAACACGTCTCAATCTTTATATGGCAGAAAATGTCTTAATTTTGCCTTTACTCTCAGGTTAGAGTTTAGCTGTGTAGAATTCTAGGTGAACAACAATTTTTACATCAGAACATTGAAATTACTATTTCACTGATTTGTAGTATTGATTGCAGCCCCTGAGAGATCTGTTGTCCATCTAATCATCCTTCCTTTATAAGTTAGCTGGCTTTTCTCTCTGGCAGAAGAAGTTTTTGTCTTCTTATTTGGTTCTGCAATTTCACTGTGGTTTTTCTAGATGTCATTTATTTTTCTCTTTCCTCCTGGATCTTGGTGTACTCCTTCAACCTGAGAGCCATCTTCAGTTCTAGGAAGTTCTCAGCCATTATCTCTTCTAAGACCACCCTTTGTCCTATCTTCCTGTTCTTTTTTTCCTGGAATTTTATCAGCATATGCCTATGGATCCTTTTATTTTCTCCTCTCTGAATCTTAGCATCTCTTTCATATTTTTCATCTCTTTATCTCTATGCTTAATTTTTCTGTGCTTTCATCATTAATCTTTCAACGAACTTTTTCAGTTCAATGATTACACTGCTTACACTTTTAGTTGAATTTTTAAAACTTCAGTTTCTGTAAATTTAACCATTCTTAACATTTTTTGGGGGGAGGAGTGTTTCCAAAATTACCTGTTGTTTCCTCAACGCCTAGTTTTGACCCCTTGGTCGCTCAGATGTTTTTACGTCTACAATATTTATGCATGTAAATGTTCCCATTTATTGCATTTTCTGAATCTTGTTAATGTCACTTGTTCCTGCTGGTTGTTTGTCATTTTTACTATATGTGGGGGATGAGCTTACTTTCCAAAGTAGTTCAGTGTTAAATCTGCTTTGAAGCAACTTGAACCAGTACTTCTGCTTTCTAGTCTCTTATAAACATTTCCATTGTCATTAAAGGAAAGCACAAAACAAAATGAAAACTTCAAACTATAGAGATAAAGGAGAACCATGTATGCAGCAGAAATTAACACAACATTATAAATCAACTATACTTCAATAAAAAAATTTTTTAAAAGGAGAAAAAAATAAAAGTTCTTTTTAGTTGAAAAAGCAGTAGTTCAGTGTTCTCTGTGTTGTGGGAGAATTTCTAGAGTAATTTTGAGTTTCTTCTTTCAAGGGCCTGGTGGGTTTCATAAGTCTAGGACCAGCTTTCTGCCAAGTTTGCACCTCGGTGCCCTGAGTGTCGTGGGGAGCTCAGCTCCAGCCCTCTGCACAAAGCCACTTCTAGCCCCAATTCCCTTGGCTGGCCCTCATGCGTCAGCTAATTCACTGACCTGGGCTGGAATTCCCTCTTCATCATTTTACCTGATGGTTCTCCTTGCTTTGAAGCTCAAGTATACACAAGGGTTTGGGGGTTTTGTTGTTGTTCTATTTATTTTTGTAATTTTTATATATGGAAACTTGCAAAGGATTTCCCATACCTGCTCAGTCTGTCCTAGCAATCAAAAGTATTCTCTATGACCAATAGGTCTTCCATATCCTGAAAAAGAACAAAAGGGCAGTGGCAGTATCCCTCTAGGAATTTGGTGAAGCAGAATTGTTAGCAATAAAAGTTTCTTGAGCTGATCTTAACTTGTCACCTCCTAGATAGGAGATGGATGGTCCTTGGGGGAGGAGAAGGAACCCCATTGTACTTTATTTCCCGTTACTACACCCTCGGTTGCTACTGGTAAAATCTTATTTGGGTGGAAGAATAAAGTATCTGTCTATGCCAAAAACATTTGCAGTTAAGATGCAGATGTTATACCATCTTGTAGCAAGAAAAGTCATTTCTTTTTATTCTATAACCAAGGTCTTGGATAAACAAAACTTAGTGAGAACAGGCCCAGTTGCTGGATTTCCTGATAATGTGAAAACGTATTTCTCACACAGAGAATCCTTTCAGCCCCTTGTCACGCTTCACACTCCACCTCAGCCCCCTCTCCATCCTCCCGCACTCAGCACAGGAGTGTCATCCTGCAAAGCTGCTGCATCTTCCCAGAGCCTCGTCTGCCCAGCCCCCAGATGGCAGCAGATCAAGACAGGGCCAGCAACCCCACTGCGTAATGAGTAAGGATGATTTCAGGGACCACTGACCTGCCTTGTGGACCTGCACCAAGGCCGCCCAAGACTCCTGCTGGCGTTGTTTAGGTTTCTGCAACTGAGAAGTGCAGCCATCCCAGATATGCACACACGTTTCTGTGATATAGAAACCCTTGGAAACGGGCCTGGGGGAGCTCTCCCACCACATGACATGAAGTGGGCATTACTATTTTTTCCCCCTTAAAAAGAGGGAATAGTCAATAAGTCTGGACCCTCCTGGGCCCAAAACCCGCTTCTACCTGCTCTCCACATGTGTGCAGCAAGTTAAATATTAAGGTTTTAAATTATAGAAGATTTTCTTCCTTCATTTTCTATACTGATTTGGTTTTGATACCATTCTTTAAATTACTTTTTGTAGATGTTAACTCACTATTTCTTCTTCAGTCTTCTAAAAATGCTAGGATCAAGTAAAATAGGATGGAGACTTTTTTTTTCCAAAATTAGTTTCTTTGTTTTGACATCAACCAGCTACAGGTCCACAACCGGTGGGCTGACGTCTAAAAATATGTTAGCAGATACACTTTGTATAATACTAAATTAAGGAATCCACCACTAACACAAATGCCTTTGCAATTAAAATGAAACATTTGTTCTTGTTCTTGTTGTTCTTAACATCAACCAATATATAGAGAATTAAGTCATTTTTTAGAGGAGCTAACATGCCCTGATTGAGAGCAAACTCCAGGATTTTTTCTTAGGAAATATTCTTCTATATTTTAAGATTAAGCTCAGAACTTAATCTCCTTCTCAGTCCTGGGAAACACACTAGAACTTGAAATCGGGTGTTTTGGAGTGAGATGTTTTGGAGTGGGAATATGTGTTCTCTTTGAAAATGCAATTTGAATATATGTCTTAACTATGCTATAACTCTGCTGCTTGCTTTAGAGATTGCTTTTCCTAAGTGGATTGAACTTTAGCAGGACTCAGCACTAAATTTCACCTCCTTGAAATGTGTTTGTGTTACTGACCAAGAAGTTCTCAATACGTATCAGTCAGAAGCTGAACCTCCTACTTGATTATGGATTCAAGCTAGATGGTAAAGTTTAAGAAAGCACTGGACTGGGTTTGGCTGCACTTAGCATATGTGACTCAGAGATGGCTCTAGATAGAGTCATAAAAATGTTCACATACCAAACACTATTCTAGGTTCTGGGGTCTGTGTTGTGGTCTCTTATTTAGTCTCATGGAGGCTACCTTCCAGTTAGAGAGACAGAAAATAAACAAGAAAACAAAGGCGCGCACGTGCACACACACACACACACACACACACAGGCAAACAAGAATGTCAGATAGTTCTAAGATCAACGGAGAAGGTGAAACATGTAATGTGATGGTGAAAAGACAGGTGGAAATAAGAGACTATTTAAAGTGGGTCATCAGGGAAGGACTTTCTGCAGAGGGGCTACTGTGCTAAGGCCTGTTGTTGAGAAGAGGCCAGAGGGAAAACCCAGTGGAAAAGCATCCAGGCAGAGAGAACCACAGGAGCAGAGGCCCTGAGAAGAAACAAGCCAGGGAAGGTGAGGGGTAGAAAGATGATCCGTTTGAATAAAGTATGTGAGACAGGAAGGAGGATGTTATAAGTGGAGATTGGACAGCTGAGCTGCAACATAACTGTACGGGGCCTTGCACCTGTCCATAAGCACTTTGAACCTGATTTTAAATGTGACAACATGGAGAGGGTGTGGAGAAAAGGGAACCCTCCTACACTGTCGGTGGGAATGCAAGTTGGTGCAGCCATTGTGGAGAACAGTATGGAGGCGCCTCAGAAACTAAAAATAGAGCTACCATACGATCCAGCAATCCCACTCCTGGGCATATATCTGGAGAAAAACATGTTTTGAAAAGACACATGCACCCCAATGTTCACTGCAGCACTATTTACAATAGCCAGGACATGGAAGCAACCTAAATGTCCATGGACAGAGGAATAGATAAAGGTGTGGTAGATATATGTGATGGAATATTACTGAGCCATAAAAAAGAATGAAATAACGCCATTTGCAGCAACATGGATGGACCTAGAGATTATCACACTAAGTGAAGTAAGTCAGAAAGAGAAGGACAAATACCACGTGATATCACTTGTGTGCGGAATCCAAAATATGACATGAACAAACCAATCTATGAAAGAAAAACAGAATCGGGGACAGAGAAAACAGACTGGTGGTTGCCAAGAGGGAGGGGTGTGGGGAGGGATGGACTGGGAGTTTGGGGTCAGCAGATGCAAACTAGTGTATAAAAGATGAATAAACAACAAGGTCCTACTGTACAGCACAGGCAACTATATTCAATAGCCTTTGATAAACCATCATGGAAAAGAATATTTTCTAAAATGAATGTATACCTATGTATAACTGAATCACTTTGCTGTACAGCAGTAACTAACACCTTGTAAATCAACCATACTTCAATTAAATAAATAAATAAATATGACAGCAAGTCATTTGGGGGTTTTAAAGAAGGAGTTTCCATGGTTGTATTTATAGGATCCCAATATATCTGAGAATCAACTCTAATATTTGTACACTTGTATGTTCTTCAGAGCATTTATTATAACATTATTTAATTGCTGGTGGGTGTCTTTTCTTTAATATCTGCCTTCTCCCTGGAAGCCCGATGAGGGTAGGAAAGAGAATGTTTTGTCTCCCACTGAATACCCAGAAGCTAAGCGAGAGTCTACACATGCACCATGGATGCTCACCCAACATGCGCTGGTGGATGAATGACTAGATGTTAGACGTCTATCTGCAATTCCTCTTAAGGTCACAGGACACTGAAATCGCCCTCTCCAAAATAACTACAAGACAGCTGCACCAATGAATCGACTCCAGGCACCATCCCAACGTTCTCAGCAGGACTGCACACGCTGAGCCCAGAAAATACGTATTTTTATGTACTTTTCAATATTTGAAATCAGTGTACTTGTTTCTGATAAAACATAGAGAACTCAAAGAATAAAAAATATTCCCCACACAGAAGGAAAATAAGACAGAGCTCAACAGATAGGATTTTAATAGCTATTGTTTTATGTGGTAGAAGCTCTGTAATGGTTTCTGTCATGAACTGAAACCATTGACAGAAACCAATGGTTTCTGTCAGTTCAGTGAATTGAACAGGCCAAAACTACATTTCTAAATAAAAGCACTGAAAGGAATTTTATGGCCATTTCCTTCCAGCAATTCTGCCCTGGATGGAACCATTACAGCCTAAAACTTTGAAACAATAAACCCACAGTAGTTTTGTTCAAGGAGAGACTGAATCTTTCTGCTCTAAAGATACTTAGAATCATTTCAGAAAATAAAACCTGTGTATGCCTTCCTAGAAAGAAATCGTTATAGTGACCATGTTTATGGCCACTGCCAGCCTCTCTCCTCAAGTGGCTACATGCTGACTCCACCCAAACCTCCAGTTCTCGTGTGTGTGTGTCTGCGTATTTCAGTGTTGGCTTTTTCACTTCTTTATTTTTTAATTCCGCCAGCCACCAACTCATATTCAAAACTGCCAAGGGTGATCACTAAAAACAAATAACAGACAGGTCATAAGAATGGGCATGTCAGCATTTATCTTTTGTAATTTCAGGATATTGAAACATATAATTGTTTATAGTAGCCATAAGTTTGCTCCTTTTTGGCTGAACAGGTGATTTATAAACAAAGAGAAGTATCAGAATTTCCCAAGAAGTATTTTTGTTTAGTTTTGGTTTGTTTTCTTGTTTCGAAATACACATGAGCCTCTGTTCTAAGTTAAATCTCTGAAAGTAGGATCTGGGCATGTGTACTTCTTTCAGTTTTTGTTTTGATATCATTTTAAACCTATAAGAAGGCTAAGAGAATAGTACAAAAAACTGCCACCTACTCTTTATTCAGAATTCTGCTTCTTTTGCTGCATAACCAGTCCCCCAAAAGTTAGTTACTTAAAATAGCAGTGATTTTTTTAGATCGCAGATCTGCAACCTGGGCAGATCTCAGAGAGAAGGCTTATCTCTGCTCCAGACAACATCAGCTGCGGTACTGACCCAGCTGGACCAGTCCTGGGATGGGTCCTCCTTTGGCTGGCAGGTCGGTGCTGCCGTGAGCTCCGAGCCCGGCCAGCGCTGGGCTGTGGACCTCAGTCTCCGCCACTGTGCTCACCACGCGGGCTTCCGCACGACCTGCTTGAGCCACCTCTGAGTGTGGCGGCTGGTCTGAGACTGAGCCAGGCACAGCTGTACTGCCTTTTATTATCCACCCTGAAGAGTCATGTAGCATCATTTCTGCCATGGACATGCCCACCCAAATACAGAGAGGGGAAATAGACCCCTCATACTGGTAAAAGAATATGGGATGAGTGGTATTATTGTCAGCATTTTTGCAAAATGCAATGTTCCACACCTGGAATCAACAATTATTTACATTGTGCCCCATTTACTTTATCATTGTCCTTAACTATCTATATATTTATTTATCTATCTCTACAGAGATATAGAGTGTCTATATATACATACACTACATATACTTACGTGTGTATTTCCTAAAAACTAGAGCATTATCTTTTGTTACCAAAGTCAGGAAATTTAATATTGATCCGTTACTGTCATCTAATCCACAGTCCACATTTGAATGTTATCAACTGTTCCCTCCCTTTCCTCTGTATCCATAAAGGATCTTATCAGGCATGTGTATTTCTTAAATCTCCAAAGGTGCGTCTGGTGGGCACCCGTAGTCTAGAATAACATGTGAATATTTGGAGACAGACCCAAGTGTAAATCCCAGCTTTGTCACTGACCAGGAGCATAACCTTTGGCAAATGACTTGAGCTCTCTCTGTCTCAATTTCCTCATTAATAAAAATGGGGAAATTGTTGGCTACACCACAGAATGGAGGGGAAATCTGCATGGTGCCTGCTTCTCAGCAAATCTTAGCTTTATCTCTTTTACTCATTAAAACTACTAACTGATCACACAGAATGGGGTGCTGGAGGGGACAGGGACATACCACCTTTCAGCCTCCCTCACTTAACTCTAACCGCATAGGACAGCAGTTCAGCAAGAATTCAATCGTGCTTTTACCAAGGCTGCAGTCGCTTATGTGGGGTGTAATATTTGGAGTGTGTTCACTGATTCACTCCCACGTGAGCCAATTAGCTTCGTTCTGCGTGCTGATCTCAAACCCCAACAGCTTTCTTTCCTGCACAGACAACTAGAGAACTAAGCAAGAGCAGCTGAGTGAAGGGTAACAAAGCCATGCCCTCTTACTACTCATCAGACAGCAGCATCCCCCAAACAGGAAGATGGCTTTTCATGGTTCATTTGATAAGTACTGAAAAGAAAGAGCAAGTATTGCTTCCCCCCTGGTCTCTCATTACTATTTAAATGTAAACTAAAGGAAGAAATTCTTATTGCTTATTTTCGTCCTGTTAAATATGCCCTAGGATGCCCGCTACTATTGGCTCGGCTATTTACTCATAGCTCATCAGAGTTCTATGGGTTTGTCCTGCCAGCGATGTCATTTGAAGTGCCTTTATTAATTTTTACATGCCTTGATCATGTCATCATTAAATAACCCTTTTTACTATATATAAACATTTTAGTTAAAAGGTCCCTAGGCAACTTGATCCATTTTATCAAGAGCCATCAGACTTTGGAATGACATTTCTTTTTTTAGCATCTCTGTTGGAATACAATTGCTTTACAATGGTGTGTTAGTTTCTGCTTTATAACAAAGTGAATCAGCTATACATATACATATATCCCCATATCTCCTCCCTCTTGCGTCTCCCTCCCATCCTCCCTATCCCACCCCTCTAGGTGGTCACAAAGCACCGAGCTGATCTCCCTGTGCTATGCGGCTGCTTCCCACTAGCTAGCTGTTTTACATTTGGTAGTGTATATATGTCCATGCCACTCTCCCACTTCGTCCCAGCTTACCCTTCTCCCTCCCCATGTCCTCAAGTCCATTCTCTACGTCTGCATCTTTATTCCTGTCCTGCCCCTAGGTTCCTCAGAACCGTTTTTATTTTTTAGATTCCATATATATGTGTTAGCATACAGTATTTGTTTTTCTCTTTCTGACTTACTTCACTCTGTATGACAGTCTCTAAGTCCATCCACCTCACTACAAATAACTTCATTTCTTTATATGGCTGAGTAATATTCCATTGTATATATGTGCCACATCTTCTTTATCCATTCATCTGTCACTGGACACTTAGGTTGCTTCCATGTCCTGGCTATTGTAAATAGAGCTGCAATGAACATTGTGGTACATGACTCTTTTTGAATTATCGTTTTCTCAGAGTATATGCCCAGTAGTGGGATTGCTGGGTCATATGGTATAGTTCTATTTTTAGTTTTTAAGGAACCTTCATACTGTTCTCCATAGTGACTGTACAAATTTACATTCCCACCAACAGTGCAAGAGGGTTCCCTTTCCTCCACACCCTCTCCAGCATTTATTGTTTGTAGATTTTTTGATGATGGCCATTCTGACTGGTGTGAGGTGACACCTCATTGTGGTTTTGATTTGCATTTCTCTAATTATTAGTGATGTTGAGCATCCTTTCATGTGTTTGTTGGCAATCTGTATCTCTTCTTTGGAGAAATGTCTATTTAGGTCTTTGCCCATTTTTGGATTGGGTTGTTTGTTTTTTTAATATTGAGCTGCATGAGCTGCTTGTATATTTTGGAGATTAATCCTGTGTCAGTTGCTTCATTTGCAAATATTTTCTCCCATTCTGAGGGTCGTCTTTTCATATTGTTTATGGTTTCCTTTGCTGTGCAAAAGCTTTCAAGTTTCATTAGGTCCCATTTGTTTATTTTTGTTTTTATTTCCATTTCTCTAGGAGGTGGGTCAAAAAGGATCTTGCTGTGATTTATGTCGTAGAGTGCTCTGCCTATGTTTTCCTCTAAGAGTTTAATAGTGTCTGGCCTTACATTTAGGTCTCTAATCCATTTTGAGTTTATTTTTGTGTACGGTGTTAGGGAGTGTTCTAATATCATTATTTTACATGTAGCTGTCCAGTTTTGCCAGCACCACTTATTGAAGAGCCTGTCTTTTCTCCATTGTACACTCTTGCCTCCTTTATCAAAGATAAGGTGACCATATGTGCGTGGGTGTATCTCTGGGCTTTCTATCTTGTTCCATTGATTTATCTTTCTGTTTTTGTGCCAGTATCATACTGTCTTGATTACTGTAGCTTTTTAGTATTGTCTGAAGTCAGGGAGCCTGATTCCTCCAGCTCCGTTTTTCTTTCTCAAGATTGCTTTGGCTATTGGGGATCTTTTGTGTTTCGATACATATTGTGAAATATTTTGCTCTAGTTCTGTGAAAAATGCCATTGGTAGTTTGATAGGGATTGCACTGAATCTGTAGATTGCTTTGGGTTATTTTATAATTTTTACTGTGAGCCCACGTTTGACACATGGGTTATCTAGAAATATATTGCTGCTTTTTCCACACTTACCTAGAAAACGATCCATATGGTATTGTTCTGGGTTTTTATCATAACTTAAAAGGAAAGTTTCACAATGTCCAGAGCAAATGAAGGAGGACAATGCCCTCAATCCCTCGCAGCAGAAACCTACTTGGGTGACACCCTCCTTGACTTCCAAATGGAAAAGAACAGCCACAGAAGGAAAAATGATGCCATCTAATCATAAATCTGAAGAGGACCTGGGAGAAGCTTCATTTGCTACTGAAAACCTTGCTGATGTCAGTGTCACGTCCTCCAGGAAGCCTGGCCAGCAGCCTGGGCTGAAGTTTGCTGCTGCCACTGAAGCCATCCTCTCGCTGGTGGTTTCACTCCTGGGACCTCCACTAACCAGATCCAGGCTGCCTTCCGGGAGCTGCAGCTCACAATGGTTCCTGATGCCAGGGCTGCCCCCCAGGCTCTCCCAGAGGTGACTCTGTTAACCTGCGCATCATCTCTCTGTGTGGCACAGACTGCCCTCTGCACTGTGTGGACACTGCCATCTCTGCAACAACAAGCAATCTCCCTGAGCGGGTCTGGTGTGATGAGCACTGGCCAGGGAAGTTCTGCATGGGCAGCCCCATCTCCTGTCAACACCTGGAGAAGTCTCACCTGAGCTCTGCTTCTACAGATATCCTGAAGAGATGGAAAAGGAAGAGCAGGCCATTGCTGGAAAGGACATAACCAAGGAAGAATGTCAGGGTGAATGGGCTGCTCCAGCTCCCGAGTTCACTGCTACCCAAGCCAAGGTCGAGACTGGTCTGCAGGTGTGCGGACCTCCCTGCTGGAGAGAGGTGACCAGCCTGCACTGAGCCCTGCCTGCAGCTAACAGGCCCTGCCTGCACCCCACCAAGTGACCTCAGCTGTTTTCTGTTTTGAGACAGAAAACAACAATTATTGGTAAGGCTATGGAGCAATAGAATTTCTGTACACTGCTTGTAGGAATATAAGTTAACACATTGAGAACACTTGGTCAGTATTTATTCAAACTGAACATATACCTACCTTATGACCTAGCAGTTGTACACATACTCACCAGAAATTCATGTACTTATTCACCAAAAATGTGGAGAAGAATGTTCTTTGTAGTGCTATTTATGACTGAGCAAAACTAAAAACTGCCCAAATGACCATCAACTGCAGAATGAATCAAGTGTGCTATTTTTCACAGTGGAACATAATGAACACACTGAGAAGGGGTGAACTCTGGCCGCATACAGGAATGAATCTTCCAAACATAACGCTGTCATGCTGAGTGCAGCCTCACAGACATAGAAACAAACTTATGGTTACCAAGGGGGAAAGGAGGGAGGGAGATAAATTGGGAGATTGGGATTGACATATACACATTACTGTATATAAAATAGAAAACTAATAAGAACCTGCTGTACAGCACAGGGAACTCTATTCAATGCTCTGTGGTGACCTAAATGGGAAGGAAATCTAAAAAAGAGGGGATATATGTATATGTAAAGCTGATGCCCTTTGCTGTACAGCAGAAACTAACACAACATTGTAAAGCAACGATACTCCAATAAAAATTAATTTAAAAGAAACACAAAAAAAACACATAACATTGAATGAAAGGAGCCCTACGGAAAAGAGTGCATATTAGGTGATTCATTAGTGTAAAGTTCAAGGCCATGTATAACGAATGCATGATGCAAGACACGTTTCCCCTGGAGGAGGGTAGTGACTTGGCCAGGGTGGACGGGCTTTGAAGGGAGTTTCTGGGTATATATAGTGATGTGTTTCTTGATCCTGGTGCCTTTCACAAGTTTGGTTCATTTCCGGCAATTCATCCATCTGCACACATGTAGGATTGGTGTACTTTTCTCTCATATGCTATCCTTCAGTAAAAATTGTTTTTAACGTTATGGTGATTTCATTCGATTAAGAGTATTTTCTGAGTTTACTAACTAAGAAATAATGTGTGATTATTTGGATGGAAGAGTTTGTGTATTTCCACCGTGCATCAGATTTTACTTTTACTGTCTCTGAGACAAACTCACATATTTAGTATGGTACAGAGGAGTTATTGATGTAAATGCTTATGCCTGACAAAGATTCCCCCATCACTCATTTCCTTTTTTGAGTATCTTATTATACAGTACATATTTGATTTTAAGTAAGAAAACGATATGTTCAAGATGGAAAGAATAGAACGTTTTATAACTTCTCTTTTCTGAGAAACCAGATGTCAGGCAGAATAAATTAAATAAAATTAAAGTTATATTTATGGGTGGGGAGAATCTTAATTCCACTGTGATTATTGACTACATATTTGAATGCCCCCCTTTCTAAAGTATATATCATTACATTTAAATTGCTTACATATTTTTAGAACCCACAAATGACATAAACTGCACTGAGAAATATTTTTAAAGTAAAGTAAATTATGTGAGAGTATATTCCTCAGTTTATAATACATTAAAAAATTAGTCTTTTCTCTTTGAACCAAGGAAGCTATCTTCCCATCAAATGTACAGAAAATAAATTTCCATCACCACAGAGGGGTTCCCGTGAGCCCTCTCATGGTTAATTCCCTGGTAACTAACTACTTGTCTGCTTCCTATTACTACAGCAATGCCTTTTCCAAAATGTCATTAAGTGAAATCATGGAGTACGTAGTCTTCTGTATCTGGCTTTTTTCACTGAGCTTAATATTTTTGAGATTCATACGGGTTGTTAAATGTATCCATCGTTTATTCCTTTTTATTGCTGAGCAGTGTTCCATTATATGGATTATCACATTTGTTTATCCATTCACCAGTGGATAGACATTTGGGTATTATCCAGTTTGGATCTATTATGAATAGATAAATAAAGCTTCCATGAACATTTACGTGAAAGTGTATGTGTGGACAAATATTTTCATGTCACTTAAGTAAATACCTAGGAGTGAGCTTGTTGGGTCATACAGTAAATGTATTTTTAACTTTATAGGACGCTGACAAAATGTACTGCAAAGTGACTGCACTATTTTGCATTCCTCTCAGCAACGTATGAGAGTTCCAGTTTCCTCATATACCTGCTAAAGCTTGGAATTGCCAGGCTCTTTAATTTTGTCATTTTAGTGCATGTATGGAATTCTCATTATGGTTTAAATTTGCACGGCTAATACTATTAGCGTCTATTCATGTGTTTGTTTGTCTTCTTTGATAAAGTGTCTGTTCAGATCTCTTACCCAGTTTTTAAATTGGGCTTTTGACTTCTTGCTATTGAGTTGTAAAGTTGTTTATATATTCTAATAAAAGACATAAGTCTTCTATCAGATATATGTGTTGCAAATAAATTTTTTTTCCTAGGCTGTAGTTTGACTTTTAATTTTCTTGACCTTTTCTTGACGTTTTCCCTTCTGGTATCATGCTCCTTCAGTCATTCATTCATTGCTCATTCAGCAAATGTGTGTTTGGTGCCTATTATGCCTCACAGTACAATCAAAATTTTTTTAAAAAGAGCTTTCTCCTTTTCCACGGGAAAATGACCTTGGGTTAACCATCTCACACTGTTTCCCTGGAAATGTGAAATGTCAGCTATGTTACTAGTCAACACAATTTATGGCAAAAATGATGCCTGGTTGGAAACAATATTAGCACAGGAGGACGGGAGTGGACTACAGATATCTGGTGGGAAGCCACAGCTTCGGGGTTTCCCTGAGGGCACTGCTCTGGAATGGGCATACTTTTTCTTGGGGATTTCTAGGAGACATTCTCATGGGACAAATACTACAAATGCTATGGGCCGTGGACCTGCTAAGCGAGGGTGGTACCTGCACCCACCCCTGTGGTCTCTTTCCCTTGAAGAGCTAGAGAAGAGGTTCCCACAGGAACTCCCGCTGGTGACGCACTTGATGCTGTGTTCCCATCGACTCTGATGTGTGCCTGGTGCCACGATGGCTCATCGTATCCCACACATGTATCTGGCTCGCTGAACCCAAGACCACTGCCGCTGGTCAAGCAGAGCGTGTGGTTTGGACCCCAAAACACGACGCACAGAAAGTTGAGTGACCACAAAGACCTCGCTTCGGTCTCCATCATCTGACCTCCTCGAAGGGGAGACAGACGACAAAGACTCAGCATCACGGCAGGTGGGGCACTCTGTTGACAATGAAGTCACGTGTGGGAAATAGAGAAGGACAGTGACGAGGGGCTGGTGTGTTATAGAGTGTGCAGGGAGGGCTCTGTGACAGGGACCTCTGAGCAGAGATTTCAAGGACGTGAGGTAGCAGTTTAGGTGGATATCTGTGGGAGAACTTTCCAGGCACAGAAAATAGCAAGGGCACTGGTCCTTAGCAGAAGTGTGCTTAGCGTGTGCAAGGAACAACAAGGAGCTGACGTGGCAGAGCAGAGATGGAGCTGGGAGGCCATCAAGCTTTGGGAGGGCAGATCTTATCCATAGGGCTTTGTAAGCCAGCTGAGTCCAAAGGAGGCATCGCAGGTTCTGAGAGAGGGCAGGACCAGGCTGCTGTATGGAGAACAGACGTGAGACCCAGGGTGGAGGTGGGCAAACCAGTGAAGCTACTGCAGTGATCACATGGAAGGCAGAGTGGGAGCCACTAGGACACTGCACTCCAAGGGGTGAAAAGTGGTCAGACTCCAGGTGAGTTTTGAAGGCCGGGTTTTGTTTCCAGATTAACTTTTTCTTATGAGGAAAAATAAAAATGAGTCAAGGTTGATTGTAAGGCTTGTGATTTAAGCGTCCAGAGGGGTATGTTGCCGCCAATTAAAATGGGGAAAATCGGGGGCTTCCCTGGTGGCGCAGCGGTTGAGAGTCCGCCTGCCGAAGCAGGGGACACGGGTTCGTGCCCCGGTCCGGGAGGATCCCACATGCCGCGGAGCAGCTGGGCCCGTGAGCCATGGCCGCTGAGCTTGTGCGTCCAGAGCCTGTGCTCCGCAACGGGAGAGGCCACAGCAGTGAGAGGCCCGCGTACCACAAAAAAAAAAGGGGGAAAATCGGAAGAGCGATTTTGGAAGGAAAATTGAGAGTCCCTGTTGCCCATTAGAATGCCCATTAGACATCTATCGAGAGATGCTGTATAGATTGTCAGATGGAAGAGGTTCTGGAAAGTTTGAGAATAAAGGTATAAATTCCAGAGTCATCAGGATATGGATGGTATTTGAAACCAAAGCAGTCCAAGAGCTGGGCCCAGATACTTATTAATTGTTAATTTAATCGAGCACAAGAATTTCAATGGATTTACACATTTTTCAGGTTTTAATTCTGCTTGAGAATTTCATAATTTTTCAGTAAAGCGGTATGAGCACAAAGAGCTCTATAAAAATATGTGTAGAGTACACAGTCCTTGCTTTGCATGTGTGTTACTAACAAAAAGACGACTCCAGAAATGCAGTACTCCCATCAGGACAGGGACCTTAGAAAATACTTTTTTCTCAATTTGCTTCAAAGGAAAAAAAAGCCTTCATTCTAGAATGCTTACATTCATGGCAGGATATGGTTCACATAAAAGTGGACTGTTATTCAACATGAAACATTCTAGACAACTTAATTTTTATTGTCTCCAACACCTGTTGTTAGGAAAGAGAAAACAAAATGTGCACAAATGTCACATGTGCAGGGTCACCATGACCAGTGGCTTGATTTACATTCTCTATGAAAACAATCAGAGCAAAGACTGCTTAGAGCCAGCATATCTAGATTCAAGCATCAAAAGGTAAAAGTTGCCAGGCTACAAGAAGGGAGGGCTTCCAGCTCTGCCTGGGAGATAGGAACTGAGGGTCCAGGAGGAGCAGAGTCTTACTTTTCACTGTATCCCATTGTGCCTCATCCTGCCCAGTTTCCTTTTTTAAGGAAATACAGTGTTTGATAAAGTATAAATCAACTTCAATTAATTAAATCAAAATGAAACCTAAGATGTTAATGGAACTGGAGATACTGATGTCAGCAGCTCCTATGGAGCCAAAAAGTCCCGATGGCTTCAATCACCATTAAGTTTATGGCTTTAGGTTCTATAAACCATACGAACGCTTCCTTTTCCCTCTTTCTTTGGCCCCCGCAAAACAACCTTTAACTTCAGTGCTTTAGATGCAGTCAATTTGTTTTCTTTTCCTCTTTTCTATTAGCCCCTGCAAGACAAGCTTCTAAGTGGATTGAGAATTCTAGCTAGATTGGCAACCTTAAAGATCATAAACATTTGAGAGATTATGATTTCTTGCCATATGCAGCTGAAAAAATAAATGACACTAAAGAGCAAAAGTGCTTATGGTTGGCTGTTGAACAACACGGGTTTGAATTGCTTGGGTCCACTTGTAGGGGCATATTTTTCCATAGTAAATACTAAACTGATCCATGACTGGTTGAATCCATGGTACAAGGAGCCCAAGGTACCCAGGGCGACTGAAAGTTAAAATGTCGGGAGGTGGAGTCCCCCGGAACCCCACGATGTTCAAGGGTCAACTGTATTTTTTAAAGAAACAAAACGTGCATGTGTAGGGGAAACTATCTGGCTTCTTTCTATGTCTCCAGATTATTCTTTGGGGGACCCTTTGCAAAACGCTTTAAGCACCTACTCAACCCAGCACACAGACCAGTGTGGTTCTAACTGATACATCACAGAGTTTTTATCTGCATGTTATTAATTTCTCTCTCCTTTCTGCATCTTTTCCCTTTGCCTCTTCTCTAGTATTCTGTACACATCTGTACACATGTGTATTCTGTACATATACTCACGCGCCCAACCCTAGATAATAATTTGTGACGAGGATAATGGACAATTCGCATCACCCTGCTGTGTGACGACAATCTGACAAGCAAAAGGTATGGCACAAGGCATTTAAAGGTAAGGAAACTATTTCACCGCGAGTGTAATATAACAGATAAGCCAGCTTATCTCCATAAAAGATTAGTTCAAATACTGAGCTATGATATGTTTGAATTCATTTAGGGATCCTGCTGATATCTGGAGATATTCATCATCCCTAAGTGATGATGCGCTGTCTTGCTTCTCCTCCCCTGGGCTAGAACACCAACTATCTTGCCGTTAGATTCCCTTTGTCTCTTCAACTTTTCAAGCTAATTATTTTAGAGCATCCATGCTCACATCCTGTGTCTTCTGTCTGTAAAATCTTTTTCCTTCCTTATGTTAAAATTGGATAATATGGGGTCTGCTGATGGAGATGACACAGCAACCTGTGACACTGCTACTTGGCTTTGCTGTTCTCTTCTAAGTATCCCACCCCACCCCTCTCCTGTCCCAGATGTTTGTATTTAGATGTGTGATGGGAAGGGAATTTTTTTAATTTTTAAGCTTATAAAATCCTTGTGACAGCCTGTTTCTCTGAGTCAGAATTAAACTAGGACCTGGTGTGACTCCCATGTCATGGGGCTTTCACGAGACAAAATCTTTTGGTCTTCCCACTAAAGAGTCTATATATTTCTTTAAGTTACTCAGGGACTCAGAGTCACAGCTACATATTCACTGGATTCTGGTTGTCATAATAGAAAATATCCCTGATTCTTTTCTGCCATTTTTTGGCCAGTCTCGTGAAGCACCCAGAATGGGAACACTACCCTAGCTCTTTTGCTCCCTCTGAAATCACTTGTTATTCTCCAAAATGCAAAGGGAATTTTTTTTTTCTTTCTGGAAAACATATATCTGGGTAAAGCTTTTAAAACTAGAACTGGATATTTTGTTAATTCAAAATCAAATTTAGTGACTATACTAGCACACAAAAGGGAACAGGCTCCTTTAATAGGCTTTTTATTGTGGTAAATGTATGACTATAATTTAACCATTTATAATCAAAAACAATTCTAATATCTTTTCTTTGTCTTAAATCAGCTTAAGTAAGGTATTCAAAGTGACATTCATGTATTTTAACATATTTATACTCCTGAGAAGCCATCATCACAGTCAATATAAAGAACACATCAATCACTCCCTAAAGTTTCCCAGTGCCCCACTGGTAGTCCTGCCCTCCTGTTCCACTGCAATGGCCTTTCCTCTATCCTCAGGCACTTACTAGAATTTTAGATAAATAGAACCATGTGACATGTAACCTGTTTAGTTTGGATTCTTTCACTCAGGATGACGATCTTGAGATTCACCCATGTGTCGTATGCTGAGTGTTACCCTATTATATGGATTTGCCACAACTTATTTATTCACCTACTGGTGAACATTCAGGCTGCTCCCAATATTAGACTATTACAGATGAAGATGTTATGAACGTTTGTGTTCAAATATTTGTGTGAACATGTGCTTTCATGACTCTTGCATAAATACCTAGGTGTGGAATGGCTGGATTATAAGGTAGGTGTATGTATAACATTTTGCCAAACAGTTCTCCTACATGGTTGTGCTGTTTTCCATTCATACCAGGAGTTTATGAGAGTTCCAGCTGTTCTACATCCTTGCCAACACAAGACGTGGACAGGCTTTTTAATTATAGCATTTCTAGTGGCTCTATAGCAGTATCCCAATGTGGACTTAATTTACACGATGACGAGCATCTTTTCATATGCTTGCTTGCCATTCATAGATCCTGCATGAAGAGTCTATTAAATCTTTTGACTATTTCTATTGGAGTGCTTATTTTCTTATGAAGTATTGGACATTTTTTATGTATTCTGGGTAGAAGTACTTTATTAGATATGTGATTGCAAATATTTTCCCCAGTTTTGAGCTCATGTTCTTTTAACAGTATCTTTTGGAGAGCAGTTCTCACTTTTGATTAAATCCAATTAATCAATTTGTTTTTGGGGGGATGTTGCTCTTGGTGTTGTATCTAAGAAAACTTTGGTCTCCATCTTTTGGTATCATAGCTAAAAGATCCAAGATCACAAGATCTCTTCCTATACATTTTACAGGTTTAGATTTTATATTTAGGTCTATAATCCATTTTGAGCTAACTTCTGTATACTGTACCAGGTATGAATCAAAGTTCATTCATCTGCGCACAGATGTCCAATTGTTCCAACACCATTTGTGGAAAAGACTATTTTTTTCTCCATTGAATTTGCCTTGATACCTTTGTCAACCCTCAAATAACCATTATATGTGAGTCCCTTTCTGGACTCTTTATTAAGTTCCAGTGATAGGTCTATTTCACACCATGACTACAGTGTCTTGATTCCTCTAGATTTATAAGAGTTTTAAAGTCAGGTAGTTTATGTCTTTCAACCTTATTATTCTTTCCAACATGGTTTGACCTATTCTCTTCCTTTGCATTTCAATATGAATTTTAGAATCAACCTGTCAATTTCTACAAAAATGTCTCCTGGGGTTTTGATTGAAACTGCCTTGGATCTTTCGGTCATTTGGAGGGTGGGGGAAATTACATCTTAACAATATTGAATCTCTGATCCATGAACATGGTAAATCTCTCCATTTATTCAGGTCTGTCTTAATTTTCATCAGCAGTGTTTTGTATTTCTAATGACAGTGCAGTGCCTGGAACCCAACAGTAATTTTGTCATCTTTTGTTGAACTGAACGGAAATAAACCTATAATGAGAGAAATCAAGCCTTATCGTCAACTTTTAATAAAAGTATACAGTGTATAATAGCCCTGCAAAAATTATCCTGATTATCAATACACGTTAACAAGAATGCCATTTAGAATGTTATACAACTTCATACTGATTAGATAACATCTGCTTAGACAAGCTTAGTAAATTCTCAAATCAATCTTGGTGTAGTTGCTAAATAGGTTAATATTTTAAATTCCCTTTTGAACCTGTTCCATTTCCCTTCTTAACTTCTCTTTCCCTGGAGGGGCTGGTATAGAGTTAGCCTTTCTTTATGTAAGTCTCACTATTAATTCTCCTTTTGTGTATTCGGACAACCAATAGCCACACTCTCACCCATTCTTTGCCCTCTGCTCCCACTTCATGAATAAATGGCTCCGTAACTATTACCAGACCATCCTACTCAGGGTGCTGCAACGCTCACGAAGCATAGAACTGAACCGATTTCTCCCATGCTGCAATTCGCATTCAGTACCTGGAACAAACATTACAGGCCCTTGTTTCCCTTCTCTTACTCCACAACTATACATGAAGCAGGTTTATACATATTTTAACTGATGCAGACCATCGTGCTTTTCTTTCCTTAAATAAATTCCATCTTGAAATGGATCACTGATTTCTTTCTTTCATCTGAATAGAAATTATACCATATATCTTTAAATTTTTATTTTTTAGATGCCTTAGTTAGGGATAACAATATAATCTATAGGACCACATAATAAGAGAAATGGAAAAAAACAAAACTTAAATCATTAAGTTATGGTACTACTACCTACTAGAAGGAAACACAGGAATTTGAGAAAACTTATATAAAAAGGGTTTAATTTACTATAAAAACCTTAAGCTGTGAGTTCTGATTTAAGGGTCAGAAGAAAAAACGGCTATTCGTGGTTGTATGCCTCTTGTGACTTGCTGACAGGAGGAATTAAAGTTAGAATTGAAGTGTATATATAGCCCCGAAGAACAGATCATCTGAAATAGTTTTTTAAAGAAATATGCTGTAGTAGATTTTAACCAAGTTTTCATAATAGAAAGTAGAAATAAACAGACCAGAATCTATTAAGGACATATCGAATGTTTGCTTTGAATCTAATAAGAGGAAAATCAGCCTAATTTTATAGTTTCCTGTTTTTTGCATTTTAAAGATTTTGCCCTTAAATGTCATTGTTTTCCTTCAGCTAGTTTGAGCTGTCTTGCTGGAGGGCTATTTTTATGAACTGGAACCTTGGACCAACAAGATAGGAATAGTCTTCGTTAGAGGAATTTACTCCCATCCAGGATGGGACACTTGTCATCAAGAGATAAAGGTAACATTATTACAGGAGAGAAAGAAGAAATGTTTCAACACATCTGTTGAAATCTATTTGACAGTGGAGAGAGTCGACTCTAAAATGACATCATTTTCTATAATCCTAAGAGGCATCTAATTTATCTGGAAGCCAGTAGTTTTCACTCCTGATCACCAGCGTCTCCGAGATTCCAAAACAACCTCAGGGTCAAGGCTTAGTTGTACACCCGCAGGGGTCAAGATTGGTCTTTATCAAGTAATCAACCTACTCAGGGAGGATGAGAAGATAATGCAATAGTTTATGTATCCTAAAAACAATGAGTAAATTATAGTTTTACATGTTAAGGAAAAACTAAAACAGGGCACGATTTCTCAGGGCACAATCCACAAGTGTCTTCAGCAGAAGTATCTGAGGGAATTCTAGAGTCTACTTTTGTATCAAGCTCCCCAACTAACGGTCGTGCACATTAAAATTTGAGGATCATTGTTCTGAAGTTTCTCACTTGAACCACTAGCCAATGCGAAAAGTACAAAATGCTTCTTGTAGAGTATACACAGTACACAAGAAACAAGAAAGGAGTTAAAAGAGGAGAAATCTGTGTGGGCTGCTCTCAGAAGATGACATTGAAAATACATAACTTAGGCTGAAACTTCAGAGAGAAGAAGAAGATGCTTCTTCTAGATTTTAGAAGCAGAGTGATACAAGGCAAAGAGAGGCATGTGTAAGCCTGCAACGTGAAAAGTCTGAAAAGAGAATGGCCAGAGTCTTATACGGGACATAGTCTGGGTGATGGGCAAGGTAAAATCATATAGATCATATATGGCTTGATGTAGTATTCATCTTCTTAAATTTGATGATAATTTGATTGAAAAAAAACAGGTAAGGAATTAGATCTAGCAACAGTATAAATAATTAATTATTTATATATATGCGAATAGTAATGGGAAAAAAAAAACAGAGGTAAGGAGTTTGGCTAAGTAACTGCTTCAGAAAAGATGCACTGAAGGGAAGAGAGAGGTCCAGGCTTGCTGTGTGACAGGTCGTCTCAGTGTCCTGCTACAGAGACTGAATAAGTGTGAGAGAATGTATTCTATCTCCACTGATTATCCCTTATACCACAGAGTATAGCCAAGAATTGACTGGGTTTTTTTTTTTTTCATTTCATTGGAAAAAAACATAAGAACAGAACAAAATCTAAAGGGTCAATTTGTTTTATTATCATTAATAAATAACTCCAAATATTTAGTAGCCAAAAGATTTCACAAGCATTATTTTTCCAATAAACAATTCAGACTTGAGAAGAGCCTTTGCTGTTAAATATGGAACCCAATTAAGACAGTAAAGATACCAATTTTCCAGTCACTGCCATCTCACTGCCTATAATGCACATTTTGAGTCATTGAATTGGCACATAGCACATAAAATAAAGATTAAGTCAATCTTTAGTAATCCAGATGTTAAAAATAAACACATTCTGAGAGATTTCCTTTTCTGCATTACATGCCTGTCTAAAGGACTTCTTGGCTTCATAAAATTGAGTCTGTCATCTATCTTTTCTTCTAAAGACCCTATGCAAATTCACTCTATTGTCAATGCAGTAAAAACTCTTGCTATATTATATTTTTAGGACCTGATGTTGCATACATTTTGGAAACTCGTCCCCTGAAAAGGAATTCTAAGACCAAAACACTTAGAAAATGTTGAGAAATACCATGGAAAATCATTTTAATGACTTGAGGCCATGATGGCAGGGGAAAGCAATCAATCTAAAGGGAAATCTATGCAAGGAAATGGATGAGACTGTTTCTGGTAATGTGTATGTGAAGGGATACCACTTATCAGTAAGGTTTTTGTTGACCCAATACTAGCATTATGCATGTAGCATGTGATGTCGACACCTCTCCCCTCAGCCCCCGTGAGTGCACCTGAAGCTGAGGTCCACACACCTGGGAAGCTAACTTCCTACCTCAAGGATCTGTTTCTCTTCTATGTTTGAGGTTGATTTTTGACCCTTACAGGACGACGAAGTACTGGAGGGCTGAAGAGTTAAGATCACAAGGACCACCTTCAAACAACAGGGGATGAGATTTGGTGGGTAAATGTGCCAAACTTCCTATCCTCCAGAGGGGCAGGCCAGGGTTGCTCCCCGTAGTTTCTGAAAGCGTTTCCCACAAGGCTGAGCCCCAACTGCACGCAGCAATAGCCCGCTCACTACACAAACTCTTTTGGCTTTTCTTCTTTCTCTCTCCCTCTTTCCCACTTCATTGGCTCGGGTCTCCCTCAAAGGTTCATGTCTTGGAGGAATTCAGACTAAGCCATGAACTAATACAAAATGAGAGATGAGTCTAGAAGGTGTCTCCAAGAAACTCCACTGCTACACAGAATTAAATTAAATCAGATATCCAAGGGTATCCAACACATAAGGCGTAATTTATTTCAACACTCCTTTAACATTAATAGGCTATATTATTAATTTAGGAAATTAAATTTTCATGTTTATTACACATTTTCAGAAATTTATTAGTGGCCCTTAGGCATATATTTTGCAAGTATTATAGTCATCAGACAGGACTTGGGTGTCAGCCCCTAATCAACATGGTCTGGAATATATTGGGAAAACTGCTTACCATTTTTAATACCTAAGATGTCCATGAAGAAACACGTCAACAATAGCATGTTTAAAGGGCTTGACAAAAATCTTGCTAAATGGGGACTTAGCTGGTTGAAGAGACATGCTAGTGAGATAACTAGGGCTTAGAGTAGAAAAGTTAAGAAGATGAAAGGGAATGTAGAGAGATCTTCCTAGTTTCTTTAAGATTCTGTATATGCTTCCTCGGTGCAAAAGCACCCAGGGTTAGAAGCTCTCTTGTTTCCCATCTTTACTTGCTCTCTCTTCTTCCTGTCCACTGACCTAGACTCTGAGTCAATTTTTTTCCATCAGAGCAGATATTAGAAATGGAAACACTAACAGGATAGTTGTGAAGGCAGAAAGCTATCAAACACTGGTCTGCTCAAACAACCCTCATTCCCTCCTCTTTCCTATCCCCAAATTTCCACCTTTCAAGCAACCTTTTCTGAACTTTATTTTTTATTAATTTTTATTGGAGTATAGTTGCTTTACAATGTTGTGTTAGTTTCTGCTGTACAGCAAAGTGAATCAGCTATATGTATACATATATCCTCTCTTTTTTAGATTCTTTTCCCATATAGGTCATTACACAGTATCGAGTCAAGTTCCCTGTGCTATTCAGCGGGTTCTCATTAGTTATCTGTTTTATACATAGTAGTGTGTATATGTCAATCCCAATATTCTAATTCATCCCACCACCACCCCTTCCTCCCTTGGTAACTATAAAAGTTTGTTCTCTACATCTGTGACTCAATTTCTGCTTTGCCAGTGAGTTAATCTGTACCATTTTTCTAGATACCACATCTAAGCTATATTATACGGTATTTGTTTTTCTCTTGAAACTGTTTTGGTATTGGGAAAGTGGCATTTCACATAAGCAACAAGTTGCTGAAGACTTGGCATATTTTGAAACTTTGATAATCCAAACCTAGTTTTTCCAAATTGAGAATTGGGGGTTGGGGGTGGATAATATCTACCTAAAATGAATAATTTACAACAAATGTGCTTTTTGGGGGATTTTTGCTTTAACATCTCCTTTTAATTTAGCAATATTACCTCTAATATTTTTGTAGAGGTCTCCAAAACTATGCCTAATGTATAATGACAATTATGAGGAATTCTTCATAGTATTTCATCACTTCTAACTTCCTTTCCAAAGTTACTGATTTTAAAGCTTGTTTTTCAGCACTAAAAGGAGTACCACCAGTTAAACAGTATTTGGATACCTTTTTATGTCATCTAAAAATATTTTCAATCGTGATAACAGTGAATGGTAAAATAACAGCAAAGTGGTCACCACAACCCCTCATACAAGTCCCCATTCCATGAACAATAGCTGGGTTCCCAAGATGCTGACCTAGGGGTGGACATTTCTATTTATCAGCTGAAGTGGTGCCATGTGACAGTAGTGTAAACAGTTTGCAAGTCACTTGCCAGACCAGCCTTGAAATATTCTTTGTTTTTATGTGCTATACATAATACACATTATCTCATATTTTTCAAAAAGAGAGATTGCATTAATATTTTATGTTACTTGGTTGACAATTCCCATAAAATAAGATAGACATTGTGTTTAAATGAAATTTTCAGAAAAATTCTAAATCACAAAATTGTCTGGGTTCAAGATTGATGGTAAATAAAAAGTTGGTCTCTAGTAATATGACAATCCAAAATTTTTTATGAGTCTTATGACCACTAAGCATGAATTCTGATCAACCATATTAACACCATAAGAACATGTAAGAAACAAAGTAAATAAATGAGAAGTTTAACAAATAAGTCGTCTGGATAACCTGCACTTAGGTAGAGCTGGAATTCTGTTCCTGCTGGCTTTGCAGGAAGTTTTTTGTTGGAGATAATAGTGCTCAGTAAAAAAGAGTAAGTAAATAAGGAGAATAAGGAAAAGCAATTGCCTAATCTCTTCTGGAGTCCTGGCAATAAGTATAATGAGATGTAAAAACATGTGAGTATTCTGTTATAATCATAGCTTTCACTAAACAAAAAACATACTTTACTGGTACTAAAATTTCCTCCAAGTCAATAAATTTTATATGTTTATTTTAGATGTAAGCTAAAATATTTTAACAAGAAATCAACTTTATTCCCACATCTGTTTAGCCCAGCATGGCCTTTGAAATTTTGATAAATAATTTGGTAAAGGTAAAAGTAAATTTGCCTTCCATTGTAGTCGTATTAATTTTCTGAACAAAAAAAATTTATTCAGGGAACATTTTGACTCTACAAAGGATACATTTCTCTATAATTATAGCCCCTTATCTTGCTTGGCTGAGCAAAGGTAAGAAAGAAACTGCTCTGCATGTATAGAGATAAGCTAAATACACAGAAAATAAGAAGGTATGCTGGATATTAATAGAAAAGCTGGATATGAAAAACTATTCTCCATTTAGTTAACTATGCTATGAAATAATAAAATGATTACAAACTGGAGAAATTGACTTTGCAGGCATCTTTGGTATTGTGTATTTAAAAAGCATCACTTACTCTTTTCCCATTTAGTTTTTAAGTGAAATGAACTAACATTAGAAATCCTTGGACTTTGAAAACGAACCTTTTTTAATTTTATTTTTATACAGCAGGTTCTTATTAGTTATCCATTTTATACATATTAGTGTATATGTCAGTTCATCACACCAGCACCATCACACCGTCAATCAAGTCCGGGAAGCGCAGAGAGTCCCATACAGGAAAAATCCAAGGAGCAGCCTGTCAAGACACATATTAATCAAACTATCAAAAATTAAATACAAAGAAAAAATATTAAAAGCAGCAAGGGAAAGACAACAAATAACATATAAGGGAATCCCCATAAGGTTAACAGCTGATATCTCAGCAGAAACTCTGCAAGCCAGAAGGTTGTGGCAGACATATTTAAAGTGATGAAACGGAAAAACCTACAACCAAGATTACTCTACCCAGCAAGGATCTCACTCAGATTTGATGGAGAAATTTAAACCTTTACAGACAAGCAAAAGCTAAGAGAATTCAGCACCACCAAACCAACTTTACAACCAATGCTAAAGGAACTTCTCTAGGCAGGAAACACAACAGAAGGAAAAGACCTACAATAACAAACCTAAAACAATTAAGAAAACGATAATAGGAACATACATATCAATAATTACCTTAAATGTAAATGGATTAGATGCTCCATCCAAAAGACACAGGCTGGCTTAATGGATACAAAAACAAAACCCATATATATGCTGTCTACAAGACACCCACTTCAGACCTATGGACACATACAAACTGAAAGTGAGGGGATGGAAAATGATATTCCATGAAAATGGAAATCAAAAGAAAGCTGGAGCAGCAATTCTCATATCAGACAAAATCGACCTTAAAATAAAGACTATTACAAGAGACAAAGAGGGACACTACATAATGATCAAGGGATCGATCCAAGAAGAAGATATAACAATTGCAAATATTTATACACCCAACGTAGGAGCAGCTCAATACATAAGGCAATGCTAACAGCCATAAAAGGGGAAATCGACAGTAACACAATAATAGTAGGGGGCTTGAACACCACACTTTCACCAATGGACAGATCATCCAAAATGAAAATAAATAAGGAAAAACAAGCTTTAAATGACACATTAAACAAGATGGACTTAATTGATATTTATAGGACATTCCATCCAAAAACAACAGAATACACTTTCTTCTCAAGTGCTCATGGAACATTCTCCAGGACAGATCATATCTTGGGGCACAAATCAAGCCTTGGTAAAGTTAATAAAATTGAAATCAGATCAAGTATCTTTTCCCACAACAGTGCTATGAGACTAGATATCAATTACAGGAAAAAATCTGTAAAAAGTACAAACACAGGGAGGCTAAACAATACACTACTTAATAACCAAGGGATCACTGAAGAAATCAAAGAGGAAATCAAAAAATACCTAGGAACAAATGACAATGAAAACACAATGAACTAAACCTATGGGATGCAGCAAAAGTGGTTCTAAGAGGGAAGTTTATAGCAATAAAATCCTACCTCAAGAAACAAGAAAAGCAGAAATTACTACACCATTGTAAAGCAATTATACTCCAATAAAGATGTTAAAAAAAAAGAAACAAGAAACACCTCAAATAAACAACCTAACCTTACACCTAAAGCAATTAGAGAAAGAAGAACAAAGAACCCCCAAAGTCAGCAGAAGGAAAGGAATCATAAAGATTAGATCAGAAATAAATGAAAAAGAAATGAAGAAAATGAGAGCAAAGATCAATAAAACTAAAAGCTGGTTCTTTAAGAAGATAAACAAAATTCACAAACCATTAGCCAGACTCAGTAAGAAAAATGGGAGAAGACTCAAATCAGTAGAATTAGAAATGAAAAAGGAGAAGTAACAACCGATGCTGCAGAAATACAAAGGAAAATAAGAGGCTACTACAAGCAACTATGTGCCAATAAAATGGACAACCTGGAAGAAATGGACAAATTCTTAGAAAAGCACAACCTTCCGAGACTGAACCAGGAAGAAATACAAAATATAAAGAGACCAATCACAAGCACTGAAATTGAAACTGTGATTAAAAATCTTCCAACACACGAAAACCCAGGACCAGATGGCTTCACAGGCGAATTCTATGCAACATTTAGAGAAGAGCTAACACCTATTCTTCTCAAACTCTTCCAAAATATAGCAGAGGGAGGAACACCCCCCAAACTCATTCTACGAGGCCACAATCACCCTGATACCAAAACCAGACAAAGATGTCACGAAGAAAGAAAACTACAGGCAAAATATCACTGATGAACATAGATGCAAAAATCCTCAACAAAATAGTAGCAAACAGAATCCAACAGCACACCTAAAGCATCATACACCGTGATCAAGTGGGGTTTTTCTCAAGAATGCAAGGACCCTTCAATATACGCAAATCAACCAATGTGATACACCATATTAATTAATTGAAGGAGAAAACCCATATGATCATCGCAATAGATGCAGAGAAAGCTTTCAACAAAATTTAACACCCATTTACGATAAAAAAAAAAAACCCTCCAGAGAGCAGGCATAGAGGAAACTTACCTCAACATAATAAAGGCCATATATGACAAACCCACAGCCAACATTGTTCGCAATGGTGAAAAACTGAAACCATTTCCACTAAGATCAGGAACAAGACACGGTTGCCCACTCTCACCACTATTATTCAACATAGTTTTGGAAGTTTTAGCCACAGCAATCAGAGAAGAAGAAGAAAAACAGGAATCCAAATCAGAAAAGAAGTAAAACTGTCACTGCTTGCAGATGACATGATATTATAATTACAGAATCCTAAAGATGCTACCAGAAAACTACTAGAGCTAATCAATGAATTTGATAAAGTAGCAGGATATAAAATTAATGCACAGAAATCTCTGGCATTACTATACACTAATTATGAAAAATCTGAAAGAGAAATTAAGGAAACACTCCCATTTACCATTGCAACAAAAAGAATAAAATACTTAGGAATAAATCTATCTAAGAACACAAAAGACTATATGCAGAAAACTATAGAACACTGATGAAAGAAAGTAAAGATGATACAAACAGATGGAGAGATATACCATGTTCTTGGATTGGAGGAATCAACATTGTGAAAATGACTATACTACCCAAAGCAATCTACAGATTTGATGAAATCCCTATCAAATCTATACTGGCATTTTTCACAGAACTAGAACAAAAAATTTCACAATTTGCATGGAAACAAAATAGACACTGAACAGCCAGAGCAATCTTGAGAAAGAAAAATGGAGCTGGAGGAATCTAGCTTCCTGAGCTCAGACTAAACTAAAAAACTACAGTAATCAAGACAGTATGGTACTGGCACAAAAACAGAAATATAGATCAAAGGAACAGGATAGAAAGCCCAGAGATAAACCCATGCACATATGGTTACCTTATCTTTGATAAAGGAGGCAAGAATATACAATGGAAAAAGACAGCCTCTTCAATAAGTGGTGCTGGCAAAACTGGCCAGCTACATGTAAAAGAATGAAATTAGAACACTCCCTAACACCATACACAAAAGTAAACTCAAAATGGATTAAAGACCTAAATGTAAGGCCAGACACTGTAAAACTCTTAGAGGAAGAAAACATAGGCAGAAAACATAGTCATTTACGCTATGACATAAATCACAGCAAGATCTTTTTTGACCCACCTCCTAGAGAAATGGAAATAAAAACAAAAATAAATAAATGGGACCTAATGAAACTTAAAAGCTTTTGAACAGCAAAGGCAACCATAAACAAGATGAAAAGATAACCCTCAGAATGGGAGAAATTATTTGCAAATGAAGCAACTGACACAGGATTAATTTCCAAAATATACAAGCAGCTCAGGCAGCTCAATATCCAAAAAACAAACAACCCAATCCAAAAATGGGCAGAAGACCTAAATAGACATTTCTCCAAAGAAGATATATAGTTTACCAACAAACACATGAAAGGGTGCTCAACATCACTAATCATTAGAGAAATGTAAATCAAAACTACAATGAGATATCACCTCACACGAGTCAGAATGGCCATCATCAAAAAATCTAGAAACAATAAATGCTGGAGAGGGTACAGAGAAAATGGAACCCTCCTTGAACTGTTGGTGGGAATGTAAATTGATACAGCCACTAGAGAACAGTATGGAGGTTCCTTAAAAATCTAAAATTAGACTTACCATACGACCCAGCAATCCCACTACTGGGCATATACCCTGAAAAAACCATAATTCAAAAAGAGTCATGTACCACAATGTTCATTGCAGCAACATTTACAATAGCCGAGACATAGAAGCAACCTAAGTGTCCATTGACAGATGAATGGATAAAGAAGATGTGGCACATATATACAATGGAATATTACTCAGCCATAAGAAGAAACGAAATTGAGTTATTTGTAGTGAGGTGGATGGACCTAGAGACTGTCATACAGAGTGAAGTTAGAAAGAGAAAAACAAATACTGTATGCTAACACATATATATAGAATCTAAGAAAACAAAATGCTTCTGAAGAACTTAGAGGCAGGACAGGAATAAAGAGGCAGACATAGAGAAGGGACTTGAGGACATGGGGAGGGGGAAGGTAAGCTGAGATGAAGTGAGAGAGTGGCATGGACATATATACACTCCCAAATGTAAAATAGATAGCTAGTGGGAAGCAGCCGCATAGCACAGGGAGATCAGCTCGGTGCTTTGTGACCACCTAGAGGGGTGGGATAGGGAGGGTGGGAGGGAGACGTAAGAGAGAGGGGATATGGCGATATATGTAAACATGTAGCTGATTCACTTTGTTATACAGCAGAAACTAACACACTAATGTAAAGCAATTATACTCCAATAAAGATGTTAAAAAAAAATATATATATATCTGACCTTATAGCACATAGAATATACTTTGTATGTATAAGCAAAATAGTGAGCTCTGAAGTCTCTTGTAATCACACCTTTCTTTAAATGGTTTTGTCTCCAACTTGCAATGCATTTAGACTCATTCCTTTTAGTGTAGTTTTAATTCTTTTTTTTTTTTTTTGGCAGTATGCAGGCCTCTCACTGTTGTGGCCTCTCCCGTAGCAGAGCACAGGCTCTGGACACGCAGGCTCAGTGGCCATGGCTCACGGGCCCAGCCGCCCCACGGCACGTAGGATCCTCCCGGACTGGGGCACGAACCCGTGTTCCCTACATCGGCAGGCGGACTCTCAACCACTGCGCCACCAGGGAAGCCCTTATTTTTAATTCTTAAACATTGCTTTTTAAATTTTTATTTTGTGAATATACATATACTTACACAACTCTGAAGTTGAAATTTTATAACTAAATATAAATTTAACCAAACATAAATAAAGTCTTATTTCCATCTCTCCCTTATTGACCTTGTTCCCCCCCTGCCATAGGTGATACCATGTAAAAATTTACCATGTTAAATTTTAGCATATCCTTTCAGTATTTGATTTTGCAGGTAAACAAATATACACACACATGCACACTCTCCCCCTTTCCTACACAAAAGATGATATGTCTTCAAGGTGTCGTTCTGCACTTGCTTTATTCACTTAAGAATGCATCCTGATATCCACACCACATTGCTGTGTAGAGGATTTTCCTCATTCCTTTACATGTCTACCTAGTATTCCATTGTGAGGTGTACTACACATTTGGGATGTGTTTGTTTTTTCTCTACTATTATTACATATATATGCATTTGCATTTGTATATATTTACTTATAAATATGTGATTCTTTACTATATTACACATACATAACACATATTGTATATACAAATAACACTATGAATAATCTTTTGCTGACACCAGTCCTATTTATACTAATGTGTTCTTGGATTATATTTCTAGAAATTGGAATCAATTTAATCTCCAAAATATCAGAGAATATTTGAATATATTCAAATATATTTGAATATATTCAGAGAATAAATGAATATGTAATTTGGAAAAATACTGTCAAATTTCCTTTTATGGGGGATATAACAATTTTGCATTCCCACCACACCATATGACAGTGCCTAGTTCATCAAAACATACAACAGTATGTACTTCCAAACATTTGAAATGTTGCCAACCTGATAAATGAGAAGTAGTACCTCAATATAGTTTTAATTTGCATTTCTTCTATTGTGAGATTGAGGATCTTTAAATATCTTTAAAGATCATTAAACTCGACATATATACACTACCAAATGTAAAATAGATAGCTAGTGGGAAGCAGCCACATAGCACAGGGAGATCAGCTCGGTGCTTTGTGACCACCTAGAGGGGTAGGATAGGGAGGGTGGGAGGGAGACACAAGGGTGAGGGGATATGGGGATATATGTATACATATAGCTGATTCACTTTGTTATACAACAGAAACTAACACAACATTGTAAAGCAATTATACTCCAATAAAGATGTTAAAAAAATCATTAAACTCAATTTTTACTTCTTCTTGTGAACTATATCATTTGCCCATTTTTATATCTCTATTTGTCTTTCTCTTTCTTGTTTTTAGTACCACCTTTAAATATTAGAAATACAAGATACAAATATTTTCTTCACAATGTGTGATTTTTCTTTTATTTGTTTATGGTTATTTGCCATGCAATTGTTTCTAAGTAGTCAAATATATCAATCCTTCCTTAAATGAGAGAGTCATGAAGTTTTAGCTGTTTTCCCAACAATGGTAATAAATTTTGGATAATTCATTGTCTTACCCAGACACTATTGCAAACAATTAATAATGTCTCAAAAAATGAATATAATTAAAAACCAGTTTGTGACACTAATGATATCACTATTCTACCTAACGATCAAATTGAGTGCACAATTTTGACTTTATTAGTACTTTCGTTCAGCCACACTTCATGATATTATCATCTACACCAATCCCCTCATTTTACTAAGGACATAACTGAGACTCAGAGAAGTGGGCTGGTTTACCAGCACTCACCCACTGAATTAGGGGAGGTAGTTCTTGGGTTGGAACCAGTGTCCCTAATTCTTCCCATACTGCCTTAAGTTAGGGCTTCTTGGTTTCTATATTCATAAATCACCATGATAAGTATAAAGAATTATGTTCTTTATACTTTACTTCTTAACGAACAAACCTGCCTCTTCATATCTTACCTCTTTTTTGGAAACCTAACCAGGAGTTATTTGTAGTTTTTCTTGCTTAATGGAGAAAAGACACAGGTGGGAACACAAAGATGACATTCGCAGTCTCTTGGTTACACAACCTTCTTTCCACATGCTGTGAAGAAAAACTGCCAGGTAGATATCATTTCCCAGGTTTCTTACTCCACCTTTCCCAAAATGGTAGGCTGTTTTTCTGCAATTTCTCTCTCTCTCAACTAGATATTCAAAAGTAATGAATTTTCCTTGCGAAAACTGCCTGAGATAGTTTACGTTTCTCATTTTGGTGGCTCTGTCTATAGAGCATCAGCATTCACAGTGAGGGAAAGTAAATCACTGATAGTAAGTCTTCCTCACTGGAGAGTCTAAGGAAAGGAATCCAAAGCACATGGGTCACAGAACAGTGAGGGGCAATTCCAGGAAGGAGAAATCCAGAGAAAGGGCAGCCCCACATCTGGTGAATAAACTTGGACCAAGTCTTTAGATGACGCCTGAACCACATATGCCTTGGGCATCAGGAAGCCGACTTAATGAAGATCTGTGCTGTAACCACTGAAGCTATGAAAGTTTCTAGTTTGAACAAAACCAAGCTAATTGTTTGCTAAAATAAAGCATATACACTCTTTAGACGAATACAGCAGAACCCAGTACCCACAAAATAAGGTTCACAATATCGAAGAAGAAATACACAATTACCTGATGTACACAGAACTAGGATAATTTGACCAATACTCAAGAATAAGAAAAATAGCAATTAACGTGACTAATCCTGAGATAACCTAGATGTTGGAAACACAAGACAATAAATTTAAAACATAAAACACTCACCACAGAAATAGAAAATATGAAAAGAACGAAAAAATTAAACCAGAAATAAACAGCACCTAAAATTTTAAAAATAAAAAGTGTTAGATGGGCTTAGTAACATAATTTAGTTAACAGAAGAAAAATATATTAAATTTAAAGAGAGATCAATAGAAAGGAGAGAAATTTTTAAAAAGTTAAAAACATGAACCTGGCATCAGGTGTATATAATAATATCAGAATTATATGACGTATATTAATTTACAAGTAAAAGAAGCGCAATGAAATCCAAGCATAATAACTATGGAGAAAATCACACGTAAACACATCATAGTCAAACTGCTGAAGACCAAAGATAACAAAAGAACTTTGAAGGCAGCCAGAAACAAAACAATCCATTAAATATTGGGAGAAAAGAAAGTTTTAGGCCAGGGATTACTCATCAAAAACCCTGGAGTCCAGAATATATTGATACAATATTTAAAGTGAAAACTAAATAAAATAAAAGTAATGAGTTTTCCTCTGTTCTACTAAAGTTAGCTCTCACCACACTGTTTAACCATATTATTATAACTTTTAATTCAGTCTAATAGCACAAATATTGCTTTCAATGATTAATATGAGTACTCTTTAGAATGTGTTAGAAGCCGGAGAAGAGTAAAAATTAATCAGTAAGAAGAAAGAATATTTACATTTTATCTTTAGCCAGCGATAAATTCAATCATCCATTTCCTACACACACACATCCCTACTTCTTATTGATGACTGTTTACACTCACTCCTATGATTCTACTTTCTTTCTCTACTACATTTGTTCCAACTTCACTGTCTTTGATTTTACTTTTTCTCATATTTTCTAATCCAAAATTGACCAGATGGTTAAGAAACCCAAGATACCAAGTGCTCCATGGATTTCTTTACAAAGCAGTAAATATGCCATGTGTTTTCGTTAATAAAAAGAGCCAAAATTGCTTACCATGATCTTTTTTACAGCCTTGGTCATTAATATTTTAAAATATTTCTTATTCACCACTTTCATAAAAACAAATTATTCAAACAATGACTCATTATTGTACAATTTCCTTAACTAGCAATTACTTTATTCTCTTTTTAATAAGAACTCTAATATGTATTTTGCTTAAAACATTTTTTATTCCATAACCAAACAAAGCATGTTTTAGAAGAATTCATCAAATCACCCACTGTATGGAAGAAGTATCATAAATTATAGTGCTATGTTTTAAAAAATGTAAATACAGTTCTCCATTGCTAATGGAAGTTTAATAGACTGATTCATCACAGGCCAATTAAATTACTGAGAGTAATTGAAGGACTTCTCTGGTAGTACATTGGTTAAGACTCTGTACTCCCAATGCAGGGGGTACAGGTTTGATCCCTGGTCAGGGAAGATCCCGCATGATGCATGGCACAGCCAAAAAATAAAATAAATTTCACAAGTGATATGTGAAAATATTTTTTTAAAAAAGAGTAATTGAGACTAAAGTGATCAAGATCTTATTCAATCATAAGTATCACTGACCAATGAAAGCTAGTAAGAAGAGCAAAATACATCTATTGTTTTTCTCATAACTGAATATCTAGAGTTCAATAAATGTCAACTAAAAAACCCACTCCAATTAATATTTTAAATTGAAGAATTATAGATCAAAGTACAAATTCTAGACTGTAATAAATAAAAACACATCCACGGTCAAGTAATTAATTTTACAACATCGCAGGTCATTTTCACAAATTACCAGACCTTTGGAATATTTTTGAGCCTGAAAGCCTTGCCTCTCTGTTCTTTTATAATAAGTCTCCCTTGGCCAAGCTATTATCTTACCTTTTTCTCAACTCCATGTCTTTTAAAACTAAGAGAATCTGCCCAAAGCATCATACAAGTTTTCAAAGCATGTTTGGCCTAAAACACTCAACTACATGAATCAAAATTGACTATTTTACCAAAATTTTCCAGACAAGTATTGATACCTCAACTTTTGAGTTTACTTCGCTTCTGTAACATATACTTACTATATGCAAAATCTAACATGTGTTTTTTATGTAATGCAGGCACTTTTTAAAGTCATAGCTGGTGGAGTGAATTGAATTGTATTCCCCCAACAGACATGGCTGTGTCCTGACCCTGGTATCAGTGAATGTAACCTTACTTGGAAACAGGGTCTTTGCAACTTTAATGAAGCTAAGGATCTCAAGATGAGCTCATCCTGGATTTAGAGTGAGCCATAAATTCAATGACTGGTATCCTTATTAGAAAAATTAGAGAAGTTTGAGACACAGACTCACAGAGTAGAAGGTGATGTGAAGGTGGAGAAGAGATGGGTGTGATGCGCTAAGAGATATCAAAGATTGCCAGCAGCTTCCAGAAGCCAGGAGACACACAGAGAAGAGAACTGTGGGGGAATATACATTTTTGTTGTTTTCAGCCACCAAATTTGTGGTAATTTGTTAGAGCAGCCTTAGGAAACGAATACAAATGGTTAAACAGTAAGACAAGCAGTAGTTGCAAAAACTAGTTATTCATACGCACAAGGTGTATAAGATACACCAGTTTCCAGTTTCTACCTGCAGTTTTACTTATACAAATTTACAAATCAATACGTCCAGTACTATTTACAGTTTTGAAGCTGGGTGGCTGACATAATCCTCCAAATTTTAGAGGCTACTTGGAAAATAGCCTCTTTTCTTTTTACGGTAGCCTGCCTTCTCTCTCAGATTGTTTCCTTTTGCTCTGTCTCCAAAAAAGAGTTTCACTCAGTTCTCCAAGGGCAAATTTGGAGAAGACATTTCCCCTGGTTCTCTAGAGAATGTCGTTGGCAATACAAAGAAAGAGATGTTTCTGATGCTGTCTGGGTGGAAGAGGAGCAGATACCTAGACAATTACTCTGTTCTCTCAGCCTCAGTTACAGAAGAAAGACCCTTGGTCCCTGGAAGAACAATATTCCTCAGAAACATACCTGAGTACTCTTGGTTGAATTCTCTGATAGTCTATGGCTATTTGGGGTCATATAGTTATTCTCTCCTGAAGTGTAATATAGTCTGGGCGATATATTCTCATGAAAGAAGCGCATAAATCATAGAATGTTCCCAATGCATCCATCTTAGAAATCTTTCATTCATTTGTCCAGTAAACACTCATTTAGCCTCTGCTTTGACTCAGGCACTGCAATAGGTATAGTAAACACAAAGCCATTCAAGAAATAACCTTTTCCTGGCCAACAGGCAAAATGAAATAAATGCTCAACACCACTCATCATCAGAGAAATGGAAATCAAAGCCGTAGTGAGATACCACCTCACATGTGTCAGAATGGCTAGCTGTAAAATGTCTGCCAATAACAAAGGTTGGTGAGGATGTGTAGAAAAGGGAACCCTTGTAAACTGTTGGTAGAAATGTAAATTGGTGCAGCCACTATGGGAAACAGTATGGATGTCCCTAAAAAAAACTAAAAATAGAGCTACCATGTGATCCAGATATTCCATTCCTGAGTATTTACCTGAAGAAAATGAAAACTAAAATTCAAAAACATACATGCACCCCAATGTTTATAGCAACAATATTTACAATAGCAAAGGTATGAAAGCAAACTAAATGTCCATCAGCAGATGAATGGATAAAGAAGATGTGGTACATATATACCATGGAGTATCACTCAGCCATAAAAAAGAATGAAATTTTGCCATTTGCAGCAATATGGATGGACCTAGAGAGTATCATGCTAAGTGAAATAAGTCAGAGAAAGACAAATACTCTATGTTATCACTTATATGTGGAATCTAAAAAAAATTTTTTAATGAACATATATAAGAAAACAGAAACAGACTCAGATATAGAAAACAAACTAGTTGTTACCAGTGGGGAGAGGGAAGAGGGGAGGGTCAAGATAGGGGTATGGGATTAAGAGACACAAACTACTATGTATAAAATAAGCAACAAGGATATATTGTACAGCCCAGGGAAATCCAGGCATTATTTTCTAATAACTTTAAGTGGAGTATAAGCTATAAAAATATTGAATTACTATGTTGTGCACCTGAAACTAATATAATATTGTAAATCAATTATACTTCAATAAAATAAAATGACTCTGGAAAAGAAAATAAGTGGACCTTTCCCTCAAGTGGATAGAGGAATCGGAAAATAAGAAAATATATTACAGTGTGGGATTAAAAAGAACCATTACAGAGATGTGGACAAAATGTTATGAAAACAAAACAAGAAAATGGAGCAATAAACTCTGCCTGAAAGCACTTAGAAAGAGATCACCGTCCAGACTTCCAGGAGGGACCCACAGAGGTGGCTACTCCCATGTGAAAGATGAAGATGGTGGAGGGAAAATAAGGACAAAGGCGAGGGGTGTGCAATGTTCCAGGATTCTCAGGCACCTTGCAAAGGGGGAGCTTGTGTTCTCTGGCCCTAAAGGGAGAGTTAGCCTTATTCAAATTAATCCAATCTGCATACTTGTCACGGTGAGGATCAAGCTGTTGGAATCTGAATCGGCAATGCCAAGAGGGAGAGAATCGGCTAGAAACAGCCACGTTGGAAGCCGTAGGTCTCCTTCTGGGTCTCGGTGGCCTCTCTGTAGAGCCCCTTGGTGCTGTCGACTGAGCATTCCCCAGGAAAGCCTGGGGCCACATACCCAGGACATGACACATGGCTTCACATCATTGAAGAAGAAAATGTTCCAGGAGAGAAGCAGCTCTAGCCCAAACAGAGGGAAAAACTCAAGCCCATCACAAAAAACAGAGAGATTTTAAATTAAAACGTTCACATTCCTTCATGCTGAATATATTCAATTTTGGTTGTCAGATCACCTTGGTTAACTATTGCTTATCCCTGCATTTATATATTCCTGTGTGGAAGATGTATAGAGGCATTTCTATAAAGGGATGGAACTAGGTTTTAAACAAACCTGAATGAAGCTGCAGCTGTAAGTGAAGGGGTCTCTCTTCATAACCACCCAAGAAGGTCATCTACTATTGTGGTGAGATGCTCAGCTACAAATGAAACTTAGCTCTTTATCTTTTCCCCTTCTCTGGCTGGAAGTGTGGCAGATAGCCCCACAGAGGTGGGGACTTTGAGGTGGCTCCAATTCCAAGGGGAGCGTGGGCATTTTGGAATAATCAGAGGCTGATGCCAAGAACAGGAGATGGCTTTTGAGGCACAGAAGGTAGCCCTTTCAGAATGCAAGTGGTTCCAAAAATGAAAGCTTGTGAAAGAATATCTTTTAAGAAGGTGTTTAATAGTTCCATGCTACAGTAAAAGGGAGTTTATTCAAACTATTTAAAAGATTTTATGAACGAAAGCTGCTTGTCTCCCAGTGATCCCTGAGAGCATGGGAAATGGGACTTGTTGTTGGATTCCTGAGAGAGGGATGCTTCACTCAACCATGGACCAGTGCCCCAAGCATCTGGAACCCTGGGAGTTGGGTAGTTACAGAACTGAGCGGTGAGAACTGGAATTAAAGATGTGTTGCTATAACTACATCAGGAGGGAAAAGGAGGGTGAACTCACCCAGCTGAATCTCCATCTACCAACACAGGAAGTTAAAGAGAAGGTCTTAAATTGAACAATAAAAATAACTGTTGGCACATATTATTGAGAACTATGGAAATAAACACCAGAGGTAGCAGCTGAAGGAGTTGTGAATGGTTGTCTATGGACACCAGGAAAGAAGGGCAGAGACAGTGAAGCCAAGAAGCATCCTTTTAAAAATGTAAACCTTAATTATAAATAATGAGCATTCATTCCTTTTGCAAAAATGTTTAACTTTAAAGAACCAAAAGGAAAACATACTGTATTATCTTTTAAAAAAATCCAGAACTGATGTTTGATTTAACTAATAATAATGAGGTACATTTTATATAAATCAGTGTGCTTTCATCCCTTTAAAAAAATCTAGTAATTTAATATTTTTTCTATAACTCTTCACTAACTGGTAAGAAATCCACATACTCTCAGATTTATAACCAAGCACAGGAGGTTAGCAGCTGAGGTACACTGGTCAGAGTTGATTAAGGATCTCTCTATTTTTTAGATTCCATATATATGTGTTAGCATACAGTATTTGTTTTTCTCTTTCTGACTTACTTCACTCTGTATGACAGACTCTAGGTCCATCCACCTCACTACAAATAACTCAATTTTGTTTCTTTTTATGGTAGAGTAATACTTCATTGTATATACATGCCACATCTTCTTTATCCATTCATCTGTCAATGGACATTTAGGTTGCTTCCATGACCTGGCTATAGTAAATAGTGCTGCAATGAATATTGTGGTACATGTCTCTTTTTGAATTATGGTTTTCTCAGGATATATGCCCAGTAGTGGGATTGCTGGGTCATATGGTATCTAGAAACAAGAAAAAGAAAATGGTCCTGGGACAGGACAGGAACAAAGATGCAGACATAGAGAATGGACTTGAGGACACAGGGAGGGGGAAGGGTAAGCTGGGACAAAGTCAGAGAGTAGCATTGACATATATACACTACCAAATGTAAAATAGATAGCTAGTGGGAAGCAGCCACATAGCACAGGGAGATCAGCTTGGTGCTTTTTGACCACCTAGAGGGGTGGGATAGGGAGGGTGGGGGGGAGACGCAAGAGGGAGGGGATATGGGGATATATGTATACATATAGCTGATTCACTTTGTTATACAGCAGAAACTAACACAGCATTGTAAAGCATTTATACTCCGGTAAAGATGTTAATGGTTCTGAAGAACCTAGGGGCAGACAAAACTATAATTCGAAAAGATATGTGCACTCCTATGTTCACAGCACCACTATTTACAATAGCCAAGACACAGAAACAACCTAAATACCGATTGACAGATGAATGGTTAAAGGAGATGTGGTACAGATATACAATGGAATATTACTCAGCCATAAAAAAGAATGAAATAATGCCATTTGCAGCAACATGGATGGACCTAGAGATTGTCATACTAAGTGAAGTAAGCCAGACAGAGAAAGACAAATATCATATGATATCACTTATACTTGGAATCCAAAACATTACACAAATGAACTTATCTATGAAACAGACTCACAGACTACCGTCTCATGGAAAAACCCAAATGAAATTTTTGGCCAACCCAATATATATATGTGTGTGTGTGTGTGTGTGTGTGTGTGTGTGTGTGTGTGAGTGTGTGTGTATGTAATTGAATCACTTTAGTGTATAGCAGAAATTAACACAACACTGTAAATCAACTATACTTCAATTAAAAAAACAAAACAACAGTGATACCCAGGCCCTATGCCTGATAAATTAAATTCAAATAACTGGGTGTAGGACCCAGGCTTTGGTATTGTTTAAGTCCTCCCAGATGGTTCTAGTATGACCCTAAGTTTACTAACCACTACTGTAGACATTTGTTTCTGTGGTGGCTCTCGTGTCACGTATGCAGTTTGGTGATTATGTCACAGAGGGCCCAGAGAATATTTTCATCTCTGCCTGGTCCTTCCCTGTGCCAAGGTCTTGAAACATGCTACTGTAGACTGAATGTTTGTGTCTCTCCAAAATTCATATGTAAAACTCAATGTGATGGTATTAGGAGGTGAGGCATTTGTGAGAGGATTAGGTCATAAGGGTGGAGCCCTCATGAGTGGGATTAGTGCCCTTATAAAAGAGAGTCCAGAGAGCTCCCTCCTTCTACCCACCATGTGAGGATACAGTGAGAAGGCAGTCATCTCTGAACATCTATGACATCAAATCTGTTGGTGCCTGTATCTCAGGATTCCCAGCCTGCAGATTTGTGAAAAATAAATGCTTGTTGTTTAAGTCACCCAGTCTAAGGTATTTTGTTGTATCAGTACAAACAGACTAACACAATGTCTACTCCAATAATGGAATCTATATTTATGCTTCTTTTATTACAAAGGCTTTTGTTGCTACTTCTTTAGTTTTTTATCAGAATATCTAATGTTTGGCAGGCCCCAGTAAAACAGATAGAATGGAGAGAAACAATAAATAATTAAGGAAAATAAAAATGTACACCTGACATAGGCAGATAATAGGAAAAATCAAAAACCTCCCTCATTAAAACTTATGAAAATTGTCTCAGTTCTTTAATTTATTTTGCTTGCACCAGTCCCCAGACACTCCAGATCTGAAACCAGCTGCCTTGGGACCCACAGGCCCATAGTCAGCTCTGCTATGGGACTCAACCCCACCCATGAGTGGGTAGGCACCAGACCCAGACCCTGGTCCATGCAGCCAGCTGCACCAGCACTTGGCCCTGCCACCACTACCTACAGTAGTCCACGCTACCACAACAAAATAGAAGGGCCCACTCAACCCACATAGAGGGCACACTTGGTAATATAGCTCTGGTGACCAGAGGGGTGTGCACTGCTGGGTCCCCTAGTATGTCTCCTACATAAGGCTATTTCTCCAAGATAGAGAATTATAACCAACCTACCTAATACATAAAAATGAAAACAGAGAATTAGGCAAAATTATGTGACAAAGAATGTTCCAAATGAAGGAAGAAGATAAAACCCCAGAAGAACTAAGCGAAGTAGAGATAAGCAATCTACACAATCAAGAGTTCAAAGTAATGATCATAAACTCAGGAGAGGAATCAATAAACACAGAGAGAGGTTTAACAAGAGTTAGAAAATAGAAAGAAGAACCAAACAGGGCTGAGGATTACAGTAACGGAAATGTAAAAACACACTAGAAAGAGTCAACAGTAGATTTGATGATACAGAGGAACGGATCAGTGAACTGGAAGAGTAGTGGAAACCACTGATCTGAACGGGAAAAAAAAAGGAATTTTTAAAAATGAGGACAGTTTAAGGGACCTCTGGGACAACATCAAGAGAGCTATCATTCACATGATATGAGTCCCAGAGGAGAGGAGAGAAAAAGGCAGAAAATTTATTTGAAACAATAATAGCTGCAAACTTCCCTAACTTGGGAAAGGAAACAGATATCCAGGTCCAGGAAACACAGAGAGTCCTGGTCAAGACAAACTCAAAGAGGCCCACACTGAGACATATTATAATTAAAATAGCAGAAAATAAAGATAGAGAGACACTTAAAAGAAGCAAGAGAAAAACAGCTAGTTAAGTACAACGGAAAAACCATAAGACTGTCAGCTGACTTTTCAGCAGAAACTCTTCATGCCAGAAGAGAGTGGCATGATATATTTATAGTGATAAAAGGAAAAAAACTACAACCAAGATTTCTCAACCTCATGAGGATGTCATTCAGATTTGAAGGAGAGACAGAGAGTTTAACAGACAAGTAAAAGCTAAGAGTTCAGAGCCACTAAACCAGCCTTACAAGAAATGTTAAAGGGATTTTCTAAGTAGAAGAAAAGACCACAACTTAGAAATACGAAAATTCCAAAAGGAAAATTATTATTGGTAAAGGAAAATACACAGTAAAGGTAGTAGATCAATGACTTAAAAAGCTAGTAGTAAGAATAAAAGACAAAATTAGTAAAATCATCTATACCTGCAAAAATGGTTAAGAGAGACACACACAAAAATAAAAAAGATGTAAAAGTTGACATCAGAAATATTAAGCATGGGGGGTGGTAAGATGCAATGTTGTTAGAATGCATTTGAACTTAAAATATCATCAACTTAAAATAAGCTATATATATGTATATAACATATATATGTGGCTAAATATAAACTTCAAGGTCCCCACAAGCCAAAAATCTATAATAGATACACACACAAAAAGAGAAAGGAATGCAAACATAACACAGTAATAGTCACCAATCACAAAGGAAGAGCACAAAAAAGAAAGGAATAGACAGAAACTATGAAAAAATAAGGCACCAATTAACTGAATGGCAATAAGTATATACCTGTAAATAATCACTTTAAATGTAAATCGGCTAAATGCTCCAGTCAGAAGACACAGACTGGCTGAATGGATACAAAACAAGACCTGTATATATGCTGTCTACAAAAGAGTTACTTCAAATCTAAAAACACACCCAGACTGACAGTGAGGGGGTGTTAAAAGGCACTCTATGCAAATGGAGACAAGAAGAAGGATGGAGTAATAAGACTACAATCAGACAAAATAGACTTTAAAACAAAGACTAAAATGGAAAAAGAAGGACCTTAAATAATGATAAAAACATTGATCTTACCAGAAGATATAACAAGTGTAAATATATATGCACCCAAAATAGGACCACCTAAATACATAAAGCAAATATTAACAAACATAAAGGGAAAAACTGACAGTAATACCATAATAGTAGGGGACTTTTAACACCCTACTTACAGGTTATCCAGACAGAAAATCAATTTAAAAACACTGACCTTAAATGACACATTAGCCAAATGGATTTCACAGAAAATATATATATATATATATATATATATATACATTCCATCCCAAAGCAGCAAAATATACATTACTTTCAAATGTACATGGAACATTCTCCAGGATAGATCACATGCTAGGCCAGAAAACATGTCTCAGTAAATTTAAGAAGGTTGAAATCATATCAAGCATCTTTTCTCACCACATTTCTATGATACTAGAAATCAACTATAAGAAAAATAATGCAAAAATCACAAACACATGGAAGCTAAATAATATGCTACTAAACAACAAATTGTTCACTAAAAAAATCAAAAAGGAAATAAAAAATATCTGGGGACAAATGAAAATGGAAATGCCATTTTCTAAAACCTATAGGATGCAGCAAAAGCAGTTCTAAGAGGGAAGTTTACAGTGATACACACCTACCTTAGTAAATAAAATCTCAAATAAACAACCTAACCTTACACCTAAGGGAATTAGAAATAAAATAACTAATAAAACCCAAATTTAGTAAGAGGAAAGAAATAATAAAGAGCAGAGCAGAAATAAATGAATAGAGACTTTAAAAAACTAGAAAAGATCAATGAAACTAAGAGTTGATTCTTTGAAGAGATAAACAAAATTGATAAACTTTTAGCTATACTCATTAAGAGTAAAGAGAGAGGGCCCAAATATATAATCAGAAACGAAAAAAGAGATGTTATGACAGACACCACAGAAATACAAGGGATCATAAAGAAATTACTGTGAACCATTATATGACAATAAAATTGACAACCTAGAAGAAATGGATAAACTCCTAGAAATGTACACTCTCCCAAGACTGAATCATAGAGAAATACAAAATATTAACAGACCAATTACCAATAATGAAATTAACTCCAAAAAAAAAATCTCCCAAGAAAATCCAAGACCAGATGGTTTCATAGGTAAATTCTACAAAACATTTTAAAAGAGTTAACATCTATCCTTTTCAAACTATTCCCAAAAAATTGCATAAGAAGCAATGATTCTGAACTCATTTTACAAATAACGATTCTGAACTCATTTTACAACTCATTTTACAAAGTTACTGATTCTGAACTTTGTCTGGTTTGGCATCACCCAGATACCAAACCAGGCAAAGACACCACAAAAAAAAAAAAGAAAATTATATGTCAATATCATTTATGAACATAGATGCACAAATTCTCAATCAAATATTACCTAACCAAATTCAACAATACATTAAAAGGATCATACACCATGATCAAGTGGGATTTATCCCCAGATGCAAAGATGGTTAATACCAGCAAATCAGTCAATGTGACACACCACATTAACAGACTGAAGAATAAAAATCGTATGATCACTTCTATAGATGTAGAAAAATCTTTTAACAAAAATTCAACATCCGTTTATGAAAAAAGCTCTTTTAACAAATAGGCCTAGAGGGAATATACCTCAATATAAGCCATACATGACAAACTTACAGCCAAAATTATATTAAACAGTGAAATACTGAAAGCATTTTCTCTAAGATCAGGAACAAGACAAGAATGCCCATTCTTACCACTTTATTCAACATAGTATTGGAAATCATAACCACAGTAATTAGACAAGAAAAAGAAATAAAAGGAATCAAATTAGACTGGAAGAATTAAAACTCTCACTGTTTGCAGATGACATGATGCTATATATAGACAATCAAAGTCTCTACCAAAAAAATTTAAAACTAATAAATGAATTCAGTAAAGTTGCAGAATACAAAACTAATAAACAGAAATCTGTTGTGTTTCTATACACTAGCAGCAAACTATCTGAAAGAGAAATGAAGAAAACAATTCAATTTACAACTGCATCAAAGAGAATCAAATATCTAGGAATAAATCTAATTAAGGAGGTAAAAGACCTGTACTTAGAAAATTATAAGACACTGATGAAAGAAATTGAATACGATACAAAACAAGTGGAAAGACACATCATGCTCATGAATTGGGAGAAGTAATATTGTTAAAATGACCATACTACCCAAGGTAATCTACAGATTCAATGCAATCCATATCAAAATACAAATGGCATTTTTCACAGAACTAGAACAAGTAATTCTAAAATTTGTATGCAGCCACAAAAGATCCTGACTAGCCAAAACAATCTTGAGAAAGAAGAACAAAGCTGAAGGTATCACAATACCTGATTTCAAACTATACTACAAAGTTACACTAATCAAAATGCTGTGGTGGGGCTTCCCTGGTGGCGCAGTGGTTGAGAGTCCACCTGCCAATGCAGGTGCCTGGGTTTGTGTCCCAGTCCGGTAGGATCCCACATGCCGTGGAGCAGCTGGGCCTGTGAGCCATGGCCGCTGGGCCTGTGCGTCCAGAGCCTGTGCTCCACAACGGGAGAGGCCACAACAGTGAGAGGCCCATGTACTGAAAAAAAGAAAAATGCTATGGTGCTGGCAAAAAATCAGACACCTAGATCAATGGAACAGAATAGAGTCCAGAGATAGATCCACACTTATATGGTCTATTAATCTACAACAAAGGGGCAAGAATATACAATGGGGAAAAGACAGCTTCTTCAGTGAATGGTGTTGGGAAAACTGTATGACTACATACAAAAAAAAGTCAAAGTAGACTACTTTCTCATACCATATACAAAAATAAGCCAAAAATTGATTAAAATTTAAATGTAAAGCCTGAAACCATAAAACTCCTAGAAGAAAACATAAGCACTCTTTGACATCAATCTTAGCAATGATTTTTGATCTATCTCCTCAGGAAGGGAAACAAAAGCAAAAATGAATAAGTGAGACCACATCAAACTAAAAAGCTTTAGCACAGCATTGGAAACTATCAACAAAATTAAAAGGCAGCCATTTAATGAGAGAATATATTTGAAAATCACATATCTGATAAGATGTTAATAACTGAAATGTACAAAAAATTCATCCAGCTCAACATCAAAAAAAACCCCCAAAAAACCTGAATAAAAAATGGGCAGAGAACCCGATCAGACATTTTTCCAAAGAAGATATACAGATGGCCAGCAGACATATTAAAAGATGCTTAACATCTCTAATCATCAGGGAAATGAAAATTAAGACCACAATGAGATGTCACTTCACACCTGTCAGAATGGCTACTATCAAAAAGACAACAAGTAACAAGCATTGGTGATGTCCACTCTAGCCAGTATTATTCAACATAGTTTGGAAAGTTTTAGCCACAGTGTCAGAGAAGAAAAAGAAATAAAAGAATCCAAACTGCAAAAGAAGTAAAGCTGTCACTGTTTGCAGATGACATGATACTATACACAGAAAATCCTAAAGAGGCCACCAGAAAACTACTAGTTCTCACCAACGAATCTGGTAAAGTTGTAGGATACAAAATTAATGCACAAAAATCTCTTGCATTCTTATACACTAACAATGAAAGATCAGAAAGAGAAATTAAAGGAAACTATCCCATTTACCATCATGACAAAAGGAATAAAATACCTAGGAATAAACCTACCTAAGGAGGCAAAAGACCTATACTCAGAAAACTATAAAACACTGATGAAAGAAGTCAAACATGACACAAACAGAGGGAGAGATATACAATGTTCTTGGATTGGAAGAATCAATATTGTGAAAGTGACCATACTACCCAAAGCAATCTACAGTTTCAATGCAATACCTATCAAATAACCAATGGCATTTTTCACAGAACTAGAACAAAAAATTTTGCACTTTGTATGGAAACACGTAAGGTCCTGAATAGCTAAAGCAATCATGAGAAATAAAAATGGAGCTGGAGGAATCAGGCTCCCTGACTTCAGACTATACTACAAAGCTACAGTGATCAAGACAGTATGGTACTGGCACAAAAAGAGAATTATAGATCCAAGGAACAGGATAGAAAGCCCAGAGATAAACCCATGAACTATGGTCAACTAATTGATGACAAAGGAGGCAAGGATATACAATGGAGAAAAGACAGTCTTCAATAAGTGGTGCTGGGAAAACTGGACAGCTACATGTAAAAGAATGAAATTAGAACACTCCCTAACACTATACACAAAAATAAACTCAAAATGGATTAAAGACCTAAATGTAAGACCAGACACTATAAAACTCTTAGAGGAAAACATAGGAAAAACACTCTTTGACATAAATCACAGCAAGATCTTTTTTGACTCACCTTCTAGAGTAATGGAAATAAAAACAAAAATTAAAAAATCGGACCTAATGAAACTTAAAAGCTTTTGCACAGCAAAGGAAACCATAAACAATATGAAAAGACAACCCTCAGAATGGGAGAAAGTATTTGCAGATGAAGCAATGGGCAAAGGATTAATCTCCAAAATATACAAGCAGCTCATGCAGCTCAATATCAAAAAAACAAACAACCCTATCAAAAAATGGGCAGAAGACCTAAATAGACATTTCTCCAAAGAAGACATACAGATGGCCAAGAGGCACATGAAAAGCTGCTCAACATCACTAATATTAGAGAAATGCAAATCAAAACTACAATGAGGTATCATCTCACACCGGTCAGAATGGCCATCATCAAAAAATCTACAAACAATAAATGCTGGAGAGGGAGTGGAGAAAAGGGAACCCTCTTGCACTGTTGGTGAGAATGTAAATTGATACAGTCACTATGGAGAACAGTATGGAAGTTCCTTAAAAAACTAAAACTAGAACTACCATACAACCCAGCAATCCCACTACTGGGCATATACCCTGAGAAAACCATAATTCAAAAAGATACATGCACCCCAATGTTCATTGCAGCACTATTTACAAAAGCCACGATATGGAAGAAACCTAAATATCCATTGACAGATGAATGGATAAAGAAGATGTGGTACATTTATACAATGGAATATTACTCAGCTATAAGAAGGAGTAAAACTGAGTCATTTGTAGAGATGTGGATGGACCTAGAATCTGTCATACGGAGTGAAGTAAGTCAGAAAGAGAAAAACAAATATTGTATATTAATGCATATATGTGGAATCTAGAAGAACAGTACAGATGAACCTATTTGCAGGGCAGGAATAGAGACGAAGATGTAGAGAACAGATATGTGGACACAGTGGGGGAAGGGGAGGGTGGGACGAATTGGGAGATTAGGATTGACATATATACACTACCATGGGCAAAACAGCTAGTGGGAATGTGCTGTATAGCACAGGGAGCTCAGTTCAGTGCTCTGCGATGACCTAGATGGGTAGGATGGAGGGAGGTCCAAGAAGGAGAGGATATATGTATACATATAGCTGACTCACTTTGCCGTACAGCAGAAATTAACACAACATTGTAAAGCAACTGTACTCCAATTAAGAAAAAGGTACTAGACAAGAAGCCCTGGGATGTAAGAGTTGGGCTTAATATTTTTTATCTTTATACCAATCAGTAGTCCCTTGACCAGAGTAAATATTAAGATCTAGTAATACAATGGAGAATAAAATAAACCCATAAGGAAGAAAAAAATTACAATTCCTCCTCCCTATTATTAGCTGACAATATCTTAGGGTCAAATACATGTGAATATCCAGGCTTTAATTTTCATTTCCAGGTGGTTGGATCAGGGTTTCTCTGTTAAACTATCGTGTCTCCAACATTAAAGTTTGAGCGCCTGGAAATGAGTGTCAAAAATGGAAAGATATACAGGTATGTTTCTCATATTTAACCTAAAAAACTATCAAATTTAAAAATTTATTTTGGGCATGAGGCATTGAAGACGCTTTTACATTAAAATTTAAGGTAAGATCTTTGAACAAGATACTATGAGACATATCCTTTTGGAATGGGGGTAGCTAACAGGAGGAGCCAAGGAAGGTTTGGTTTGGGATATCTTTTTGGAAGGTTCTCTTTAGAATCATAATTGTAAGGCACAAATAAAATTTTCTAATATTTACCACTGAAAGTAGGCAAAGCTTCCTAAAATGGGGGAATGGACCCTTTATAAGCTCTAAATAATAAGGCACTAGAAATACTTGTTGCATAAAGTAATAAATAAATAAATGTTATAGCCATAATGTTTTTGAACCTATGTTTCAAGACTGATAACTTGTTCTGCATCTATGACTTGTAGTCCTGTTGACCACTCTTATTGCTCATCATCATTATCCAAATCTGCTCCTGCTTGGCCATGCCCAATTCTTCAACCCATCTGGCCTCTCCTGGATTCACTTACTTTGTTTTCCAGCCTGGAAAACATGATAAATTATGTCAACTATTTCTGTACCAGCATGGTCAGCTCCTTACCCCACTTTTCCTTCCAGTTAACTTGCATTACCAGTCCCTTACTCTGGATTTAACCCAACATCTTCTCTCTCTTCACTCTGGCATCCAGGGTGGAGAATAAATATAAGCATCTGGATTGAAATAAAAAATTGATGGTTTTCAGCCCCATCTGGGCTTCTTCTATAAACTGCCTCATTTCTTTTAAGCGGTATTTTTTTTCAACCTACAGCTCTCAAAGATGGAAGTCTTGTTATTCATCCTGGTTTGTGCTGAGGACACATATATATTCTCCTAATTTTCTTTTTTCTTCAGAAAATTTTATCCTTTTGTAATTTTTAATTGAAGTATAGTTGATTTACGATATTATATTACTTTTAGGTGTACAACAGTGATTCAATATTTTTTTAGATTTTGCTCCATTTAAAGTTAAATAAAATCTTGGCTATTATCCATGCACTATACAATATATCCTAGTAGCTTATTTGTTTTATACATAGTAGTTTGTACCTCTCAAACCTATACTCCAATCTCACCGCTCCCCTCTTCCCTCTTCCTACTGGTAACCACTAGTATGTTCTCTACATCTGTGAGTCTGTTTCTGTTTGGTTATATACATTTGTTTGTTTCATATTTTTTAAATTTTATTTTATTTATTTTTTATACAGCAGGTTCTTATTAGTCATCCATTTTATACACATGAGTGTATACATGTCAATCCCAATCTCCCAATTCATCCCTTCATCACACCACCACCACACCACCACTTTCCCCCCTTGGTGTCCATACATTTGTTCTCTACATCTGTGTCTCAGTTTCTGCCCTGCAAACCTAGATTCCATTTATAAGTGATAACGTACAGTGTTTGTCTTGCTCTGTCTGACTAAGCTTAATGCCCTCCAAGCACATCCACGTTGTTGCAGATGTCAAAATTTCATTCTTTTTTATGGCTGAGTAATATTCCATTGTATATATGTGCCACATCTTCTTTATCCATTTGTCTGTTGATGGACACTTAGGTTCTTTCCATATCTGACTATTGTAAATACTGCTGCTATGAGCATTGAGGTGCAGATATCTATTCAAATTAGTGTTTTCTTTTTTTTTTTTTTTTTTTTTTGGCTATATACGCAGGAGTGGAATTGCCAAGTCATATAGTAGTTTTATTTTTAGTTTTCTGAGGAACCTCCATACTGTTCTTGATAGTGGCTGCACCAATTTACATTCCCACCAACAGTGGAGGAGGGTTCCCTTTTCTCCACATCCTCACCAGTGTTTGTTATTTGTGTTCTTTGTGATGATGGCCATTCTAACAGGTGTGAGGTGATATCTCACTGTGGTTTTGATTTGCATTTCCCTGATGATTAGCAATATTGAACATCTTTCCATGTGACTGTTGGCCATCTGTATGTCTTCTTTGGAAAAATGTCTATTCATGTCTTCTGCCCATTTTTTTAACCCAGTTGTTTGTTTGTTTGTTGATATTGAGTTGTGTGAGCTGTTTATATATTTTGGATATTAACCTTTTATCAGTCATTCCATTTGCAAATATTTTCTGCTGTTCAATAGGCTGTTTCATTTTGTCAATGGTTTCCTTTGCTGTGCAAAAGCTTTTAAGTTTAATTAAGTTCCATTTGTTTGTTTTTGCTTTTGTTTCATTTGCTTTAGGAGATGGATCCAAAAAAAACACTGCTACAATTTATGTCAAAGTGTGTTTTGCCTATGCTTTCTTCTAGGAGTTTTATGGTTTCCAGTCATATATTTAGGTCGTTAGTCCATTTTGAGTTTATTTTTGTATATGATGTTTGAAAATGTTCTAATTTTATTCTTTTACATGTAGCTGTCTAGTTTTCCCAGCACCTCTTATTGAAAAGGCTGTCTTCTCCCCATTGTATGTTCTTTCCTTCTTTGTCATAGATTAATTGGCTATAAATGCATGGGGTTTATTTCTGAGCTCTTTATTCTGTTCCACTGATCTGTGTGTCTGCTTTTGTGCCAGGACCATGCTGTTTTGATTACTGTAGCTTTACGATATAGTCTGAAGTAAGGGAGCATGATATCTCCAGCTCTGTTCTTTCTCAAGATTGCTTTGGCTATTCAGGTCTTTTGTGGTTTCATATAAATTTTAGGATTATTTGATCTAGTTCCATGAAAAACATCTTAGCTATTTCATTAGGGGTTTGCATTAAATCTGTAGATTGTTTTGGTGAGTATGAACATTTTAACAACACTAATTCTTCCAATCCCTGAACACAGGATATCTTTCCAGTTCTTTGTATGGCCTTCAATTTCCCTCATCAATGTTTTATAGTTTTCAGAGAATAGGTATCTTACCTCCTTGGTTAAGTTTATTCCTAGGTATTTTATTCCTTTTGTTGCAACAGTAAATGAGATTGTTTCCTTAATTTCTCTTTCTGAACATTCATTGTTAGTGTATAGGAGTGGAAGGGATTTCTGTGCATTAATTTTTTGTCCTAAAACTTTGCCAAATTCATTGATTAGCTCTAGTAGTTTTCTGGTAGCATCTTTAGGATTTTCTATGTATAGTATCATGTCATCTGCAGACGGTGAGAGTTTTACTTCTTCTTTTCCAATTTGTATTCCTTTTATTTCTTTTTCTTCCCTGATTTCCATGGCTAGGACTTCCAAAATTGTGTTGAATAAGAGTGGCAAGACTGGACATCCTTGTCTTGTTCCTGATCTTAGAGGAAAAGCTTTCAGTTTTTCACCATTAAGAATGATGTTAGCTGTGGGTTTGTCATATATGGCCTTTATTATGTTGAAGTAGGTTCCCTCTGTGCCCACTTTCTGGAGAGCTTTTATCATAAATCGGTGTTGAATTTTGTCAAAAGCTTTTTCTGCATCTATTGAGATGATCATATGGTGTTTCTCCTTCAATTTGTTAATGTGGTGTATCACATTGATTGATTTGTGTATACTGAAGAATCCTTGCATCCCTGGGATAAATCCCAGTTGATCGTGGTGTATGATCCTTTTAATGTGTTGTTGGATTCTGTTTGCTAGTATTTTGTTGAGGATGTTTGCATCTACATTCATCAGTGATATTGGTCTTTAATTTTCTTTTTTGTGATATCTTTGTCTGGTTTTGGTATCAGGGTGGTGGTGGCCTTGTACAGTGAGTTTGGGAGTGTTCCTTCCTCTGCAATTTTTGGAACAGTTTGAGAATGATGGGTGTTAGCTCTTCTCTAAATGTTTGATAGAATTCACCTGTAAACCATCTGGTCCTGGATTTTGTTTGTTGGAAGATTTTTAATCACAGTTTCAATTTCATTACTTGTGATTGGTCTGTTCATATTTTCTATTTCTTTCTGGTTTCATCTTGGAGGGTTCTACCTTTCTAAGAATTTGTCCATTTCTTCCAAGTTGTCCATGACTGGCATAGAGTTGCTTGTAGTAGTCTCTCATGATCCTTTGTATTTCTGCGGTGTCCTTTGTAACTTCTTTTCATTTCTAATTTTATTGATTTGAGTCCTTTCCCTTTTGTTCGTGATGAGTGTAGCTAAAGTTTTATCAATTTTGTTTATCTTCTCAAAGAACCAGCTTTTAGTTTTATTGATCTTTGCTAGTGTTTTCTTTGTTTCTACTTCATTTATTTCTGCTCTGATCTTTATGATTTCTTTCCTTCTGCTAACTTTGGGTTTTGTTGTTGTTGTTCTTTCTCTAGTTCCTTTAAGTGGAAAGTTAGATTATTTAAGATTTTTCTTGAGATAGGATTTTATTGCTATAAACTTCTCTTTTAGGACTGCTTTTGTTGCATCCCATAGGTTTTGGGTCATCGTATTTTCATTGTCATTTGTCTCTAGGTATTTTTTAATTTTCTCTTTGATTTCTTCAGTGATCTCTTAGTTATTTAGTACTGTATTGTTCAGCCTCCGTGTGTTTGTGTTTTTTACCTTTTTTATCCAGTAATTGATTTCTAATCTCATAGTGCTGTGGTCAGAAAAGATGCTTGATACGATTTCAATTTTCTTAAATATAAAATGTCTTGATTTCTTACCCAAGATGTGATCTCTCCTAGAGAATGTTCCATGTGCACTTGAGAAGAAAGTGTATTCTTCAACTTTCAGTTAGAATGTCCTATAATTATCAATTAAATCTATCTGGTATATTGTGTCATTTAAAGCTTGTGTCTCCTTATTTATTTTCTGTCTGGATGATCTGTTGATTGGTGTGAATGGGGTGTTAAGGTCCCCCAGTATTATTGTGTTGATTTCCCCTTTTATGGCTGTTAGCATTTACCTTACCTATTGAGGTGCTCCTATGTTGGGTCCATAAGTATTTATAACTGTTATGGGTTTTTTTTTGGATTGACCATTATGTAATGTCCTTCCTTATCTTTTATAACAGTCTTTATTTTAAAGTCTGTTTTATCTCATATGAGTATTGCTACTCCAGCTTTCTTTTGATTTCCACTTACATGGAATATCTTTCTCCATCTCCTCACCTGCAGTCTGTAATTGTCCCTAGATATGAAGTGTGTCTCTTGTAGACAGCATATAGATGGGTCTTGTTTTTGTATCCATTCAGCAAGTCTGTGTCTTTTGGTTGGAGCATTTAATCCATTCACGTTTAGGGTAGTTATCAATATGTATGTTCCTATTACCATTTTCTTAATTGTTCTGGGTTTGTTTTTGTAGGTCTTTTTCTTCTCTGTGTTTCCCACTTAAAGAAGTTCCTTTAGCATTTGTTGTAGCACTGGTTTGGCGATGCTGAATTCTCTTAACTTTTGCTTCTCTATAAAGCTTTTCATTTCTCTGTCAAATCTGAATGAGACCCTTGCTGGGTAGAGTAATCTTGGTTGTTTGTTTTTCCCTTTCATCACTTTAAGTATATCCTGCCACTCCCTTCTGGTTTGCAGAGTTTCTGCTGAAAAATCAGCTGATAACCTTATGGGGATTCCCTTGTATTTTATTTGTTGCTTTTCCCTTGCTGCTTTTAATAATTTTTCTTTGAATTTTATTTTTGTTAGTTTGATTAATATGTATCTTGGTATGTTTCTCGTTGGGTTTATTCTGCCTGGGACTCTCTGCACTTCCTGGGCTTGGGTGACTATTTCCTTTCCCATGTTAGGGAAGTTTTCCACTCTAATCTCTTCAAATATTTTCTCAGACCCTTTCTTTTTCTCTTCTTCTCGGACCCCTATAATTCGAATATTGGTGAATTTAATGTTGTCCCAGAGGTGTCTGAAACTGTTCTCAATTCTTTTCATTCTTTTTTCTTTATTTTGCTCCGCAACAGTTATTTCCACCATTCTATCTTGCAGTTCACTTATCCTTTTTTCTGCCTCAGTTATTCTGCTATTGATTCCTTCTAGAGTATTTTTAATTTTAGTTATTGTGCTGTTCATCTCTTTTTGTTTGTCCTTTCATTCTTCTAAGTCCTTGTTAGACCTTTCTTGCATTTCTTCTATTTTCTCCATTCTATTTCCGAGATTTTGGATCATCTTTACTATCATTACTCTGAATACTTTCTCAGGTAGACTGCCTGTTTCCTCTTCATTTGTTTGGTCTGGTGGGTTTTTACCTTGCTTCTCCATATGCAGCATATTTCTCTGTCTTCTCATTTTGTTTAACTTACTGTGTTTAGGGTGTCCTTTCTGCAGGCTGCAGGGTCATAGTTCCCCTTACTTCTGGTGTCTGCCTGAAGTGAGTGGGATTGGTCCGTGGCTTGTGTAGCTTACTGGTGGGGTGGACTGGTGCCTCTGTTCTGGTGTGTGGAGCTGGATCTTGTGCCTCTGATGTTCAGGTCCATGTCTGGTGGTGTGTTTTGGTGTGTCTGTGATCTTAGGCAGCCTGTGATTTTTAGGCAGCCTGTCTGCTAATGGGTGGGGTTGTGTTCCTGTCTTGCTAGTTGTTTGACATGGAGCTTTCTGGTGGTTGGGTGGAGCCGGGTCTTAGTGTTGAGATGGAAACCTCTGGGAGAGCTCTCGCTAATTAATATTCTCTGGGGCCAGGAGTTCTCTGGTGTTCCAACATCCTGGACTTGGCTCTCCCACATCAGGGGCTCAGGCCTGACCCCTGTCCAGAATACCAAGACCCTGCAAGCCACATGGTGTGGAAGAAAAGGGAAAAAAGAAAAAGAAAACAAAAAGACACACAAAAAGAATCACACACACACACAAAGAATCACACACACACAAAGAGAAAACAGAAAATAAGAGAGCAATCAAACAAATAAACAAGCCCCAAAATGCAAACAAACACTAAAAACTAAACTAACAAAAAGAAAAACAAAAAAAAGCAGAAAGCAAACTCTAGGGAGGTCTCTGGACCTGCTGTGGGCACAGTGGGGGCAGCTCAGACTCTGACCTTGTCCAACTCCTGCGTGTCCTTGACCCCAGAGCCCACAGCCTCAACTGTGGGAACATTCGTTGTCTATTCAGTTATTCCACAGATGCAGGGTTTACCAAGCTGACCGTGGGGATTTAATCTGCTGTTCCTACAGCTGCACAGAGAGATTTCCCTCCCTCATGTTTGGTCATGCAGCCCCTGGGGTTCAGCTTAGTTTTGTCCCCGCCTCTGCATGTGGTCCACCCTCAGGCATCTGCTCCCCTCCCAGGCAAGAGGGGGGTGAAAGCAGCAGCTGGTTAGGGCTCACCTGCTCACTCAGGTCAGGGGGCGGGAGGGATATAGCAGTCAGAGGTGGGATGTGCGGGGAGTGCCTGTGGCAGCAGAGGCTGGTGGGAAGCTGCTACAGCCTGAGGTGCACCAGGCATTTTCCTGAGGAAGTTGGCCCCAGGTCACAGGACCCTGGGCAGTGGTGGGCTGCACAGGCAGTGGGCAGTGACCAGTGCTTGCTCACAGGACCCTGGCGGCAGTTGTGACAGCAGTAGCTCTTGTGCCCATCTCTGGGGTCTGAGATAGCAACCACGGCTCATGCCCTGGCCCTGGAGCTCCTGTAGGCAGTGCCCTGCTGTCTGTGAGTGCTTGGCGCTAGAAGCTCCTATGGCCCGTCCGCCTTTCTCCTCGTGCACCCTGCAACAATGGTCCCTTGCCTCTATGGCAGGCCCACGCTTTTCCCCGGACTCCCTCCCGGCTAGCCGTGGTGCACTAACCCCTTCAGGCTGTGTTCACGCCACCAACCCCAGTCCTCTCCCTGCGCTCTGACCGAAGTCCGAGCCTCAGCTCCCAGCCCCCGCCCGCCCCGGCGGGTGAGCAGACAAGCCTCTCGGGCTGGTGAGTGCGGGTCGGCACCGACCCTCTGTGCGGGAATCTCTCCACTTTGCCCTCCGCACCCCTGTGGCTGCGCTCTCCTCCGTGGCTCCGAAGCTCCTGCCTCCACCACCTGCGGTCTCCGCCCGCGAAGGGGCCACTAGTGTGTGGAAACCTTTCCTCCTTCACAGCACCCTCCCACTGGTGCGGGTCCTGTCCCTATTCTTTTGTCTTTGTTTATTTTTTTTTCTTTTGCCCTACCCAGGTACGTGGGGAGTTTCTTGCCTTTGGGGACGTCTGAGGTCTTCTGCCATTCAGTAGGTGTTCTGTAGGAGCTGTTCTACGTGTAGATGTATGTCTGATGTATTTGTGGGGAGGAAGGTGATCTCCATGTCTCATTCCTCTGCCATCTTCCCAAAACTCCCCATCCCTTAAGACTTTGAACCAGTGATTTTTTTTAAGCTGAAAGTCTTTATTCATTAGCATAAAGAGATGAAAAATACTGGTAGAGTCAATTCAGTAAGCATGTATGGTACATGAACAAGGCAAAAAGCATTATTCTAGGCACAGTAAGGAATAAAAATCTAAATAAGATGCAGTCTCTTCAGGTATCTCACTAGCTAGTAGAGGACCTGACACAATGGCCAACTGCCGTAGAAGGTGAACCTTAATTGTCATATTGGAGCAGATGCAGTGAGAAATTCTTCCACATGAGATTTTTGCTGCAGAGATCATTACACATAATTCTCTGATTTTTGAGTACATAAACCCACAGACAGATGGTACCCCACAGGTTTGAGGAGAACTCTTCTCCCAATCTTCCCATGAACAGAGCAGCTCTCCAAATAGCTACCTTCCTTTTCACACCCTAACCATCCATCAGACACCATCCACGAGCCTGATAATGTTTTCTTTTCCAGCAGATTGTGGGGCAAGCTGCACTTTTTAGGTGTTCCAAGGGACTGAGTCAGGATTAGCTGTCATTTCCGGAAGATGGCAAGACACCTGTTCTTTAAAAGAGGCTCTGCTTTTGAAATGGAAGCCTCAGATTTCAATGCAAACTGTCATACGGAGAAGTGAGATCAGGGAACTTATAAAACTCCCAATGCTTTAAAGGAAGCAGAATGAAGTAAAAATAAATAAATAAAATACTTGACTGGGTGGTTTTGAAGGACTAGCTTATAGCTGAACTAGCTTATCACAGGACTAGCTTATATAACAGGGCAGCTTCTTTTCTGCCTGCCATGCTGCCAGACACCCAGTATTTTTTTTCCAGATACTATTAAGTTCCCTCATTCTAAATCCATACATGCCTGTATATTTTTTTAAAAGGGATGGATCTTACAGATATTAACTGAATTATTTTGTGCTATAGCCTCTCTCTGTCTCAAAAACATGGACAACAAGCCTTTATGGATCAAATCTATTAAAATCCCTTGATTTCCATCTCTACTAAATCAAAGCTACTTTACTGAGCAGGTAGGTCTCTAATCCTGTCTTCTTATCAGCAGACACTAGCCAAGAGCTGTCAAGTGGTGCTCAGGGGATGCTACTGTGAAGATCAAAGGACCACTTAGGGCTCATCTGTAAGCTGTTCTTTGAAGTTCCTCTCTGGACCCGATGTTTCTCTGACAGATTGGGGTAGATCACAGGCCATGTCCTTCTGCCACTTCAAACATTTGAGACAATAAAATCCCAAACCACTGGCCCTGTTTTTAATTTGAAATCTATTAGCCTTTATTGTAAAGTAAGGCATGTTTATTATAGGAAAAATGAAAAAATGCAAATAAACAAAAATAAAATACATTTTAAATATTTATAATTCCAACTACCCATAGCAATTACTGTTAACTCTTTGGTATATGTAGTTCCAGACTTTTCTGAACACCAAAAAATATTCTAACACTATGTCTGTTGTTTTGAATCACAATATCCTGACAACTTTCATCTAACAAATATACTTGTACAGCAGACTTTTTTCAAATGGCTGCATAGTATTCCACTGCACAGATAGACATACATTAATTTATTTAGCTAATTAGCAATATTTTTATAAATACAAATAGATATTTATTTGTTTCTTATTACAAACAGCATTTCAAGGTATGTATCTGGTGCTATTTGTACATCTCTTTAGTTATTTCCTTAAGAACATCTATATTTTAAAACACTAGATTTTTCCATATGTTTTCTTATTTTCTTAAACAAGAAAGAGTAAGACAAAGTGTCATAGAATCTTTGACATATTTGAATAGAGCTCTGTTTCATGATTAATGATTTATTTGCAGTTTTTAAGTCATATGTTCTTAAAAGGTCATTGTAATTATTTACAATTTATATGCATGCATCAGAAAAGCATTAAAGGTGAAAGAGAGATGAGAAACCACACAGAGAAAGAAGAGAGTTAATTTTAATATTCTTACAGCCAAGGTAAAAAGAATACATTACAGGTGAGGAAATTCTCATTGTCTGATAGAAAGAAGTGCATCAATTCAAAAGAGTCAAACATTTTGTCTGGCAATAGGGATAAAATATGTGTCCCATGGGTCTTTGTATAAAGATATTGACCAATGAAATTTTTTTCATCCAACATGTCTTATTCATAAAGCCAAGGGCACGATATAAAATTTATTTCAGGAAAAACATTTTTATAGGAAAAGCTAATCTAGTCCAAGTAGATGGCTTTTGATCTAACTTGCTACAAGGATAGAACCTAGGGGAAGTTATCTTAATGGTGTCCTATACGGCTTCTTTCCAACATCTCTCATTTTAATCAGAAATTGGAAGGAGCTAAATAAGCTAGGGACTCCAGCACTGCCTGACCACAGGATAAATGTCTACCTCAAATCTTTGAATTTGGTCAAAAGCTTACATAACCACCATGCTGAGCCCCAGAGAGCAAGAAGTAGGTGACTGGACCTGGAAATATTTAAGGACAGCTATAATTGTCAACGAGCTGCCTTGACCATAGAGGAATTTCAAGATAGTTTGGGTAGAATGAAGGTTGCCAACTCAGAGGTCACTAAATGTGTAACGGGGCCAGGCGTGAACAGTGGGAAACTGGAGATGCTTACCTAAAGGCATTCACATTCAAAGACAACAACAGTGTGGCAGCCAAGCCCCTGGCAGATTTGGGGTTGTAGGAAGCCAGCTGGGCAATAACCCATCTGGAGCAGCAATGCTTCCTGTTGAGCCAACAGAAAAGGAGTTCACTACAAAGTGTACAGCCAATTTGCTGAATAAAAATATTCCAAGTATTCACTATTTGAATATTGGACTTCATCAGCCAAGAAAACCTATTTTAGTTCTCTTATAAGTAGCAAGCAATCAGGAAGAAGGGCTCCTTCTAATCTATGATAGTACCACCACATCATCAGTATAGAGGTTTGTCTGCTTTTCTAGATTTGCTGTAACAAAGGGATAAGCATGCAATTAATGTAAATAACAACAATAATCAGACTATTGATTTGTGTTAATAAGAAGAGAGAATAGAATATAGCTTTCTTTTATTTCCATTTGAAATGGATCAGAACACCATCTTATCCATCTTGGCTTTGGAGAGAGTAGCATGAAGAATTCTTAAGCCCTAGAAAGTTCCCTGTGCCATCTCAGCTTCCTTCTCTCCGTAGTTTAGCCATTTTTTGATATAAACAGTCAGACTGAAAGACGCAATATTGAGGAACAGAATAAACTTGAGAGAGAAGCAATGACTTTTAACCTTACTCTAAGGTCAAAGCAAATATTTCTGGAAAAATAACCCATGGGGAGATCATCTTTGAATAAAGATTTTCTATGGCTCAGTTTCTCACAGAGTTGATTCCAGGCATTCCATTCTTTCCACACTTAAGTTAACAAATGAATCCTTAAACATGTGACATTTTTAAAACTATAAGATTTTCTTTAAATTATATTAAAATAAGTCTTAGTCAAGTTAGTACACACTGATGCTTCTATACTACCCTTTACAAAAGATTAAATTCACAAGAGAAGAAAAACACCTATCAACATAGAATTTCCCTTATCTTTACTTTTGCCTCTACCCCAATTTTTTTCAAGAGTCTAGACCAACACCGTTTAATGGTTTAGCTACTAGCCACATGATAGCATCTATATTTAAATTTAAATCAAAATTAATTAAAATTAAAAGTTCAGCTCCTTAGTCCTATAAGCCACATATCAAAAGCTCAGTGGCCACGTGTGTACTGGGTACCACATTGGATGGCACGTATTTAAAACATTTTCATCACAGAAAGTTCTTTTGGACATCCGTGGTCTAGATAACATAAAAAGCCATCAGAACCTTGCTCACAGAGAAAATTACATAGAAACTTGCTGGGGGAAACAATTTGCTTATAAATACACCTGCTGATTGAGGAGTCGCAATTTGTTGGAGTTTAATTACAAAATGACATTTTTCTTTCAACTATGCCCACCAGCAATCTTGGATCAAATCTGCCTCCCCAGCTGGGTGATTGCTACCTTAACAATGTCTTAACTCTAAAATGATTCTCGGTTGCTAAAACAATCTTTTTTTCCAGTAATTAGGACTTGATGCTATTCATTTTCCTAAAAGTTAAATCTCACACTTGACTCAAAACTCTTGCCCTCTCTTACCCTCTTCCCCCGTCCCACACAAGTTTTAGTCTTTGAAGCAGAGGGGGAGTATGATTTGTCCCTGAGGCACCTCCTTTTCTTCCTTCTTACAGATATTTGCTATTCTGATTTGAAAACAAAATGGAAATGGGAATGAGGGTGACAACATTTTTATGTAATTGTCTCCACAATGCTGGTTGAGAGGGTCCCTACTTTACTTCTAGTTTAGGCTGATTCCATCTGGTGATGGTGACCTCCGCATAAGTGATGTACATGTGAAGTTTCACACTGGACCTCCCTGTGTCTGAAATACTGCCAGTTTACCAAGAGCCCCTCCAGAGGGCCACTTGCCTTCTTCAACTTTACCATGACGTGTCTTCAAACATCAGGAGACACGGTCAAGCATCTCCCTCTTCTTTCCCAAAGTGAGGGAGGAGAATTGAAAAGAAAAGTGTTGGGGAGCAAAAACCTCTCCCCTACACACTTAGGTTAAGTACCTGGGGGCCTTCAAATTAACCTAACCAAACACAGATTTAACAGGAGAAAAGGCACACAATTTTTATTAATATATATGTGCAGAGGAGTTCACAGAAAATCAAAGAGGTGATTAGACTCGGGGGGTATATATCCTTTTAACAAAGGAAAGAGAGCTTGGCCTTTTAGGGACAACAAATTGTAGGGAAATGACTTGGAAATATATGGGGGAACTAATGGAAAATAAGAGCTACAGCAAGTCCCCCACATAAGAGCCTTCAAGTGGGAACTTTCAAAGATGAGAACTTGCGTTCGTATGTCCAATCACATAAGTTAGTTCACGTGTCTGGCGTACATTGTCATGTGCGTGCATCCTCTACAAGTAGTTGTGCTTTTGTGTACTTTGAGGTGCAGGACTGTATACAGTACAGTAGCACAGTATCTTTATTTCAAGCCCATGATGCCCTGAAGCAAGTGTAAAAGCATCAGTAATGTAGCTGGTACTGCTAAGAAGCACCAAGCAATAATGATGGAAAACAAAAGTGAAAATCCCTGAGAGTGGAGTGAGGTGAAAAGATGGTACAGGAAGGTCGCAGCAGCCATTCAGAATGCAATCCAGTGCTACCGTGTTATCTATGATGAGAAACAAAGAGCTGCTATCCAGACACCCCTGGATCGTTTTTTCAAGAGGGTAGATAGAACTGAATCCAGCAAGGAACCAGGACCTGTGCCATCAACGTCAGGCGTGAGTGAAATTGCAGCTTGCCCTCCATCTCTGTTGCTGACGACCCTTCAGCTCTACCACCTCCCACCTCCTCTCCCTCCTCCAGTCAGTAACTCTTCTTGTCTGTTCACTCGATGCCAGCCCCTGGATGCCAGCTGTTGTGCTGCACTGCTGTACATTTCAAGGTGCTGTCCTGTAAGATGAAAAATGTTTTCTTTATTTTTTGTGTTTGTTTGTTTTTTATGTATTATTTGTGTGAAAAGTATTATAAACCTATTACAGTACAGTACTATATAGCCAATTGTGTTAGTTGGGTACCTAGGTTAACTTTGTTGGATTTATGAACAAATTGGACTTACGAACGTGCTCTCGGAATGAAACTCGTTCGTATGAAGGGGACTTACTGTATTTTAGTAAGATTGTTTATGCAAACTCATCTTGGTGTCAACTTCCCATCTTCAGTGATGAGTTGTTCTTCTCACCCCAGTGTGTTGGGGGAGACACCTTCCTCAAAGGGAAATTTGTGCCCTGCTTTTAGGCAGATAGGGAAGGGACAGAGGCTTCACCCCATGTTTGCTTTTTCTCGATGGTCTTCGGCTCAAAATAATCCTTATGACAAAGTGGCATGTTTTGGGGTGGCATATTCTAATATCTTTAAAAAGCATTCATACTTTTAGCTACAGAAGGACTCTGCAGATTCTGCAGCTAAGTAAATGTCCAGAGGAAAATGTTTCAGTCTCCCCTTTTTTAAGACACCCCAATCTCCATGAGGATTTTATTGAAGCTGACTCACTTGGTTCCATGGATGGAAAACCATCGTTGTCTCCTCCTTCAAGGGCAGGGGAGGCAAGAACCTCCAGCCATAAATTGTGGATGTCCTCCCTTCCTGAAATTCCAGGACAGCGTGAGGGAATGGAGATGGGGAGGGAGTGGGTGGAAGAGAGATGGTGACTAGAGGTGGTGGCGGGAATCAAAGCCACTTAGTAAGCCCTGGCAGCTATTAGGGGCTTAGGAATTCTTAGTGCCTTGTGTCTTCAGCTTTGGGTTTCAGCCACAATTCCAAGACAACAAGAAAGTCAAACTCCAACATCCTCTTAACATAGGCAATAGATATTAAAATCAGCCTTAAATTTATGCCTTTAATTTCCCATCCAGCCATAATAAAGAAGAGTTTTAGTCATGTGGAGGTATGTTCCAGGACAGTTTCCAAGTCAGAATAAGTAAAACCATTTGCCTTTTGATGCTTAGTATTTTATAGTTTCAAATATGCTGTTTGCAACCAACCCTAAGGGTGAAAGACTCTAATTCATCTGGGTGGAGAAAAAACGTAACCAACCAGTTTCTCACGGTGAGAGGCCATGAGATGGAGCCAGCCAGCAGCTGAGAACCGGCAGTCAGTTCACAGGAGACGAGGCCCCAGTGTCCACAGTTCTACCTGGAAACTTGAGGACTGCCCCTGCATAATAAATATTTATGACTACATCTGAATGAATCAACATTAATATAGTGGTTAGAAGCCTGGGCTCCAGGGTCAAAGGCCTGAGCTGATTTTTCATCTCTTGTTAACTCTGAACCTGAGTCAGCTGCAGAACTTTCTGAGTCTCTGTGACATCCTATGATCATGTGTTTTGGGTAGCTCTGACTCTTTATACAATTGTATATTACAAGTATTAATATACGATAGTATATTATACAAATCCAGGGCTTGCATTACGGTTAAACAGTTGTTATTAAATTTCACAATACATTCTAACAGAATCAGAATACATGAATTTTTTTGAAACTATTTTTTCTTTTCTACATTTATACATTTGGTCTTGAGCACTTGCCCAATTATTTTCTTGGGATAAATTCCAGTGAAGGAAATTCTTGTGGCCAGGGGAACGTGTATTTTATTTATTTATTTATTTATTTTAACATCTTTATTGGAGGATAATTGCTTTACACTGGTGTGTCAGATTCTGCTGTATAACAAAGTGAATCAGCTATAGGTACACATATATCCCCATATCCCCTCCCTCTTGTGTCTCCCTCCCACCCTCCCTATCCCACCCCTCTAGGTGGTCACAAAGCACTGAGCTGATCTCCCTGTGCCATGTGGCTGCTTCCCACTAGCTATCTATTTTACATTTGGACGTGTATATATGTCCATGGCACTCTTTCTCTTCGTCCCAGCTTACCCTTCCCCCTCCCCGTGTCCTCAAGTCCATTCTCTACATCTGCCTCTTTATTCCTGTCCTGTCCCTAGGTTCTTCAGAACCATTTTTTTTAGATTCCATATATATGCGTTAGCATACAGCATTTGTTTTTCTCTTTCTGACAGCATTTGTTTTTCTCTTTCTGACATACTTCACTCCATATGACAGGCTCTAGGTCCATTCACCTCACTACAAATAACTCAATTTCGTTTCTTTTTATGGCTGAGTAATATTTCATTGTATTTATGTACCACATCTTCTTTATCCATTCATCTGTTGATGGACATTTAGTTTGCTTCCATGACCTGGCTATTGTAAATAGTGCTGCAATGAACATTGGGCACTTTTTGAGTTGTGGTTTTCTCTGGGTATATGCCCAGTAATGGGATTGCTGGGGCATATGGTAGTTCTATTTTTAGTTTTTTAAGGAACCTCCATACTGTTCTCCATAGTGGCTGTATCAGTTTATATTCCCACCAACAGTGTAAGAGAGTTCCCTTTTCTCCACACCCTCTCCAGCACTTATTGTTTGTAGATTTTTTGATGATGGCTATTCTAATTGGTGTGAGGTGATACCTCATTGTAGTTTTGATTTGCATTTCTCTAATAATTAGTGATGTTGAGTATCCTCTCATGTGTTTGTTGGTTATCTGTATATCTTCTTTGGAGAAATGTCTGTTTAGGTCTTCTGCCCATTTTTGGATTAGGTTGTTTGTTTTTTTGATACTGAGCTACATGGGCTTCTTGTATATTTTGGACATTAATCCTTTGTCAGTTGCTTCATTTGCAAATATTTTCTCCCATTCTGAGGGTGGTCTTTTCGTCTTGTTTATGGTTTCCTTTGCTGTGCAAAAGCTTTGAAGTTTCATTAGGTCCCATTTGTTTATTTTTGGTTTTATTTCCATTTCTCTGGAAGGTGGGTCAAAAAGGATCTTGCTGTGAAGCATCCATGAATTATTTTAAATGCTGTAGAAGGAGAAGGAGGAGGGGGAGGGGGAGATGGGGGAGGAGAAAACTTTCAAGAAAACATTTGACAGCATAACATGTGATCAGTAAGTCTGTCATTTGCTTCACACACTACCCATCCTCCGGATGGCACTCCTCTCCATTGCTGGATTGCACTTTGTAATGTGAATTTTTGTTCAGGCACCACATCATTTTTGGTGCAGTATTCCTTTTTTTTAGAAGTCCTATTACCATGTGACATTTTTCCCGATTGCTTTGTCCATAGGAGCCACTGAGATCAATCGTTTTTTTGAAATGCATACCTCTTGTTATGCAAATGAGAAAAATCGCAAGGATTCAGGTCACAAAGTTTGACCTAAGCACACATTTAATACCATCAGGCCTCCATATCTGCGGGTTCCTCACCCACAGATTCCACCAATCACAGAACAAAAATACTTGAAAATTTTTTAAATTCCACAAAATTCCAAAAAGCAGGACTTGAATTTGCCACACGTGCTGGCAACTATTCCCATAGCGTTTGCCTCGTATCTACAACTATTTCCACAGCGTTTACATTGTATCAGGTATTATAAGTGATCTAGAGATGATTTAAAGTACACAGGAGGATGTGTATAGGTCATATGCAAACGCTACACTATCTCATATGAGGGACTTGAGCATCTGTGGATTTTGGTAACTGAGTAGGGGATGGTCCTGGACCACTCCCTGCCCCCCACCCCATGGATACTGAGGGATGACTGTGCTAAGAAGAGCCTCCTGTGTCTGTTTTTCTCTCCAACCCACTATTTGTAGCATCACTAGAATAAGGGGAAATCTTTTCACTGAGAAAAAAATCGGAAAGCAGAATAATCTTTTTAAAATTCAAGTAAAAAATGAATTTATTTTCCAAATTCTTGTTAACTAACAAAATTCTATAATCAAATTAAAGGTAGTTTATATGAGAAGACAATGGTGGAAAAAATAATATAGGCACCGCTGTGGCCTGACTTGTATCCCCCCAAGATTTACATGTTGAAACCCTAATCCCCAATGTGATGCTATTTAGAGATGGGACTTTGGGAAGATAACTAGATTTAGGTGAGGTCATGAGAATGCGGCCTTCATGATGGAATTAATGTCTCTATAAGAAGAGATACCAGAGCACTCTCTCTCTTTCAATCCCCACCATGTGAGGACACAGTGAGAAGGTGGCCATCCACAGCCAAGAAGAGGGTCCTCACCAAAAAATGACCACCCTGGCTCCCTGCTCTCAGACGTGCCGGTCACAAGAACTGTGAGAAATAACTGTGTGTTGTTTAAGCTGCCCAGTCTGCAGTATTTTGTTACAGCAGCCCAGCTGACTGAGACAGCATTCCACATACTTTTATTATCAATGAAAGGTTTTTACTATGTTGAAATAAATGTGTGTATTGTTATGGAAATACAGGTATATTACTTTGAGTGGAATCCCTGGACATTTAGAAACAAGGCACAAGAGGAAAAAAATATTATTCTAGAATAATTTGTGAATATCTAAGTAAAAAGAGATGGTCATGTTCCGTTGGCTCCCTGTCTGAGGGTCATGTGAGTCTAGCGCTGACCGAGCAAAACCTGCTGGAACCGAGCACACGGCGGGAGGAGATTCGTTTAGAATCTACCTGCCGTACTGGTTGACAAACAAATTCAGTTCAAACATAAGAGGTTTAGACCTTCCTCACTATTGTGAAAGATTGAAATAAAAATATAGTGCCAAGTTTGGGATTGACATATACACACTACTATATTTAAAGTAGATAACCAACAAGGACCTACTGTATAGCACAGGGAACACTGCTCAATATTCCGTAATAACCTAAATGGGGAAAGAATCTGAAAAAGAATAGATATATGTTTATGTATAACTGAATCACTTTGCTGTGCACCTGAAACTAACGCAACATTGTAAATCAACTATAGTCCAATATAAAATAAAACTTTTTTAAAAATACAGTGCCAACACGATATAATTGAATAAGGGTAATTGGCTCTTCGATCAGTACATATGAGCTTCACACTGAGCCACTTCCTGAAGACCTTGGGTTAATTGCTTAACTCCTCTGGAATTCAGTTTCCTCATCTGTAAAGATGAAAATGGTAATAATAGGCCAGTACCACTAAGTTGTGAGGATGCTAGGAAAGTGCCTGGGTTACAGCAAACTCTCCACTGATATTTAATGCCCTGACATAGCTGAATATTTAACATGGTTCATAAACTAACATTCATCCAGAAAACTAAGCATAGACTCCAAAGACTCCAGAAAGCTTTAACAAATCTTTTTTTTTTTTCAGACCCTACTGAGAACTCAGTTAGGCCTTTTATCAGTAAGAAATACATCCCCACGATGGAAACAGTAAGTTTCATGGCATCATAAGATATGGAGAATTTTCGTAGCATATATTTATTGATCCACAATTTTGGATGAGAATTGAAGAAATTTAGAAAAAAAATGTTCATTGTGTGTATGTGATTAGTTTTGTCAGAACACAGATATAATTGAAACAACTATATTTTAATTTTGATACAAGTTTTACAAAATTATACATATCTTCCCAATGGTCATGAATCAGTTTCCATTACAGACTTAAAGTAATTTTTAAAAACTTCAGGCAAATGAAGCTTGGACTTAAGAAGTATTTAATTGTTCTTTCATGGTATCATTTTACATTCCAAACACATTGCTTTTTTTTTTTAATTTTAAAATCCTTTATAACTTAAAAAATGCTAGCCATCATCTGAGCCTTCAATGAGTATAGTAGTAACATCAAAGATCACTGATCACAGCTCATCATTACAAATATAATAATAATAAAAAAACTTGAAATATTGCAAGAATTATCAAAATGTGACATAGAGACATGAAGTGAGCAAATGTTGTTGGAAAAAAATGACATCAATAGACTTGCTCAACACAAAGAGTTTCCACAAACCTTCATTTTGTAAAAAAAAAAAAAAAAATACAGAGCAATAAAATGAGGCCTGCCTGTATCTTCTTTTAGCTCCATAAGGGGGTTTTATATCTCTCAACGTACAAGCTCCTATGATCATTTATTTATTCACCTAATTATAGCTCTAACGTATGTTCCAAAAGGATATGTTGTTGGAATTAACTAGCCAAATAAGTATTGAGAAATCTAATCCAACTGTCATACCTAGCCATTCTGTAGAGATAAAGAAAAAATTGGCCAAACTTCACAGGCCCCTATTAAAAGTGTTAATTTTTACACTTGGGAAAGGCCAGCTGTTAGATTGAGAACTGAAATGAAATATTTCTAGGAGGCAGTGCCTCATCGTTGGTGCTTCTTTCCAATATTGCCATTGAAGACGACCCACTTTGAAAAATATTTACTTCAAATTTCCAACGCAACCAACTCTAGGAGCTGCTGCTTTTTTAATGTCATTAAAGACACATAAAAATATTTTGAAATTTTAAACATGTCCTCAAGAATCATTTTATGAGTATTTATAAAATGATTCAACCTGAAGGAGATGCAGGTGATATAAAAAGAAATTTCAAGTAAATTCAATGTCTTTGCTGAGGTGAAAAAAAAAGTTAAAAACTGAATTCTATAGGAGCCTGTACGTTAAGAGATATAAAACCAAACACATGCTTTTTTATTCAATCTGAGAATTTCTGCCTTTTATGGGAGTGTTTCGACTACTGGAGGATTGTACCTTTGGGACCTTTGGGGTGTTCTTTTTGCCCTTGGCCTCAGGTAATTTTCTTACACACACGCACTGGTCTATACTCAGGGGAAGACTCTAGGGGACCCTCTACAGATCTTTGAAGTTCTCTGAGGCTCCCTTCTCTCTGCCTTGTAAATTTTTTTATTGAGATATAATTGTCATACAACACTGTGTGCGTTCAAGATGTACAACGTGTCGATTTAACACATTTATATATTGCAGTATGATGACTGCTGTAGCTTTATTTTACACCTCTGCCACATCGTATAATTATCATTGCTTTTTTTGTGGTAAGAAATATTAAGATATAGTCTCTTAGCAACTTTGAAGTTTATAATACAGTGACGTTGATTATAATTGCTATCCTGTGCGTTAAATCCCCAGAGCTCATTCACCTTCTAGTGGCAAGTTTGTACCCTTTGACCAAAATCTCCCCCAACCCCAGCTCCTGGTAACCACCACGCTAGTCTCTGTTTCTACGAGCTCAGCTTTTTTAGATTTCACAGGTGAGTGGTATCCTGCAGTATTTGTCTTTCTCTGCCTGGCTTATCTCACCATGCACAATGCCCCCCCAAACTTTCATGCCTCAGCCTACCCAATATCCATCTCCCCAACTCAGGGTACCATGACCTCCACCTGGCCACCCCTCTGCCTCTGCCACAGCCTGAAAACTCTCTCAGGCAGTGAACCAGGGCCATGGCAGGGCTCACCTCACTTGTTTCTCCCCTCTCAGGGATTCTTGTCCTCTGTTGCTTGATGGTCCACGTCTTGATCAGCCATTATTTCATGTATTAGGTCCAGTTTTTGGTGTTCAAGCAAAAGGCTAAATCCAGTTCCCTGTTACTACAAAAGGCCTCTCTCCTTGATTTCTGAGATTAAAATGAGCACCTGCCCTGGGAGAGACTTGGTTGTCCTCTCCCCATTGATGGACATGGAACCTTTGATTCCCTTCAGTTAATTCCGTGATGTTTCCCAACGCCATGAATGGCCAGTCTCACTACTGCTCCAGTGGGATGGTGGTGGCCCAGGGATGGTCCTCTAGCCTTTTCCTCACCGCAGCCCGGCATTCTCTCGGGCGGGGTCTCCACGGCACGGAAGGAGGAGACACCAGTGCAAGCCCAGTGAGCATATTTAAAGACCCCTTGCCCTTGACCGCTGACTTGACTACCATCTTCTCATTGTATATTTTTTAATTTTTATTTTATATGGGAGTAGAGTTGATTAACAATGTTGTGTTAGTTTCAGGTGTACAGCAAAGTGATTCAGTTTTACATATACGTGTATCTATCCTTTTTCAAATTCTTTTCTCATTTAGGTTGTTAAAGAACATTGAGCAGAGTTCCCTGTGCTCTACAGTAGGTCCTTGTACTTTTATTTAAACTCAGCGCTATTCATTCCCTTTACACATTGTGTATAAACTATCTTAGAGAAAAACTGCATGCACTTCAGCTTTTCATGTCTTCTTCCTTCCCCACCCAAGGCCCTCCCCTATCATTTATAGCCCAGGAAGAATGCAACCCAAGGTCCCTATGCTCTCCAGCCTCCACTCACCACCACCACCCAGATCCACTTGGTACCCCAAGGGGCCTCAGTGCACATCTGGGGGGAAGCCAGGCCACATCTCCATGCCCTGCTTATACCCCTAACGGTGACCCTCAGCCCTGCAGCCACAGGGGGAGCAACTCAAGCTCAGCTGAGCCTGTAGTGATCCATCTGGGGAAGATGCCTGAGTGGGCATCAAAGGCAGGCTTGGAGCTTGAACGCCAGCCTGTGAATTTGTACAGGGAGAATTGGGGGTGGGAAGAGAAGCAAGGGGGAGGGAAGAGAGAGGAACTCCTGGTGGCAGGTGCCCTGGCCCCATGAGGGGGATGGCACCCAGGGCTCTAAGGCCAGAGCTGCCCCACCGTAAACCCCTCCTTAAGGAACCATATCTAAAGGTACTTAACTATTTAAATGCTTCTGGTAAGAAACCTGCTTCTCTGTACCTAAAGTAAATTCCTTGGAAAAAAATCGGACTCATAAATTTAGTGGCAGCAAACCTAGAAAAACCTGAAGGCTTCAGCAGAAAAATCATCCCCTCACTGGTGAAGTGGCTTTCTGGCAGACAGTGACTAAAATAACAAGGAGGTGTCTGGCGGGCAGATCGCAAGACCTAAAATGAAATAAAGTGTGTTTCTTCACAAAGTATTGGCCATAATTCTAACCAGCATTCGCTTATGAGCTATGGTTGTATCTGTCTGCAGTGAATGGGCTCCAGGAACTTTGATTCCCATGATGGGGCTTGAATGCCCAGAGGATGTCCTCATGTAGACGTGAGCCCTCCAGGGAGCTCCTGATGCACCTGGAAACCATCATAGGAAGAAACACTCTCTGCCAAAGCTTCCCTTCCATCCATTTCACTGCAAGCACTTGCCCAAACTGCACCAGCATCTAAGTTTGTCATGTGGAAATAAAAGGAAATCTTCCAGATAAAAAGCTGACCGTGCGCTGCCAAGATAATTTGTCACTAGGTTTGTTTACACACATTTACAGCTGACTGAAATGCAGTTTATTATTCCTTTGGGCTAAGCGAAACTTCTCACTTTGGCAAAACAATCCAAAAGGGCTTTTATCAACTAGCAAGATATTTTTATTGCCTTGGGTCAGTAACAAAATTAAGAGATTTGTTTACGTGTTTCTTCTATTACATTTTTAGGTGAAATTCACAAACCAAACAGGAAGCCTGGCTTCATTAACCCATGACAGAAGGAAAGTGTCACATCCGAAAAGAACTTGTAAAACTTTTTAAAAAGTAACATAATTTTTGCAATGTATTACAGTGACAGTAAGAGACAGAAACTGGGTTTGATTGAAAGTCACACGACAGCACCACACACTGACATTGTACACAGAACTCACTTCCTATCTCCAGAGGAAGACATAGAGAGATGGCAGTAACTTTCAAAGCGAAAAATGATTGGAAATTATCTTTAAACTCCTGCTGGGCACACATATTGCTGTGTCTGACAGTAATGCTGGCTGAAAGTTAAATGAATCTTACCAGAAAATTGGCAAAATGGAGACATTCGAATAAAATATATAAACCTTTATGTCTTTGACTTGTCTGGGAACTTGAACTTCTGAGATTCCAAAAGATATAGGACTGCGCTTCCCTGGTGGCGCAGTGGTTGAGAGTCCGCCTGCCGATGCAGGGAACATGGGTTCGTGCCCCGGTCTGGGAGGATCTCACATGCCGTGGAGCGGCTGGGCCCATGAGCCATGGCCGCTGAGCCTGCGCGTCCGGTGCCCGCGTACCGAAAAAAAAAAAAAAAAAAGAATAGCGGCCGATACGATATACATAAAATAGATAATTGTAACTACACATTTTTTTCTGTTAAAAAAAACGCTAACCATCATCTGAGCCTTCCGGGAGTCATAATCTTTTGCAGTAGTAACATCAAAAATCACTGATCCCAGATCACCATGACAAATTGAATAAAAATGGAAAACTTTGAAATATTACTAGAACTACCGAAGTGTGACACAGAGACGTGAAGTGAGGGAGCCAATGCTGTTGGGAAAGTGGTGCCAACAGATTTGTTTGATGTGGGATTGCCAAGGACCTTCCGTCTGTAAAACAATGACACAGATCATCTGCAAAGTGCAACAAAGTGAAGCACAATAAATCGGGGTACGTCCGTCTATAGCTGCTTCCGTAATGAGCTTCCAGTTTTCATCTCATTTCTTCCTCACAACAGCCCTTTAAAAGTAGGTATTAACCTTCTCGTTTTTCAGACGAGAAAACAAGTTTAGAGAAGTTAATTGATCTCGCTCAGGGTGAAATCAGTAGACAACAGAAAGGACGTTTGATTTCAAGTCTATCTACCTCTGAACGAGGTAATCTTACTGCATTACTTTATCCTGACCCGCCCCCCCCAGGTTAAAAATAAACCAGTAAGGTGAACTTTTAATACACAGTCTTTTGTTAGAAAGCGTTGGTAGTAAGGATCCGAATTCTCGTTCCCAGGAGAGGGTGACAAGTCTCCAAGCCGGGCCCCTGCTGTGTGCGTGTGGTGGACCGGGTTGTGGATCGTACCTGTGAGCTCGTATCTGGTATGAGGGTCAAAGCTTTTCTGCCAGGCTGAGCTAGACTCAGGGCTGCCAAACGGTGTGGCAAGAGGCAGCCATTCATGGGAGTCGTCAGGTCGGATAACAGCTAGTAAGAAGCAGGGGGTTAAGTCACGAAGATGAAGGGAAGCCCTTCCTTCCATGTACTAACACTCACATGCTCTCCTGCCTCTTGTAAGCACCCTGGTGATTGTATCAGGCCCACCTGGATAACTCAGGACCCTCCTCTCACCTCCAGAGCTTCAGTGTCTCACACCTACAAAGTCCTTCCGCCGTATACGGATACATCCTCAGATTCCAGGGATTAAGATGTAGACACGGGATGGAGGATAATTTAGCCTACCATGGGCATGGGCAAGCATGCTTCTAATTCAAGCAACAGAACGCATGGAGAACACCACAGCCCAACATGCAAACCAGTTAGGAAGCAGCAAACCACATGCCCATCCTTCAGTGTTTCATCCCCCCACAGCTTGTCCGGACTTCCTTCCCTAAGTCATGCACATTGGTGTTGAAGGATGACTGTGTGCATAAAAGCAGGTGTGGCAAACAGCAAAGAAAATCTTGATTGAGCGCCTACTGTGTGCCATGGACTGTTTGGGCACCAGGGATACAGCAGTGAAGTGCTCATTCAAGAAAGGCTGACTCAGTGGGATGATTAACTTCTTGGTACAAAACAATTTTAGTTTATTGTCCTATTACATTTTCCAACAGCCCTTTTTGTCTTTCTCCTAATAACCTGTTTCTCTTGATCTTTCTCCTCTGGTTTAGTGCTCCTTGGTTGGGAGGTTTTTTTACTTATACATATGAAAGAGAGGCATTAAGTAGCATCTTAGCGATCCTCTGGGCCTCATCAAGAAACCAAAATAGAAAAGCTATTTTACGCACACAAGTTTTAAATCTTCTTCCAGAAAAAGTAATTCCCTTGGCAGGGGTGATAAATTAGGAGTTGGGATTAACAGATACACACTACTATATATAAGAGATAACCAACAAGGACCTACTGTATAGCACAGGGAACTCTACTGAATATCTTGTAATAAGGTATAATGGAAAAGAATCTGAAAAAGAATATTGTAACACACACACACATATATACACATGCATATATAACTGAGTCTGTAATATAACTCTGCTGTATAAACAACACGACATTTGTAAATCAGCTATACTTCAATTAAAAAGTCACTGAAGGGCTTCCCTGGTGGCGCAGTGGTTGAGAGTCCGCCTGCCGATGCAGGGGACACAGGTTCGTGCCCTGGTCCGGGAAGATCCCACATGCCGTGGAGCGGCTGGGCCCATGAGCCATGGCCACTGAGCCTACGAGTCCGGAGCCTGTGCTCTGCAATGGGAGAGGCCACAACAGTGAGAGGCCCATGCACCGCAAAAAAAAAAAAAAAAAAAAGTCACTGAAAAAATTGACTTTACCATAAATTACAAAAAAAGAAAAGAAAAAGTAATCTCCCTTTTCAAGGCATGGGGAAAACCCTGCACTAAGCCAATAGAGGAGATCTAGAAAGTAGCAGGTGGACGGAGCCACAGCTGCAAGCAGCACACATGTGCTCTTTGTGGACTCAGTAAGCGTGTCAGTCAGGGTTTAACTAGAGAATCAGGACCACGACGACTAATAGGGAACAAGGGATTCATCACTGGGATTAAACTTAACGACAGTGGGAGAAGGTGGGGAAAGAAAACTCCAAAAGAAGGTAGGCTTGGGGAATCAGAGAAGCGTCAGTCCCCAGGAACACAGAGAGAGCTGGTCTGTGCAAAGCTGTGTGTCTGCATCTGGCCACGAGTCTGAAGCCACCGTAGCTCAGCTGAGCCAGAGGGAGAGAAAAATCTGGCTGCTAAACTGGAGGAATCAGGGAAAAACTCGAACCCATGAAGAGCAGCTGGAACTCACAAAGACGAACTGAAACCCACCAGGACCAGTAGGACTGTGCCTCTGTCCCCATGGCAACTCCAGAGATGCGCAGAGATACCTGCACCCTTCACCACAAGGCTGTGCTGAAGCTGAAGGAGGACGCCCCGCCCCCAGGTACATCCGCAGACCATGGGCTGCAGCAGAGCCTGGAGGCTGCCCTGAACCTTCCCAGTGTCATCACTGCGGATCCCTCAACCTGGCACACGTGGCACCCGTTTCTCTTGTGGCCAAACCTAGCCCAGAATCACAAGGAAAGGAGATTCCAGCACAATTTTCCCGTATGTGTGCAATTCATTCAGTCTCATTACCCATGTCTACTGTACATCAATTCTTACTTTGTCGCCTTTCCGATCCTAACATCCCCCAAATCCCCCAAAGTAGTGCTTCTCAGACTTGAGTGTGTATAAGTCACCTGGGAATCTTCCTAAAAAGCATAGTCCAGCCCAGTAAGTGGCGGATGGGGCCTGAGAGTCTGCGTGACGGACATACCATGTCTTTACACAATGAGATTTAACCCTCAGAAACCAACATGCTGCGGTAGCAGTTTTCAAACTGTGCTCCAGGGGACTTCCCTAGTGGTCCAGCGGTTAAGACTCCTCACTTCCGCTTCAGGGGGCGTCGGTTCAATCCCTGGTCCGGGAAATAAGATCCCGAATTCAGCGCTGCTCCCCCCCCAAAAAAAATAAATAATAATAAAATAATAATAAAACAAAATCTTTATTAAAAAAACAATGAAAATTAAAATTTCATGCACAGAAAAATATACATGAATCCCCTGATTGAGCAACAAAGACTAAAAATCAGTTGAATTTGAATGACCATGCACCTAGTTGCAAAATTATTTTAGCATTGTTTTTGAAGAACGGAAATTAAATACTCCGCTGTGCATTACCTGCACCACACTTTGAAAACAATCTTGGAATAACACATTGAGAGCATAGGCTTGTTGATCACTTTATTAGTGACCTTTGCCTATTGGGTAATACCAGATTTTCCTCAAATATGTTTAATAGATTAACCGACTTCCCATCATGACTTTGGGCTAATCACTAAACTTAGAGATTTTACTTCTGTATCTATATTCAATTCAATTCAACAAATATTCACTGATGCTAAGTATATAACAGATGAAATGCCTTAGGATACAAAAGGGTTAAGTCACAGTTTCTGTTTTTGAAGAAATTTGCTTTCCATTAGGAAGAATAAAATGACTGGCCTTAAAAACCTGAGAGGGAGAGGGGGATGTAAAAAGGACAAGTGTGCAGGAGTGCAAAGAGAAAAGGGATGACCATTTGGGATGGTCTACTTGGGATGACCAGAAAGACTTCAGGAAGGAATTGGTATTGGAAGTGACTCTTCAAAGGATGGATAGGATTTCTCCTATTCACAAATGGGCAGGGAAAGAGTTTCTGGTGAAAGACACAGGGTGAGGAAAGGAAATTAGAGAAATAGAGGTATATGGAGAACAAGATGTATGAGACGGGATTCCAACAGGGCAGCAGAGTCACCGTGAATGTTACAGAATCTGGATTTGCAGTAGGAGCTGGGTCTCACACAGCTGTGAGAGGAGCCTGTAAATGAGGCTCCAAAGGAGGTTTTGCACCTGTCAATCTGAGAACCAGGCACATTAGCAGCAAACTGGCCTGGGAGGGGTGTTCCTGGGAGGAGGACACCTGGGAGGGGGCTCCTGGGAGGGGAAGTCCTGGGAGGGGGGGTCCTGGGAGGGGAAGTCCTGGGAGGGGGGGTCCTGGGAGGGGAAGTCCTCGGAGGGGGGGTCCTGGGAAGGGAAGTCCTCGGAGGGGGGGGTCTTGGGAGGGGGACCCCTGGGAGGGGAACACCTGGGAGGGAACACGGCAGAGGCATGATTTCCATGGTGTGGAATTTATTCTTAATTAGTTCCCAAGGGGATCATCGCCAGTGACGTGAGAGTGATGCTGGAGGTCTATTTTTTGCAGGTTCAGGTTGAAAAGCCCGAGACAGATCTCAAACTATCCAGTCCAGCCTGGGAAAATATCCCTGGGCAGGACGTCCTAATCCGTTCAGCCTTGAAACGTCCTTATTTAAGAGAGCTCCACGGCAAGGCTGTCCTGCTTGTGTATTTGAAAGGGGTTCGGATGCTGAGACGTTAATCCTCCAAGGCTACAGGGCTGTGCGCTGGCAGTCAGGGAGCTCCTAGACCAGTTAGTTGCCTCAGGCCGCGAGCATCTCTATCCAGGGCCCCTAGGAGGTGACCTAGCAGAGTGAGGACTGGCCCGGCAGCCCTCCCAGTGCAAGCAGTGAGCGTGATGTGCTACAGCTCGCCCTTGCTGTGTCCCCACGGAGCAGTGAACCGGTGAGCGGTGTGCCAGCACCTGTGTGTCTCTTTCAGCCGCCAGCTATAGCGTCATGTCTGCCCATCACGGGCGAGGAGCTACAGAACCGCTGGAGTTCATGTGCTCGATGCCCACGGAGCACAGCAGGCAGCCTAAGTGTCCTAGCAGGAGTGGGAAGGGGACAGGGAGGAAGATAAGTTCTTGGCGGGAAAATAACCTAGGCAGTGGCTCTCAACCTTTGCTTTCACAGATGTGTAATTATTCTGTGCGTCTGTGGCTAATTTGCTGCTTTTCTGATTCAAACCATCTCCAGGTGATGGCCTTTAAAACGCACTCACATTCTGAAAATTAGAGCCTCATCATTAGTTTGAAATTCTGATACAAAATAGTTCAAGTAGATTCAAAAATCCATTAACAGTAAAAATAATTTCAATGTTTCATCTCTGAGGGAAAGAAAAGAGGAAGGGCTGCTTGAAATACAATTTCAACTGTCACAAATACTTTACTGGAATGGTTGAAAAAAGAGTTTTAATATTTTAAATCATATACCTATGTGATCAGAATTTTTCTTCGATGGTGACCATCAAGGCAGTGAAGATATCATCACCCAAAAGTATTCATCAGGAATTAAATACAACCATCGAAAGCATAGAACCTAATACTAAAATATTATGTTCATGAAAGCAAGTACAGGTTTCTCCTTTAAAAGATTGTATTTGGAATTTTTAAGCACATTCAATACTGAATACCTATAAAGAATATATGTATATCATATAAAATAAGTCTAGTTGATCTTTTCACTAAACATGGTATAATTGCTTCCAGATCCCGTCCTGTTTACTGCAGTGCATTGCACATTGTAATTTTAGACTTTTCTATGTACTCCATAAAGTTAAAAATAAAATGGTTATAAGGGACTATTTTTGAGAGTGAAGGTTAGGACATTTTGGGGGGCAGAGAGACACAAAGGAATCCTGCAGCTCCAATTCTCCGTAGCCCAACGTTATATCCCAAGGGCTGGCAACACCAGGAAGGATATTGACCATTGGGACCCCTGGATGAGGGCTCCTCTGCAACTACACGTCTGACCCAAGTTCATCAAGTGCAAATGGTGTTGAGGAGTAGCTGATAAGTCATCCTCTCAGTATCAGTCTTCCTCTGAAGACTAATTACCGTTTTTTCTTTAATTTTTTAAATTGAAGTATAATTGATTTACAGTGTTGTTTAGTTTATGGTGTACAACAAAGTGATTCAGTTATACATATACATATATATGCATATTCTTTTTCAGATTCTTCTCACTTACAGCTTATTACAAGATACTGAGTAGAGTTCCCTGTGCTATACAGTAGGTCCTTGTTGTTTATCTATTTTATATACAGTAGTGTGTATCTGCTAATCCCAAACTCCTAATTTATCCCTCCCATCCCCTTTCCCCTTTGGTAACCATAAGATTGTTTTCTATGTCTGTGAGTCTGTTTCTGTTTTGTAAATAAGTTCATTTGTATCATTTTTTTAGATTCCACATATGTGATATCATATGATACTTATCTTTCTCTGTCTGCCTTACTTCACTCACTATGATAATCTCTTGGTCCATCCATGTTGCTAGAAATGGCATTATTTTATTCACTTTTATGGCTAATATTCCTTTGTGTATATATATATATATATATATATACATATATATATATATTTATCACATCTTCTTTATCCATTCCTTTGTTGATGGACACTTAGGTTGTTTCTATGTCTTGGCTACTGTGAATAGTGATGCTATGAACATTGGGGTGCATGTGTCTTTTCGAATTATCATTTTCTCTGGATATATGCTCAGGAGTGGAATTGCAGGATCATACGGTAGCTCTATTTTTAGTCTTTAAGGAACCTCCGTACTGTTCTCCGTAGTGGCTGCACCAACGTACATTCCCACAAACAGTGCAGGAGGGTTCCCTTTTCTCCAGCATTTGTTATTAGTAGACTTTTTGATGAAGACTAATTATCTTACCGGAGTCCTTTAAAAGTTGTAGATTGGAAACTGCGTTTTAAGAAGCCTATCTGGCTGCAGCTATACATGGTGCAGTAGAAAGGGGGAAAACTAAGGAAGGAAGGGGACGTGTAGAGTAGAGTAGGTGTGGAAAAGATAAATGAGGCTCTTGAGGCACCCTGCAGACAACATCTTCACAACTTGGATGTAAGGGAAAAAGAAAAGTTGGAAGAAGTCAAATATGACTGAAAGCTGGATCCTCAAGGGGATGGTAAAATAAAATTAAGGAAGAAAAAGGAAGTGTTGGTTTCAGGAGGAGAATGATGTTTTGGGATCCAGACAGGCTGAATTCAGATCCAGAGGGAAAACAATATAGACTGTCCATCTAGAATATCAAATAGTATTCAGAATATGAGCAGAAACATGATCAAATATGCAGTATCATTTTCAAACAGAAGGAAGAACAAATTGAATTGATAGTAAGTAATAGTAACTCAGACAATAATAATTCAGGTAAAGGTTTTGGAGATTCAGGAAGTGTTTTCCATGTTTCGTGTTCTTCCTCTGGACAGGCTTGTAAATGGTTTTCACTCCCCAGCTGTACCCCAAGCCTGAGGATTACCTCATATAGGCAACATGTAAAGGCACTGGGAAATTTGTTGGCCTGTGATATGCTTTTAAAAAATATTTTTCATGTCTAAAATCTTTTCAATTTGTAGTATTTTCTTAAAATGATTTTTCCTTTTTTACTACTCAGCCATAAAAGAGAACAAAATAAAGCCATTTTCAGCAACATGGATGCAGCTAGAGGTTATCGTACTAAATGAAGTAAGTCAGAAAGAGAAAGACAAATAGCATATAATATCATTTATATGTGGAATCTAAAATAAGACACAAATGATCCTATCTATGAAACAGAAACAGACTCATAGAGAATAGACTGGTGCTTGCCGAGGTTGGGGGATGTGGGAGGGATGGACTGGGAGTTTAGGATTAGTGGAGGCAAAATGGTATATACAGAATGGACAAACAACAAGGTCCTACTGTATAGCACAGGGAACTATATTCAATATCCTGGGATAAACCATAATAGAACAGATGTAGAGAACAAACCTACGGACACCAAGGGGGGAAGTGGGGAGGGTGGGATGAATTGAGAGATTGGGATTGACATATATACACTAATAAGTATAAAATAGATAACTAACAAGAACCTGCCATACAAAAAATAAATTAAATTAAAATTTTAAAAAACATAATAGAAAAGAATATGAAAAAGAATGTGTATATATATATACACACACACACACATATATAACTTAGTCACTTTGCTATACAGCAGTAATTAACACAACACTGTAAATCAACTATAGTTCAACTTAAAAAGGGATCTTTCCTTTTCAATCTAGCAAGACTCAGAGAAATGATATTTGCTCCTAACAAATCACACAGCACTAAGATAGGGGGAGGAGGGATGTGCCTCTATCAAACGTCACCTCCATGAACTGAGAAGTAATCAGACAGTATGTTAGTTTCTTTATTACAGACAAACGTGAAAATAATTCACCATCCTTTTGAATATTAGTCATTGGGAAAATGTAAAATAAAATCTTAAGACAGTATGTTAAAGCTCTTGATTGCATTGCAGATATAATGGCTAAGGGTGAACAAAAGTCCAGCCAAACTGAAGTTCATTCCTTCTTGCTGGCGAGATCATCATGGCACCGAGGGAAACGTCCTTCAACGCATATCCTTGACCAGAGCAAATGAGTCCAGGAGACAGAATATCATTATCTCTGTCAAAGCCTTTCTCTCTAGGGGCTTATACTGTCCCAGAGAAAAATGCATGTAAATCTCCCATGAATTGCAGACATATCACATATTCTATGAAACATAAAAGAAGCAAGCAATACTTCATTGTTGAGTTGAAATTGTAGACTAATGATTACAATCTTCTTTTTCAGGTATTGTACTGTTCAAAGGGACAACTGGGCTTTCTTTGGAAAAAAATATGGAACAAGACAAAAAATTACCCTCTGTGACAGTATAATAGTTTTGCCAATTTTAAGTAACTATAGAAATAGGTCATAGATCTGTTTTGTTTGTTCCATGAGTCGTCACCAGAAAAATTAAATCAATAACATATAAAAATGTTTGCAGTTTTACATTTAGGAGAAGACTATGGTGGTGTTTTTTTGTTGTTTTATTTTTTATTTACTTACAATTTACATGTAATAAATTGCACAGCTTTTAAGTTTGCTGAGTTTTGAAAAACGTATGCATCCATATAACTGAAATGTATACACCTATAACTGTGTTCCAAAGGGGCCCACATTTAGTTGAGTGCCCTGCTACTACTGTCTTGAAGTTCTTAATAATTTCATCTTTGATCTTGTGTTTTATAAATAGAGCCTGTTTGGAAAATAGAACAAGACGAGCATCTATGGTTCCTTATTGCCCCATTGGCATCTGGCCTTTGCAAAGCCCCAGGAGGACAAAATTCCAGGGGACAAAGGATGAGTGGGAGTTCAGCTCAGTGAAACTGAAGGCAGGTGAAGCACCTTACCTCTTGGAACGAACAAACGCAGGCACCACAGCCTCAGAAGCCACGATTCCCATGCCAATCAGAACTTGCTTCCAACACAGGAAGGAAGTAACAGTGTTATAGGAAACACCAATGACCAAGGAAGGAAATGTCATATCCTTTCCTATTTTTGTGACTCCCCTGCATTGGCCAACCACTTATGCTGAAAATGGTGCTCTAAAAGGAAAGGGAAGATAGGGCAGAGTGTAGCTTACTCATCATCAAGCCTAAGATACACAGAGTGTTGGTGGAATGTTTGTGTGTCAAGAAATGAAATTAAATCAGTTAAATTAGTTTTGTGCAGCATCTCCACTGTTTGGATAAGAACAAAAGACAGATGCATGTATGAGCTACAAAACACGAACAGTGTCATTTCAGTTATATAAGATAAATGTTCTTCTATTTGCATTTAGAGCTGGCACTGAACAATGTAAAGATGAACAATAAATTTGAATATTGAATACTAAATTTAAATTTAGCCATTTTAATTGTTAATTTTTCCTTACTTTGAGCAACATTAAATAGCAAGTAAAATGCCATGATAATTCAAATAGCAAATAAAGATGTCATGATAATTCAAAAGACTTCAGACAACATTAAGTAGCAAATTAAAATGCCATGATAATTCAAAAGTGGCAGAAAGAAAGAGCTGTACATCTTAATACCTTTAAGGGCACTTTTCCCTGCTCGTTGAACAATGGCTCCACACTTTCCTTTTGCACTGGGCTATTCAAATTATGTGGCCGGCCCTGCTGCCCCATATACAGAATCTCATAATATTGTTTCTTGTGTGTCTTTTTAACCTCAACATAAAGCTTTTATGAGATACATACATGTTGTATGTATAGAGATTGTTCATTCCCTCCTGCTGTTAAAGAGTATCCCACTGGATAACCATACCATTCCCCATGTTGATGGACATATGTATTGTTTCAAGTTTAGAGCTAATAAGAATAAAGCTGCTATGAACACGCTCATATAAGTCTTTCTGTGGATATATGTTTCATTTCTCATAGATACCTAGGCATAGAGCTGCTAGATCATTAAATATATATATTCATAAATATATATGAATTTGACAGATACTACAGAAAGCATTTTACAAAACGGTAAAAAGTTCTTTATCCTCGTATCCCTACCATCCTGATTTTCAAAACATTGACATTTCCCCTTGTTTGCTTCAGATGGCTTCTTTTAAAGAGTAAAACATTTGATACGGCTAATTCTCTACCCCCAGCTAGTTTCCCAACATCACAAGAAGTAACATGAAACCAAAGTTGGATCATGCCATTTCAAACATATTTTATGCATGTACATATCCAAAAACGATAAACTATGTATACCTTTTTTAAGCGTGATAGAATTTATGTAGAAATGGTATCACACCCAACATATTATTCTGTTGCTTCCTTTTTTTCACCTTACATTATTGAGATGTGGTCATTTTGATAACTTTCTTTACTTCTTTATTTCATCTTTTCCTTTAACTAAATCTTTCATTGTTTGTGGTTACCATGACGTTTTGATACTGCAGTCTATTTATATTTATATATATATATGTATGATTGTTTTAAGTTGCTGATCTCTTAATTTCAAATATCCTGCATTCATACTCTCCTCTTCTCACGATTGCTGGTTCTGATATCATATTTGTGCACGGATGACTTCCTACCTTTACAGTATGTTTGCCTTTGCCAGTGAGCTTTCACTGTAAGACTGAACGAGAGCTTACTTATTCATGTGTCTATGGACTGACAATTTGGCCGATGTCGCATTTATCATTTTCACTATTACAAGCAACACTGAAACAGACATTCGTACACCTTTCACCTCGTCCACCTACAAGGGTCTATTTAAGGTCAACACATAGTATATGTGCATCTTTGACTTGATTGACAATTGTGAATTATTCTCCAAAATATTTGTGCTAATTTACATTCCCATAGCGATGTCAGATTCTCATCCTCACCAAAAGGTAGTACAGTCAGACTTTCAATTTTTGCTGACTTAGGGGTGCATTTTCTAGATTACTGAGATTTTGAGTATCTTTGCATATGGTTATTGGCCAAATATATTTCCTCTTTTGTGAGTTGTCTATTCATATTCTATACCTATTTTTTCTATTTTTGGTGTTTTTCCAATTGATTTGTATCTGTTCTTTATTCTGGACACAAACTTTTTGTTCGTTATGATGTTGACAATATAATCTTCCAGTAAAAGATCTGGCTCTTAATTTTGTTTATGGCTTTTGGAGTCATACAGAAATGTTTCATTTTAGTGTAGTCAAAGATTTCCAATTTTTATTGATGACTTGTACTTCATTTGTCTCAAGAAGTCTTTTCCTATCCTGATGTCATATAGATATTCTCCTAAATTTTCTTTCAAACGTTTTAAAGGTTAGATTTTCATTATCTACCAGAACATATTTAGTAATTTTATAGAGAGTGTGAGATTGATATCTAATTGTACTTTTTCCCACCTAGTTAGCAATTTTTACCCTATTTAATAGTCTTTTACCCCCACTGGTCTATAATGGCACCTCTTTCATACTCCAAATTTGTGTGTGTGTGTGTGTCTGTGTGTGTGCATTTGTGGGATCTATTTGCATCTCCTGATATCAAATTCATGTGTATTAATTACCATCATTTTATAAAAAGTCTTGGAATCTGGTGGAACAAATTAACCTTTTCTAATAAGTTCTTTCCTATTTAGAATAGTTTCTTATTTAATAACTCCAAAGGGGGGAATTTTGTGATTATGCAATATTTTCTTTTGACTCTATTAAATGTATTGTTGTTCTAGGCCTACACGTGGTAACCAGTTTTTCATAATTCAATCTCGAAATTCCTGTTAGTAATATGCTTCTGTCATAGAAAACATTGTGGCAAATAAAAGTATGCTTGCAGGTCTCTATGAAGTTTACTAAGCATTTTACAAAACATTATCTTGTGATTTACAGTAAGGCTGCAGAACAGATTTTCTCCCATCTTACAATGTGCAAGCTTCAGAGCACTTAAGTAAATTGCCCAAGTTCCCACTAACTTGCTGCTAATAAGCAACAAATCCAGGTGTCTAATTCTAATGTGTGACCTTTCCAATGAATCCTATTACCCTTTTGTAATAACTGTTATGGTCTCTATTATTACTTTTTTATAAGTTCTCTTCGTAAGTAGATCATCTGCCCCTCGATTATGTTATAAGATTATAAAGGCAAGAAGACAGTGCCTTAGATACAGAGGTGCCTCATAAATATTTATGGATTAATTACCCAAAATACACAGACCTAACATTTAAGTTATTGATTTTTTAAAAATAAACTCTATAAATGAAGAGAAATGAGACCATCTTGAGTCTGTGTTATGTGGCATCATAGGGGAAGAAATACAGTGTAGATCTTGAAATAGAAAAATAGAGGGAAAGGTTGTGGTGGACATCCCAAGTGAGCTCTGCTCTCAGCGTCCTCCATGTACAGTGAGTAAACATCTTGTCCTGGGGATAAGTTGAGGCCAGCTGGCTAGAGCTAGCTGTATAGAATAATGCCAAACTTTGGATTTTATCCTGTAGATAACTATGGTATAAAATTATTAGTAAAAAAAAGAAATGAGGGAATTCCCTGGCAGTCCAGGGGTTAGGACTTGTAGCGTTCACTGCCGGGGTCCGGTTCAAATCCCCTGGTTGGGCTACTAAGATCCCACAAGTCGCGCGGCACGGCCAAAAAATAAAAATAAAAATAATTAAATAAATAGATAGATAAATGAGTCAAGAAGGAACAAAAAGTTATGGGCAAGTTTATTTCTAATATGTTGTCATGTCCATATACTATTTGTACTATTAGTTATGTAACATTTATCTTTACAATGGATTCACTTTCAAAACTTGGCAATAACATATGTGAAATCACAAGCTAGCTGTGCTTGTCCTAGCTTTTCCAACATATTCAATTAAATATATAACTCTAAAGATAAAGACGGTTACCATGTTGTGCATCCCTGGGAACTAAACACTCTTATAGTGAAAAGTTTTGCCTTGGCACTTACCGGTAATGTGACCTGTGCCGATTACCCCATGTCCATGTGCTTCAGTATCCTTCACTGTGAAATGGAGATAATATCAATTGTTCAAAGTTGCTGCGATGTTTGCATGATTGCAAAACTACAGGGCAGGTGCTGGGCACGGGGTAAGCACCAGGCAATGTTACATCCTCCCTCCACACTCAACTATTAAGCATCGGGGCAAATATGTCCGCACACATGTTCTCTGTCTTATGCCTATAATATCTGTTCAGCGCTCAGTCTATTATTTTGAAGATTTGCTATATCTTTGGATATTTTAAAAAGAAAATAGTTTTAAAAGCGGGTTTACAAAGGAAGAAGTATTAACATTACATAATATTGTTTTCAATGCATTGTACTTAGGTACGTGTATAATATGCTTTATTTCAGCAGTGCTTTTTTACTTATGGAAATAGCATTCAGAAGCAACTTTGGCATCCAAATGTGTTTCCTTAATTTATTCGGCAGAGGAACAAAGCCTAAGCCATTTTTACGGTGCTGTATGCTACTCTAATTCTCAGCTTGAGGGATCATTTCATAGGCAGAGGATGACCCTTCATGTTGAATGCACAATGTGGGGGAAGATTACAGAAGGAAACTCTCAGAAAGGAGCTAGAAGAAGAAAGTGATTTAAAGCCCCACGGTTTGTGGCAAATGTATAATTTTTAGCACACCTGTACAAATTCAAGAAAAGAAACCCTTTCATAACCTTGATTTAACGAATTGTGTATTACTGAGAAAGCAATACAAATATCCCCTATTGATTATTCAGAAATTATGCAAACGAAATTTATTACTAAAATAAATTGTTAGTTAGCCCTATAAGCCAAGAATGATACTGATTGGAGGAACCAAAGGTAAGGAAAGATTAAACCAGACTTTTCCTTGGGAAGCATTCTCATACGTTGGACATTACAAAGTATAAAATAGTTTTGTTCTGTTCTGTTTTGAAATGTTGTCTTGACCCAGTTGTGAGGCCCTAGTTAGAGGCCGGCCAGTTCCCCTTCTTGAGGAGTGGATTCAGTCCATACCCCAACCTCTTTCTTTACCTTATGGGGCTTTCACACTCAGGGCCATTATGCACCAACCCTAATCACCTGGGCCAGGTACCGAACACCTAGGGACGGCCCCAATGCCAGCAGCACACTAGAAATTATTCCAATTAGCCAATCCATATGGAGCCCGTGGAACCCGGCCCAGTTCACCTTGCTTGCCATCCATGACTCCAGCTTGCTCTTACCCTATCCCCGTGCATCTGCCATGTGACCCTGAGTGGCAGCTTCGCTCGTTTGGAGTCTATGAACCAAGAGTCCTGCAGTTCATTTAGCCCAGGCTTTGTGTTACATCCTGCCACCTCAGAAAACTTAAATCCAACCTAATATCTCACATTATAAACGTGAGGTAACAATAAACAATGTAAATAATGATAACAATCATCTTCTCTGATTTGTTAGTGACTAATTTCTCTCTAAATATAATTCGTTATTTTTACAATTGCAATTCCCAAAGAGTACCTTGAAGCCCTCCACTGGAATACATCCAGGAGGTGAATTTTGGACACAGATACAGCAACTAATATTTTCTCAAATAACCAAAATATTTTGCATGATCTTAAAATCTGAGTCCATGGGGTAAAAAAAGTGTGGGAAAGGTGAGAATTGTGAAAATACAATCAATAAGAACTCCCTCATACCTATCACTGATACTGACCTTGCTAAGTACAGAAAAGGCTGGTGGAAGTTTTAAAGGATGGTTAAATTTTAAGTTCATCAAGGATCACTCAGAGCATTGCATTACCTTGCCCAAACCCTCTACTTACCAAAAAACAATGTATTTATTTATATGTCTAATCATATTTGTAAACTAAGAAAGCCTATACTAGTGGAAAGAACCACAGCTATAGCATCAGGCCTATCTGGGTCCCAATCTTGACTAGCCACTAGCTACCTTACGACATTGGGTAGATCCTTCAAGGTACTTTTCAAATATTACATGTACATGTATTTGTAATTGTTACATGAGTGTATGAATGTGATGATATCATTCACACATGTTTAAAACACGCATTTTTTTCAGCCTTTTCCTTTTTGACACACTCCTCTATTCCCTGTAATCCCTGGGCTGAAGCCCACACCACCTGCCTGCCTCCAGCAACACACTTCCAGGGGTTGGCATCAAAATTTATCATCTACATTTTTCACAGTTTAGACAAGACACACAAACATACACACACACACACACACACACGTAGCATATATATCATACATATCACTCCTGTGTAAAATAAAATCATAACCATCTCATTACACACACACACACACACACACACACACGTTTCTTGCTTTTTTCACACAACAGCTCACAAAAATTCCACTACCTCTATTAGTACAGTTATAATTATTTTTAATTGTGTATCTATACTATAATTTATTCAACCATTCTTCTACTGATAAACGTGTACTTGGCTCTGTTTACTTGTGCATTCATTTATTCCATTATTCATTTGCTTATTCATTTATTTTTGCCATAGCAAATAATGCAGCAGTAGATACCTTTGAAAATATATGCTTATGTACTGAGACTCATAATTCTATGAGACGCTTCCCAAGTGAAGGACTACTGAGTTAAAATGCACATGTATTTTTCATTTTTAATAGATATTTCCTGATTGCTTCTTCCAAAAGTTGTCAAATTGATATCTTCACAAGTATGTTTGAGAATTTATGTTCTCTGTATCCCAGCAGCAATCGCTGTTAGCAGTTCTTTTAAGTTTAGTCAATATGATACATGTGAAGTGGTATCTGGTTATCACTTTAAAATTGCCTTTCTTCTGATTATTAGTTAATTTGGCCATCTTTCAGTTTTTGTTGGGCATTTAGATTGGTTCTTAATGACCTAGTCATATTATGTGTCTATTTCTTACATTAATAGATGAACCATTATATTGGTTATCTGTTTTGCTAATTATAATCTTTTAATCAAATATGTCTATCTTTATTTGCACAGCTGCTAAGTTTCTAGACTTTCTTAGGAAGATCTTCAACAAACCTAGACAGTGCATATATCCTAGATTTTATTGTAGGCGTTTTATTATCTTATTTCTCAAACTTAACTTTTTAATTTATTATACGTGATGGATCCCCAATCTCATCAGCACCTTTATTAGAGAATTAGCCTTCTGCCCGAAAATACTAGCTTTGTCAGTCACTAAATTTATTCTGAAATATTTCACAGTTTTGCTACTATTATCATTTCTTTCATTTATATACTATACTGAGGCTTATTTCTAGAGTAGAGAAAAATATGATTTTTAAATTTAGCTAATATTGCTCACTAAAGGCCTGGAACCTAATCACAGGACTATTGAACACTTCCCTTCCCCTCACAACTTACGAACAAATTACTTAAAGTTTATTTACAGCAGTTCCTTTTACCCAGGAAATCATGTTTCAGTAAGAAGAAAAAAATTACAAGACATATTAGAAGGCAAAAAAAAATACAGTTTGAAGAGACAGAAGAAACATCAGAACCAGACTAAGATATGGCAGGAATGTTGGGATTATCAGACTAGGAATTTAAAATAACTGTGGTTAATCTGCTAAAGGCTCTAATGGAAAAAGTAAACAGCATGTAAGAATGGACGGGCAAGGTGGGCAGAGAGATGGAAATTCTAAGGAAGAATCTAAAACAAATACTAGAGGCCAAAAAAACTGCAGCAGAAATGAAAAATGCCTTTGACGGGCTTATAAGTAGACTGGACATCTCAATAGGAATCTCCAAAGCTGAAAAGTATACAATGTCTGCTCTCAGACCACAATGAAATTAAACTAGAAATCAATAACAAAAAGAGAGCTGGAAAATCCCAAAATACATGGAGATTAAACAACGCACTTCTATATAATGCATGGTCTGAAGAAGAAATCTCAACAGAAATTTTAAAATATTTTGAAGTAAGTGAAAATGAAAAGACAACTTATCAAAATTTGTGGGATGCAGCAAAAGTAATGCATGAAGGAAATTTATAGCATTGAATGTATGTACTAGAAAAAATATCTAAAATCAGTCATCTATGCTTCTATCTTAGGAAACTAGAAAAATGAGCAATTAAATACAATTAAGTAGGGCTTCCCTGGTGGCAGCAGTGGTTGAGAGTCTGCCTGCCGATGCAGGGGACACGGGTTCATGCCCCAGTCCGGGAAGATCCCACATGCCGCGGAGCAGCTGGGACTGTGAGCCATGGCCACTGAGCCTGCGCTCCGCGACGGGAGAGGCCACAACAGTGAGAGGCCCGGGTACCGCAAAAAAAAAAAAAAAAAAAATACAATTAAGTAGAAGAAATAATAAAAATTAGAGCAGAAATCAATGAAAATTGAAAACAGAAAATCAATAGGAAAAGTGAATAAAACCAAAAAAAGGAAACAAAATGTATACCGATTGGAAAGGAAGAAGTAAAACCTGTCTCTGTTCACAGATGATGTGATCATCTACATAGAAAATCTGAATGAATCAACAAAATAATTCCTGGAAATAATAAGCAATTATAGCAAAGTTGCAGGATTCAAGGTTAATATACACAAGTCAATGGTTTCCCTATATGCCAACAATGAACAAGTGGAATTTGAAATTAGAAACACAATACCATTTAATTAGCACCCCCAAAATGAAATATGTCAGTATAATCTAACAAAATATGTTCAAGATCTATATGAGGAAAACTATAAGACTGATGAATGAAGTCAAAGGAGAACTAAATACATGGAGATATATTCCATGTTCATACACAGGAAGACTCAGTGTTGTCAAAATGTCTGCTCTTCCCAACTTGATCTATAGATACAATGCAATCTCAATCAAAATGCCAGCAAGTTATTTTATGGATATAGACAGATTCTGAAGCACACGTAGAGAACAAATGTATGGATACCAAGGGGAAAAGGGGTGGGGTGGGAGGAATTGGGAGGTTGGGATTGATACATATACACTGTTGATACTATGTATAAAATAGACAACTGATGGGAACACACTGTATAGCACAGGGAACTCTACTTAATGCACTGTGGGGTCCTAAATAGGAAGGAAATCTAAAAGGGAGGGGATATATGTATATGTATGGCTGATTCATTTTGCTGCACAGCAGAAGCTAACACAACATTGTAAAGCAACTATACTCTAACAAAAATTAATTAATAAAAAAAAATTTAAATAAAGTTGTATGAAGAATCAAAAGACCCAGAATAGCCAAAATAACGTTGGAGAAGTACAAAATTGGAGGACTGACACTAACCGACTTCAAGACTCCCTATATAGCTACATAATCAAGACAATGTGGTATTGGTGAAAGAACAGACAAACAGAGCAATGGAACAGAATAGAGAGCCCAGAAATAGACTCACACTTAGAGTATCGTCAACTGACCTTTGACAAAGGAGCAAATGCAACAAAGATGGTCTCTTCAAGAGGGTACTGGAACTAATGGACACCCAAATGCAAGAAAAAAGAATCTAGACACAGACCTTATACCCCTCATGAATATTAACTCAAAATAGATCATAGACTTAAATGTAAAATGCAAAACTATAAAAGTGCTAGAACATTACATAGGAGAAAACCTAGATAACCAGATATAACATCAAAGACACGATCAATGAAAAAATAATTGATAAGCTGGTCTTCATTAAAATTTAAAACTTCTGCTCTGCAAAAGACACTATCAAGAGAATTGCAAGACAAGCCACAGACTGAGAGAAAATATTTCCAAAGGACACATCTGATAAAGGTCATTATCCAAAAGACACAAAGAACTCAACAATAAGAAAACAAACAACCAATTTAAAAATAGGCCAAACACCTTAACAGATACCTCACCAAAGAAGATATACACATGGCAAATAGGCATATGAAACGATGCTCCACATCTTATGTCATCAGTAATTGCAAATTAAAACTATGAGATACTGCTACACAGCTATTAGAATGGCCAAAATCCAGAAGCTTGACAACACTAAATGCTAATGATGATATGGAGCAACAGGAACGCTCATTCATTGCTGATGGGAACATAAGATGGTACAGACACTTTGGACGACAGTCTGGCAGTTTCGTACAAAGCTAAACATACTCTTAGCATTTGTTCCAGCCGTCGTGCTTCTTGGTGTTTATCCAAGGAATTGAAAACTTATGTCCATACAAAAATCTGCACATGGATGTTTATTGCAGCTTTATTCATAATTGCCAAAAAGACTCTTCATGGCCAGTCCTTTGCTGGTGCACCTCTATACTACTTAGAAAGGGCTCCTCTACTTCAAGACAGTTTATTACCATCATTAAGATGTGATTTTGTTAAAGCAAGACACTGTATTGCCATCCACCAGTATATTATAATAATGCGTATACAAATATGCAGCGTCTTTGGTGTGTATACCCCTCACCCCTGAGTTATGTAATGGCATAACCTGTGGTCCTGAGTCAGGTCACCATAAGCCTGTAAATTAATTAAATGTTTCCTTTGATAAAAGTGAATATTTATGGAGTACCAGCTTCAACTAACATTTGCATGCTAGGTGTTCAACACAGTGCTGAAAACATAGTAAGTGGCGGTGACATCATCAGAGTTTATAAGAGTAGAGTACTCACCCATCTGACCCGAAAAAAAGAATTCTATGAGGTATATACTCTCATAACAAAGTAGATACTAAAATGCAATATACACATTCCTGAAAAACATCACATTCTGCAAAATTTTGCACTAAAACTAGCAGGGTTTATGGTGGAGATAGGATCCAAAGAGACGATTCAAAAAGTATGCAACTTTGTAAGCACTGCATTAATAAAATTTATTTAAAATAGCACACTTTTAAAATGTGATAAATACCTAACAATTAAAGAAATGATAGTTTATGTGTAGTTTGCCTCCTTCTCAATAATGTAGAAGAAATGTTATAGAAAACACAGAGCTTTACCTTCCTAAAAATGTGGAGTTTGCTGGCCTGAAGTGGGTATAAGAAAGAATAAAGGGGACTTCCCCGGTGGTGCAGTGGTTAAGAATCCACCTGCCAATGCAGAGGACATGGGTTCGATCCCTGGTCCAGAAAGATCCCACATGCTGCAGAGCAACTTAGCCCATGCGCCACAACTACTGAACCCGCATGCTGCAACTACTGAAGCCCGCGCACCTAGAGCCGGTGCTCCACAACAAGAGAAGCCACCGCAACGAGAAGCCCGCACACCGCAGCGAGGAGTAGCCCCCGCTCGCCACAACTAGAGAAAAAGCCTGCGTGCAGCAACGAAGACCCAACGCAGCCAAAATAAATAAATATTTTTTTAAAAAAAAGAGAGAATAAAGGTGCACAGAGCGGACAGGAACAAAAGTCAGGAAGAAGCACACAAACAATCACTGCTAGCCAGGTGGTGGGGTCAGACACGTGTCCTAGCAGATCAAAGGTATCATCCCCGTTTTGCAAATGAGGAAACTGAGGTATGGAAAGCTTGAGAAACTTGCCCAAGATTGACAACCAGTAAGTGCTGGAAACAAGATTTGAACCTGAACTCCATCACTTTGCTAAACTTCCTCTTTCAGATTTCATAAACGGTTTCAAGAGTGAACCCATCCCTCGTATCAAAACACACATAATAGTAACTCAGGAAATAGCAACTGATTGATTGAATGATCCATATTTTTCATGTACAGAGGGGATACACAATATTTCCCATTCTTAGGTACTACAGTAACTCCTAAGGGGCTTGGAGGGGTTTTTTGCTTTTTAATTATATTTTTACAAATTTTCCTGTTGGCTATTCTTCTTTTTCAGCTTTATTGAAGAATAAGTGACAAATACAATTGTAAGATATTTAAAGTGCACTCCTGATGATTTTATATTCATATACATTGTGAGGGGATTAATACATCCATCACCTCACATATTTATTTTTTTGGTGAGAACATTTAAGTTTTACTCTCATAGAAAATTTCAGTTATATACTACAGTGTTATCAACTGTATTTATCATGTTATACGTTAGATCCTCAGACCTTATTCATCTTATAAAGGAAAGTCTGTACCCTTTTACCAACCTCTCTTTATTTCTCCCACCCCCCGGCCCCTGGCAACCACTTTTCTATTCTTTGTTTCTAGGACTTGACTTTTTTTTTAGATTCCACATATTTACGTGATACCATGCAGTATTTGTCTTTCTCTGTCTGGCTCATTTCATTTACCATAATGCCCTCCAGGTTTAATAATTCTCCTATAAATTGGTACTCCAGTTTATTCCACATACTTATATTTCTTGCTTATATTTCTACATACTTATAGGTAGAAATATATTCTGGTCTAATCTTATGGTAGGTTTTATACTATCTTATTCACTGCATTGTCATTCTTTTATATCAAGTGCCTACTTTGCCACTAGCCAAGGGACTTGCTATTCCTTCTCTGCACCTTGGAAACGACTCCCAAGAGGTGGGAAATCACCTGTCTTTCTCTCTGCTGCTCACCGCACACCCCAGGTACTGTGTTGATCTGAAGGCAAGATCTGCTACCATAATCTGTGCTCTGCTCCCTCCCCCGCTTCACATTCTCTCCCTTTCTTTTCTGTTTAGGAACAACATAAATTTATAGAGTAAAAAGAAGGAGAAGCAGTATATACAGAGTCATTCATTATAGCTCATGTGTTGGTTTACTTTGTTTTTAAGAAAACGTATGTTACATTTTTCAAAAAAAATCCATCAGTTTGTCTGGTTAGCTTTTTACCTCGGCCTTATATCAAAAAATTACGTTTCACATTTAATGTATGAAATTGCAAAAGGCCATATCCATGTGTTCAAATTAACTTTTGGGGATGTGAGTGTTCTAGGAGTCTTTTGTTTCCAAGTTTTAAAAAACACTTTGGTCGTTAGAAATACTTTTAAATTTTTTATCACAAATATAAATCTGTGAACCAATATCATCCTTCCCACAAACACCTGACCCATTTCTAACTCTGAGACTCTCTATTTACTGGCATTTACAAAGCAAAGGAGGTAAAAAATGCTCTTGGTAAATTCATGCCTTTCTTTCTGGTTTTGAGCTAAGCATTTTTGAATGTGTTTTATTAGAATGAGAGACTTTCAACACACACACACTGTGCCAGCCACATAACCTTGTTGCTATGATGTGAGATGGTCTCCACCTTCGTGCTCTTCCAAGTCTCACATCATCATTCTGACTGAGGCAGAAGAAGAGGTCATGGAAGGCCATACTACTGAAGCTTTTTCCAATTTTAAAACATCCCTGTGGCCATTTCACAAGGGATTGGAATTTCGAGCACACAAATCAGATGAGTTTGAGGCTGGCTCCATGATACTCTGCATAGTAATTGAAAAATCCTGTTAAGTTGCATCATTTGCCAAGAAACCTCTGAGTCTCTCTAGACCTGACTTTGAGTCTGCATAAGCAAAACCAGAAGGATTACAGAACAATTTTTTATCTGTTTGAGTCAAATTCAGTAGCTATTTTTCAGTTATCCCTATGGAAGTGGAATAGCACAGTGGCTAAGGATTCAGGCTTTTGGGATACATGTTTCAGTTGCCTGCTGGTTGGGTGGGGTTAGACAAGTTGTTTAACCTCTCCAAATTTTAGTTAGTTTTTTTTTTTTTTTTTTCGGTACGCGGGCCTCTTACCGTTGTGGTCTCTCCCGTTGCAGAGCACAGGCTCCAGACGCGCAGGCTCAGCGGCCATGGCTCACTGGCCCAGCCGCTCCACGGCATGTGGGATCCTCCCGGACCGGGGCACGAACCCGTGTCCCCTGCATCGGCAGGCGGACTCTCAACCACTGCGCCACCAGGGAAGCCCCAAAATTTAGTTTTCTTATCAATAAAATGGGGTATTAAAGTCAATAATTTGTGTAAAGCATTAACACAGTGCCTGACAATAGTGAGTGTTCAATAAATTCTATTTATTAAAATAGTAGAGCAAATCACACTTTTAGTCTTGGCTAATACACACAGCATATTCAGATCAAAGATCATCCAGACATTGGGAAATAACTCAGAGTTGCTCTGCAGTGGGTCTGTTGCCATGAACTAGACACAGCCTGAGGAAACATATTTTAGTCCAGGTTTAGTAGAGTTAAAATTCCTCAGAGTAATTGAAAAATTCATGAAGGGCAAGCAATGAAAGTTTTACACACTGTGATGTTATTCTCTATAACTTTCCTTAAAATTAGAATTTTTCCACAGAATGATCAAGAAAACTTGCAATGAATGAATCATGTTTTTATAACCAAAATATTTGTGATATATTAAATATTTCTAGAAATATTAAATATTTCTAAATATTTCTAGGTACTTAAATCATAGAAACTATAAATGAAGACAGATATTTTAAACATCAATACAAATTTTAAACTGATGCACTGAAGACTTTTGAACTAGCCATTATCAAACTGTTAAGTCATCCATCATGCCAAGACAATTAATGCTAATAAAAAAAAACAAAAAAATGAACAGATGTAGAAAACAAACTTATGGTTACCAGGGGGGAAGGGAGGAAGGGATAAACTGGGAGATTGGAATTGACATATATACACTACTATATATAAAATAGATAACTAATAAGTACCTACTGTATAGCACAGGGACCTCTACTCAATACTCGGTAAGGATGTATATGGGGAAAGAAGCTAAAAAAAAATTGATATATGTGTACCTATAACTGATTCACTTTGCTGTACAGCAGAAACTAACACAACAATGTAAATCAACTATACCCCAATAAAAAGTTTAAAGAAAACATGATTCAATGAAATGTATGAACTTTATTAAGAATTCAATGTATCTCAAGCTGTGTAGTAGGAACTGGGAATTGTAAGATTAAATCCTCACCTTCAGAGAATTCATAACTGAAAAAGGAAGCAGACAAGTCATAATTTAAATGCACCTTTTAAATGCTATAATAGAGACATGTTTAACTAGCTAAGAGAAGCAAGAAGAAATCCAAGTGGACTGGGGAGATGAGAGGAGTCTGGAAAGCTAGAGAGAACTGATCATCCTCGAACTGTACCTTAAAGAACGAGTAAGAATTTTCCAGGCTGGTAGAGTGAATATAGCATGGAGGGATGAACGTACTGTATGGCAAGCTTGCACCTCCTGACACACTGGACTTTAAGTCAGACCAAAACACCCACACACAATTTTCCCACATGGCTCAGAAATGCAAGTTTGAAAATAAACAGGGCTTCTCAGCCTCATGTTCCTCCCACACTGCTCACTAATTCACCCCTGATTTGCCTGTCCCTACACTTCTGCTCCACACCCTGACTTCCTTACTACACCTCCCCCATTCGGTATTTGTGACCCGCTAGACAGTTAGAAATTTCTCAGACTCTGGTACATCTACAAGACTTTGGACTTCATTGCTTCCTTTCATGCATAGAGAATCACAACCAATATTTTAGAATTTTCCCTCCCAGTTTATTTCCTAAATAAAGACACATATAGATATTGATTTGGACATGTGCATATATACATGATGAGGAGAAAAGAAATTTGCTATGTAAAAACATACTACAGCCCAACCTGAGCCAAGCATGGTAAAACTGAGACCCTTTTGTTCCACTGAGCACCTTTATGGATTGGGCTCTATAAATATGAGCCCAGAGGAACTTCGACCTCATCATAATGAAATAAATGAAGCATGGCTCCCTCCATAAACAAGGTGAGAAACAGAAATATAAATCTACCTTTGGTTAAACTAGAGCAATCTGAGCCTCCAAATCATAAAACAAAAGAAAGCGTACAAAAAGTTGGGAAGGTCAGACAGGAGGTACAGGAAGATACGAAGAAAGAACAATTGTGGCTGAAAAGCTCAAAAACGTCAGCAAAAACTCAATTCTCTAAAGTGAGTGGCATGCCCTGAGATATCTTTAGGAACTATTGCATACTTGAAACAAGATAAATGAAGCATGTAGACTAATAGTGGAAAGCTCCCTGGATCCTATTTGCCATCAAGTGTAAAATATCTCATGGAGTAGAGATAATTTAGGAAACACATAGAGGAGCTATATTTGGGCAACCATCTGAGTGGGAGGCAAGGATGATTAAAAACAGACTATAGTGCCATTCTGAGTTGACTAGAGAGGAATAAAAGCTAAAAGAATGTATTCAGCCCCATGTCATAAGTAGAATTCTCTTTATCAAACTCTCCTGAAAAAGAAAAAAGATTATTCAGGAAAAATTCATTCAAAAATAAAAACAATAATGAAAAAAGAAAACTACATAAGATCTATTTTTTAAAAGGAGGCAGGCAACAAGGAAAATAAATAAATGGCGTGTAGACTAATTACTGAAGAAATAATGACATGGAGCAAATAAAAACGGTAGCCAAATATACTGTGCTATGTATGAAAAGCATGGTGAAGCAAGAGCCTTTTTAAAACAAAAACACAAATCAGAGATACTAGAACTCAGAGCAGTCACAGCAAAACAACAATAGAAGGTGGAAAATAAGCTAGGTCAGCTCAAGAAAGAAGCGCAAGGAGAAAACGTCATCACAGAAGTGAGAATCAAATTGGAAGCAGCACAACAAAAAATACGCACAGTAAGAAACTAGAGCATGGTTATACAAAAATTGAGTAAAATAAAAAGGGCTAAGATTTTTAAACATTAGAAAGGAAATGGTGGCTTAGGAAGACAGGTGAAGGAGATCCAACGTTTGCATATATAGTGTTACCAAAGAAGAAAATCAAAGGACTAGAAAAGAAAGAGAAAAAAAAAAGACATAAATTAAGGAAATATTCCAGAAACAAAAGAATTAAATCACAGATTGAAAAGAACATTTCTACAAGAAAATGGAGCCATATTAATAAATAATAATAATCATTTATATTTATGTTTTTCAGGTAGTACCTCATTTAATCCTCACAACACTGAGATAGGCAGTATCATTAACTGCATTTTACAACTGTAATAAAACTGAATTAGTGAAAGGTATCTAAGCAAAATGATCAAGTGACCTCTGTAGTAAAAATTCTGAATAGGTGTGACTTCTGTAGAAAAAAATAATTCATCATTAGAAGACAATAGAATAACACTCACAAAGTCCTCAAACAAAGAAAGTACAACCCAAGAATTTTATAAACAGACAAACTGTCATTCAAGCATAAAGACAACTGAAAAATACTTTTAAATATTTTAAAACCCAGGGAACAAAATTTGCATAAATCTTTCCTTAAGAAACTGCTAGAAGATAAACTTCAGTTTATCTGAAGTAATGAATAGAAAAATTACTGCAGAAAGATTGGGATTGAGTATTGATTCCACTTAAGTATAGGACCAAGAACAAAAGAACTATTTTTTCAGTCTACATCGCCAAAACTTAGTCAAAAGATAAATTAAAATCTTGCCAAAAAATATCAAAACACAAAACAATAATTTCTGTAATATGGAGATTGCTCCTATACCATAATCTAAGTGTGATAAATTGAATTATTTTTCAAATTTTTCAACTCTCCTCCTATGGGATAATTATACATCCCCTGACTTGTTGTACATAGGTGGAGACACTTTTGCTTTGACCAATGGGCTATGAACTGACACGTGTCACTTCCAAGCATTATGTATGCTTTTTGTTTGGCTCCTTTTGCTGGACACAGGATTTTTGAGATTTGCTCATGTTGTTACGTACATCAGTAGTTTGTTCCTGTTTGTTGCTGATTCATATTCCATTGTGTAAGTAGACCACAGTGTATCCGTTTTCTTGCGGATGAACATTTGGGTTGTTTCTAGCTTTAGGCTATTATGAATAATGCTGCTTTGGACATTCTTATGCAAGTCTTTTTGTGGACATGTCTTTTCAATTCTCTTGGGTAAATACTTAGGAGTAGAATTACCAGGTCATAACGTATCATAAAATAAACCTATGTTTAATTTTATATAAAGCTACCTGTTGGAGGAGGTCACTGAGAGGATATGACCACCAGGTGACCTGAGACCTGGACTCGGACGATGGGAGACTCCTCACTCCTGCCCCTTGTCCTTGGAATGTAGGCTCTGCCCACCGTTCCTACACTAGGGCCATTTCACGGATGCAGCCTTGAGAGACTAACTGTTGTCAGACTGAATATATGAGTGAACCCCGTTAAGGCCTCTCTATAAACTTTGAGACTGAGGAAATCTGCTCATCTTGCGGCGCCCAAGACTGCCTCATATGTAGGTTCCCTTGTTTGTTAAAGCTGCCGTCTACCAATGTGGAGGGGCCCTCCTCATCCTTCAGCCTCCCCCTGAGCTCTGTGTGCAGGGGCCAGCTTTGAATTTCACCTGGGAAACTCCCAAGGTTTCAAACCAACACTCACAGACTTCCAAAGTGAGAGTTTTTCATCTCTAAAGTTTGGTGTTACCAGTCTTCTCAACTTTAGCTATTCCAATGGGAGCAGAGCGGGAACTCACTGTGGACTTGATCTGCACTTCCCTGGTAACTCGTCAGGTTGAGTATATACCATTTGAATAACCTCTTTAGTGAGGTGTCTGTTCAAGAGATTTGCTCATTTTTATTGTGCTGTTCATCTTTTTTACTTTGTTCTTTACATGTTAATTTCAATGAGGGAGAGCTCTTCATTTCCTTTCTGTTAGTTAGTGGATTCATTGTTCCTCTCTAAGAAATTTTGCCTACCCCAGGATCATGAAGATATTGTAGAAGATTTTATTTTTATGGAAGAAGTTTCTTTTTCCTCTAGAAATTTTATAATTTTAGTTGTTAAGTTAGGTGCATGTTTCACTCAATTTGGAGTGCAGAGTGTGATGAATGTCAAGGTTCACTTTTTCCCAGATATTTACCAATTATCTCAGCTCCATTTGTTGAAAAGACTTTTCTTTGCCCACTGAATTAAATTGAACTGGCAACTTTTCAAAGAGCAATTGATGTCTGGGTGTCTATTTGGGGACTTTCCATTCTGTTGCATTGATCTATTTATCTATCCTAATATCAGTACCACTCTGTCTCGATTTCTGTAGCTTTGCAGTAATTCATGAAATCAGATGCTGAAAAGTCCTCTAACTTTTTCTCCTGCAAGTCTCTGCTGACAATTCTAAGTTCTATTATTCCCCTCTATATAGTGAGAAAATCGATGATTCAAGAGAGGTAATAATTGTTCATGGTATGTATACAAGATTATCCATATTCCTTGTATTAACTATATCTTCTTATTTGCTGTACTCTTTTTTTCCTTTCTGGCTGCTTGTGTTGGGTCTTCACTGCTGCACATGGGCTTTCTCTAGTTGCGGTGAGAGGGGGCTATCTTTGTTGCGGTGCACGGGCTTTTTATTGCGGTGGCTTCTCTTGTTGCAGAGCACAGGCTGTAAGCAGGTGGGCTTCAGTAGTTGTGGCATGTGGGCTCAGTAGTTGTGGCTCACGGGCTCTAGAGCGCAGGCTCAGTAATTGTGGCGCAAGGGCTTAGTTGCTGCTCGGCATGTGAGATCTTCCAGGACCAGGGCTCGAACCCATGTCCCCTGCGTTGGCAGGTGGATTCTTAATCACTGCGCCACTAGGGAAGTCCCAATTTGCTGTATTCTTGATGCTCTGGCATCTGGAGCCTTGCTGATGGGAAGGAGCCACTAATTCCAGGTTAGCTAATTCCTAGAGAGAGTAAAGGGCTTGCCTGGAAGCCTATCTTTTTTTTTTTTTTTTTTTTTTTTTTTGCGGTACGCGGGCCTCTCACTGTTGTGGCCTCTCCCGTTGCGGAGCACAGGCTCCAGACGCGCAGGCTCAGGGGCCATGGCTCACGGACCCAGCCGCTCCGCGGCATGTGGGATCTTCCCGGACCGGGGCACGAACCCGTGTCCCCTGCATCGGCAGGCAGACTCTCAACCACTGTGCCACCAGGGAAGCCCTGGAAGCATATCTTTGATATGAAATCCAATGAATTGGAGTCATAGGCCCATATGCCTCACTTTATCAGGCTCTTGCTGTCTGGGAACACTATCCCCATGCCCCACCACCCCAAGGCCAGTTACTAGACAACTAGGGGTCACCCTAGCAGCCCCGAGCCCACCAAAATCATTCAAAATACCCATTCCCAAACCTGCTTAGCTTGCTTACCTAGTCCATTCCTTCCCATGAAAACCACAATAAAGGCTCCTACCCAGCACTTCCTCTCCCCTCTCTCTGTCTACTCATCTTGCCCTGGTGCTTTCCTGTGTGACCTCACATGGCAGCCAGACCTCCCGTTTGTAGGGGGTTGTGAGTATAATGGAAACTTCTTCTTTCACAGCGATCATTTCTGTGTCTGCATGTCTTACCATACCTGCTCAACACACATCCCAGGTACCATTAAAATAATCACACATCACCAATACTGGGATTTATCATTTTAAAATTTTGTATCAATTTGATAGCCGAAATTGAGGTTTTATTCTCAGTACCATCACTTGACTACCTAGGTATTTTACAGTTTTCTCTGTTTGTTTTTTCATATTTCTTTATTGAAAAAATTTTCCATGTTCTTTGTTCATTATTTTATTATGCCTTTGTATTGTTTTCCCTTTTGCCTCAGGTGAGAATGCACAGACCACGCCTGAACTCTCTCAAGTGGTGCCAGAATACAGACTTGCTGGGGTGACAATAAGTAGTGCAATATGGCAGAAAAGCTGTGCATTTGGAGAGCAGATAGAAATGCAAGTAGAAGCCAATATACGAAAGATCATGCATTACTTGCACAGGAAATTGTGTGTGTTTAGTGCAATGTCATAGCTGAAGGGATAGGCAGGACTGGAGTGCTGACAAGATAGTGAGCAGTTATTACCATACAGAGACAGACCGAGACTTTCAAGGGAAGCATATCCAAGAGCAAAAAGAAAACTCACAGCAAAAAAAGCCCAAATCACGGAAAGACAACAAAACTGCAAGACAAATACAGAGGCTAAAAAAGGGTACAAAGGATGATTGGGGTCAGAATGAAGGAACACAAGCCTTAGAATGACCCAAGTGAACCAAGCTGATGGTGATCAAATTTAGACATAGAGCAGACCCGGGTCATTAAGATGGAGACAGACAAATCCAACCTCAGGGAATGACAGAAACAAGGATTATGCACCCAAGAATTAGTCACAAAAATAATACTAATTAATCAATAAGTAAATAGAACAGGAGGAAAGTTTAGAGGTGATGAATGTGTTTATGGCATAAACCGTGGTGATGGTTTCACAGGTGTATACTTATCTCCAAACTCATCAAGTTGTATGCATTACATATGTACAGCTTTTCTGTCAATCCTACTTCACTAAAGTGGTTTTTACAATGAAGAACAAATGCCTGGTGGGGTGAAGGATGTGAGACAGTTGTTGCGAAAAATAAAAAAGGGATTGATTAGAAGTAAAAGTGCTATTGAAGACCCAGATAAAATAGGAATTCACAGATGTGTCATGGAGTCAATCATTATGCTTTTGCAGGATTTTCTACCAACATTCAGAATATCAGGAGTAACAATGAAGAAAGTGGGTAAGCTCCACGTTAAATGTACAGAATTCTCTAACTGTTGTAAAGTTTATTGTCTTTTCTAACCAATCAGACTGTAAATTCCTGGAAAGTGGGGACCTGTGTTACACGACTTCTCATGCTTTACATCTCCTTGCTCCAGGTCATGTACAGATGAGCATTTAATATGTAAATATTAATAAATATGATACTGATGTTTCTATCCTATTTCTTTAAGTGCATATTGCAACTGTGTTGAAGATGTCCAATGTCACGAGAAGTTCACGTGTTCATCCCTATCATGTGAACTGAAATACCTTTTTTTATACAGCAGGTTCTTATTATTTATTTTATACATATTAGTGTACATATGTCAATCCAAATCTCCCAATTTATCCTAACACTAGCCACCCCGCTTTTCCCCCTTGGTATCCACACGTTTGTTCTCTATGTCTGTGTCTCTGTTTCTGCCTTGCAAACCAGTTCATCTGTACCATTTTTCTAGATTCCACATATATGCGTTAATGTACGATATTTTTCTCTTTCTGACTTACTTCACTCTGTATGACAGACTCTAGGTCCATCCACCTCACTACAAATACCTCAATTTCATTTTTTTTTATGGCTGAGTAATATTCCATTGTATGTATGTGCCACATCTTCTTTATCCATTCATCTGTCGAGGGACAGTTAGGTTGCTTCTATGTCCTGGCTATTGTAAGTAGTGCTGCAATGAACATTGTGGTACATAACTCATTTGAATTATGGATTTCTCAGGGTATATGTGCAGTATTGGGATTGCTGGTCATATGGTAGTTCTATTTTTAGCTTTTTAAGGAATCTCCATGCTGTTCTCCCTAGTGGCTGTATGAATTTACATTCCCACCAATAGTGCAAGAGGGTTCCCTTTTCTCCACACCCTCTCCAGCATTTATTGTTTGTAGTGTCTGGCCTTACATTTAGGTCTTTAATCCAGTTTGAGTTTATTTTTGGGTAAGGTGTTAGGAAGTGTTCTAATTTCAATTTCATTTCTTTTTATAGCTGAGTAATATTCCATTGTATATATGTGCCACAACTTCTTTATTGAGGAGACTGTCTTTTCTCAATTGTGTATCCTTGCCTCCTTTGTCATAGATTAGTTTATTGTAGATGTGTGGGTTTACCTCTGGGCTTTCTATCCTGTTCCTTTGACCTATATTTCTATTTTTTGTGCCAGTACCATACTGTCTTAATTACTGTAACTTTGTAGTATAGTTTGAAGTCAGGGAGTCTGATTCCTCCAGCTCCATTTTTTTCTCTCAAGATTGCTTTGGCTATTCAGGGTCTTTTGTGTCTCCATACAAATTTTAAGACTTTTTTTTTCTAGTTCTGTATAAAATGCCATTGGTAATTTGATAGGGATTGCAGTGAATCTGAAGATTGCTTTGGGTAGTAATAGTCACTTTCACAATATTGATTCTTCCAATCCAAGAACATGGTATATCTCTCCATCTGTGTCATCTTTGATTGCTTTCATCAGTGTCTTATAATATTCTGAGTACAGGCATTTTACCTCCTTAGGTAGGTTTATTCCTAAGTATTTTATGCTTTTTGCTGCGATGGTGAATGGGATTGATTTCTGTTCTTTTGGTTTAAACTACACAATGAGTTTTCTTATTTAAAACAGTCTAACTTGTCAGAATCACACTGAAATAGTGTGTGAGGCTTGGATATAAAAGAAGCACTAATAAAGTTCATGACAAGCATAAACTACAGCCTAGCTACAGAGATAAGCTAGACATCAAACATTGAAAACTATTTTAGTGTCAATAACCTGTCTGGACCACTACCTCAACAGAGGTGTTTGAGGTCACACTGCATACAGCCTCTGTGTTTCACAGGCCATCTGTTCCAGGCCATGGGAACTACAGAAATAAGATGTACGAACAGGAAACTTCTGGAAGCCATTTAACTCCACTTGACCGCACATTCTCCCACTTCATACTGTTTGGAGCCTCTTAAGCAAACAATCTAATGTAAGTGGAGAGTAGAAAATGAATATATACGAGATCAGTGCATGAAACACAGGTAGCCAGGGGTGACCTCTATTTGGGATCACATTATTATTACGGAAGTTTCAACATATTAAGAGGTCAATTTTAATTTAATGTTTTAGAGGAATAATGAATAGCTATGCTGTTATAGTTTTTAAATGCCATGTTCTTTATAAATAGCACATGAAGAGATTTTTATGGGGAATTGGCTCTATTCTGAGGCAATTATGAAATACAGAATTTAACGCCAATCAATTTTTAAGCTAGTTGTTAATAGATCCTCCTTGCCTTCCCCCCCCCTTCCTCTTCCTCCTCACATAAATCTATTTTCTTTGGCAAACAGCAGCAACTACAACAGTAGTGATTTTCAATCCTGGCTTTGCATCAAAATTACCTGTAAAACTATTTAAAAATATTGATGCTGGACCTTTACCCGCAGATATGCTGATTCTGTGGAACTCATATGGGGTCTGGGAACATTTACACATTATTCCATAGGAGATTCTGAAACATTGCTAGGAGTAAATATCCCTGTCTTAATGTCTATCTTGAACAATTGATAGATAGTACATAAATTACAAGCAACAGGGATCCAAATGGTTTACACAGATGTCATTTTAGTTCCAGAAATGAATACAACTGCAATGTGTGTAACAGTAGTACGGACATTCTATGGGGATTGGTGGGTTGATGTAAACACAACTCCTCAAAAATCCTCAGGCCTGGTTGATGATGACACCTCACTGAAAACACATGATAGCACATTTTGCATCCACTGAGCACCAAGAGATAACAGCCAGCCTTTTCAACGGTCCTGACAAAAGTGACATCATCTAGAGATTTCACTGACCCAATAGGAACAAGGGTACAGTCACGCTCTCCTCCTTCAGACAATGATTTCTGGATATTGTACTTGTCTCTCTTTTCTGAGATTTATGTGAACATTTCCCTGAGAACTAGTGTGTTTTCTGTTTATAGACAACGCATGTAATCTTCTTGTTCCCCTTTTTCTTTGAAAACCAGGAAGTTTAGAACCACATTTTTTGCTCAACTTTAGTAACTATGTAAAACACTACTACCTGCATGTTTACAGTCTTTCTTCCCTGCTTTGTATTATTTTATATTTTCCCTCATACAGATCTTGCTTAAAGAGTTTCCATTTTATTACATGAATTAGTTTAATTTTCCATTGAGTCAGCTTAACATGGAAAGTGATGGTATTGGAATCATTTCTAAATACAGTTACATAATTAGCAAAATAGTTTAATTCTCAGCCAAAGGAATATTGAAAGGTCATCATGATGAGCCTTCCTGAGCTTCTCAGAAACTAAAGCAATTTAGAGGTAAATTCTGCCGTACAAATGTGTCATCATCACCTTCACAGATAACCTCGGTTGCAGTTCACTCTAAACTCAAATTTCTCCAAATTGGGAATCAGCAGTGATCATCTTACTTAGTTACACTCAGGAGGCTGGGGGATAGGCAGACAGCCAGTCACCCAGGTGTACACCAGACAAAACACCTAGATGACATTTGTGATTGTAGATACACTGATTTATGTCATCTTTCCTATCTTCACTTCCTAGAGTAGCAGCCCTTATTTTAATTAAAGGATGCAGTGCTTTGACTCGTCATTGGCTAGGAAGGTATCTGATATATTTTCTGAATAATTATGCATATAAGAAAGTCAATCAGCTTTCTCCAGAAATTTTTCAAAGTCTGTCCAGAACAAAGGTCTCCCAGGCCCTTGTAACCATTCAATATTTATGAAGAAGAAAGCAAGGTTTTTCATTATATTTTTTAAAATTGTTCTCAAAGATTTCTAAAGAGAAATCACACTGGAGTCTTAGGAAATGATTTTATTCTTCTGTTATGTTGTGATATTGTTGTCTGAAGACTGTGATTAGAAATGGTCAAAAGTTTATTTCCATTGTTTAAGAATGGGTTTATACCCATCACTACAATAACAGAGAAGTAGTACACAGTAGAGAATTAGTCAGGTAAACACTCCAGAAATCTAGGACAATTTCATAACTGCCAACCCAAGGCAATATTTTACAAGGTGGAATCTTCTAGATAAGAAGAATAAAACAGAATCTACCACCTTGAATATTCATCTTAGCTAGAGGTGGTGTGGTAGACATAATATTTACCCACTGTCTTGTACCTTGTATCCTGAGGTACATTATCCTACTTAATGAAGATTATTGTTGGAGCTGATGTCTTTTTCTAAGAGTTTATTTGAGTAAAAAACAATTCTAAGTGTGCAGGACCAAACTGCAAGTGGTTAGGAGAGCTCCACCAACAAGGAGTTTTATAGAGAAAAGGTGAAAGCACAGAAAGCAAATTATTGGTGGGCTATAGCTTACAACCTAGTTGGCTATTTGTGATTTGTTGTCTTTAGCTTTCAATTTTGTAACCTTGCGCTTATAAGCTTAGATTTGAGGTTGTTTATGTTGGCCACCATGGCATTAGAACATCATAGGTCTAACAGCCTCCTTGTTTAATTAATTTAACAGTTCCCCCTTTTGGTTATCCTCACACATGAGCAACTGACCAAAACTTTGGTATTATCACCGCTCTCAGTCACCACCTGAGTTAAGTTACTCTTGTCTTGTCCTGAAATTCATAGGCTGTGGTGTCAGAAGCTGATGACAGAGTCATGTTCTGTCTGTAGAGCAAGGGCTGCCCGTTAGAATCACCTTATAAACTCTTAAAATTCCCAAGACCAAAGCCAAATCCAGCCCAGTTGGATCAGAATATCTGGAGGAAAAATCTATGCATCAAATTTTAAGCTCCCATTAAACAGCCAAATTTGATGTCTAGCGTCACCTAAAACCAAACAATTAAATTATTTTTAAGTTATATGTAACTTGAATCAAGAATCTCATTACAGAATGAATAAAATAATCCAATCAATCAATGATTTCACTTAAAGATCAC
>NW_021703777.1:2458555-2479801 GCF_005190385.1 Monodon monoceros
AATGAATAAAATAATCCAATCAATCAATGATTTCACTTAAAGATCACTCTTAGTAATGTGTGCTCTTTTTTCTACTGATATCTCCTTTTCCTTAAACTAACAAGAGATCCCGAATTAGTGTTTTCATGGTAAATTGAGTGAAATTCCGTAAAACATTCTATTATTAATTTTATTCAGGATGATTTTTGACAAATATTATACTCCTGGTTTAAATTTTAGACAGGAGTCTCAGAGCCAAATCATTACTCTAAAGGACAACAGACTTAATCTAAAAGGCAAAATTTGTTTATAAAATATTTAGAAGGAGGGTCTATTTAAAAACACATGATTTATTCAGAATGAAAACACAATGAGCAAATTCAAATGAGTCTTGAAAAATAATTTGAAAGAAGAAGGAGTAATTCTGTTTTGCTCAAGAAAATTGCTACATTAGGGGGAAAAAGTCAATGGATAGTAAATTTCCTTTATCTGTCATGTGTCAGTTTCAAAGAGTAAACAGGGCTTGCCATTCCCATGTCTGATTCTTATGAAATCTCACTGGTTTATGAATTCATTTGGAAGACAGTGTCATTAGTTTATAGAGAATACCTAAATTCCAGGGATTAGATATAAACTTTTATCTGTACTGTGTGTCAACTTAATTTACAGTTTCAAAGGATGAATTGAGGTACAAAGACATTAAATGACTCAAATAAAGTGTAAGTTTACTAATTTAGTATTATAATACCAACATTATCTCAGTGTCCCAGAATCCCAGTAGTTTTCATAATAACCTCTTTTTCCATGAGTGCATCCCAATTTATACAAATTATTGTTCAAGATCCTTACCAGGGTTTCAAATATCTCTTTAAAAAAAGTAAACACTTGTACCTCTTTCAAAGCTCTCCTCTTTGAGATTTCTAAAATTCATGGTGAAATTTAGTCTTTTGACATTGGTGAGTGGAAACATTCATCCCTGATGGGGAAGAAGACTTCCATATCCAATAAACCGAACAAAATTTTCAAGAACGATTCATGTTTATGGAAAGATCCACATGTAGTGTTCCCAAGTCTGCCTTTCTGAGCCATCTGCTGTGTCTGTCATCAGGCCAGTCGCATAAACCAGCACCTGGCCTTTCCCAAAATTGCCTGTTTTGCATCCATGAATCATACCGCTGACTTCAAGTGGTTGGTAACTCTTGCCGTCAAATTTGGAGTTTTCTGACACAGCAAGGGTGGTGTGTGCTGGTTAGGAGTGGGTTGTATAGGGAAAACGGACTGGTTATTTTCATGAGAATACTAACCTCAAACGGGAATTTCTATAGTAATTGCATGCTTTCTTCTTTATGTGCTGTAGAGATATACTTTAAGATTATCAAAAAACAAAGCCCAATATAGTAATGTTTAAAAGATGGGCAAATATCTATAGCTGAAACTCCTGATCAGACAGTTTAGCTGGTATCTGGCACCAAAAAGACTGGCATTTGATATCTATTTTATGCCATAATTCCCAAGTGATCTTTACCAGCTACCAATATTATATCAGTATTTTTCAAACTATGCCAGTCAAGAAGTCAACACCCAAGATTACTTAGCCTTCCCCCTACTGAGATGATTTACCCAAAACCTCAATGCCATGCCTTTCTCTAGGCTGGGAAGTACCACCCAACTTCCAGACATAGAGTTCTCACTTCCAGAGATGAGGAGTTATATTCATGTAAGACCCCTTTCTGGTCTCTGTATTTCTGTTCTGTTAGATCCTATTTCCTGGCCTCTTGTCCTAATCACACCCCTGCCTCCAAATTTCTCCTCCAGGTCCTTGGTAGAACTTCCCATGACATCTTTGACTGTGATGTCACCATCCCTTGACTCTGACGTCAGCTTCATCCTCTGAATTTATGATACTTGCTTTTCTCAGATTCAGTGTAACTCATTTTGCTTTCTCCAGCTTGTAACCTCATGCTTTCCTCTCATGTCTCCTCCACAAGCTCTCTGGATACTGTGTCATTTTCTCCTGACCAATCTCCACTGCAATCCACCACCCAGAACTGACAGCTGTAGTGAAACACCTATTATATACAAGCTGGGAATTGTGCATATTTACCAAGTAGGGCAGTGGTGATCCTTTAAAAGACAATAAATGGTCTTTATTTCACATGCTAACATGAATATCTCAATAAATAATTAAATGGGTAACTCACTGAGAGACAACTTTAAAAATAATAAATAAATAAAACCCAAAGAGAAAAACAATGTGCCAAAGACAACAGATGGTCAAATAATACAGCATGTATAAAACATTTGGGTAAAAACCAATTTGTTGAGTGGAGTGGACAGAAAAGGCCAAACAAAATACACTAGAGATCTTCATAAACAAGAGGAGATGTGCATCTTTCAGAGAATCATTTCGTTGAAATAGAAGGATGCCTAACCTAGTGATTTTAAATAGAATTATTTGACTTCTTTTGGAAATAACTTTTACAAAAATCCAATTTTTCCCCCATATTCAATCTTTTAATGAACAAAGCAAACCCAGAGCATTTTAACTGGTGCTCTACTCAGTGTGACCTTCTGTAATTAGGTCCACATGTGATTCTTGTGCAACTACTAAAGAAAAGGAGGAGATCTTAAGGTTAAAAAAGATTTATCACGTTTTATCTTTGCTCTCCCAGTGTGTATGCACACACACACATAGGCACACATAAACTCTCAAATCACCCTGGGAATATAACCAGGGTCATGCAAGTTTACATCCTTTATGGGGGCGAGGGCCAGGGCAGGTTATGCAGCAATTGCGTAAGGAAACCTCAGCTGTCTCTTTATTCTTATGTAGCAGGAATGTGAAGGCAAAAATCACTCCCTCACATCAAACTGGCATTATAACCTTTGAAGGAAACATAGAACAAGGACAGTCAACCTCAGACTGGAAACATTTACAGGAAATATGCCTAAGAATATGAGACAGAGTTAAATAAATGTCTAAGACCAATCTGAGGAAGGACACTCAGTTTTTAGAGGCAGCTACTGACCATCCTCTGAGGGATCTGCTGAGACATTTGCTCTCTGGCAGCACTGAGGCCACCATCTCCCAAATGTAATGAAAACAAAGACAAAGAGTATCTCCCTTGTCAGGAGCACACACTGCAAACTGAGACAGAACTAGTTTCAAATCCCAACCACTTAAATGCCACTGAAGCTCTGTGACTTTGAGCAAGTTCCTTAGTTCTCTAAGTCTTAATTTCCTTATCTTAATTTCCATTACATGGAAAACTCTTGGTTCTGGTGTTTGGCACAGGGCACATACTCAACAAATGTTAGCTGGAATAATAAACACGAGTAATATGAATAACCTGATACTCAGAAGCATGCCATTGGTCTCTTACTAGACCCCTTTTGGTTCTTCAAGGACCTGACTTTGTCTTGCAATTTGGTAGGTCCCAAGTTGGGAGTGATAAAAAAAAGCCTTGCCTAAGAGACTATAGGCTGAATTCATAGGACAGGTTAAGGCAGGTGGCATTATCCTGATTAGAAAGGGAGAGATAGTGAAAAATAAACATAAGTCTATGCCAGGACAAGAGGTACAAACATGGCCATGGAAAGCTATGAAAAGTTAACTGTGTAACGTGAGGTAGTGAGTACATGAACAGCTACATGGAACTGAGGTCAAGTTCTAAAGAGAAGGCAGCTTCATGGGTTGGGTTGTTGGGTTTTTTGTTTGTTCTTTATTTTTTTTAATTTTTACATTATATGGGAGTGTAGTTGATTGACAATGTTGTGTTAGTTTAAGGTGTACAGCACAGTGATTCAGTTATGCATATACATGTATCTACTCTTTTTCAAGTTCTTTTCCCATTTAGGTTATTACAGAATACTGAGCAGAGCTCCCTGTGCTATACAGTAGGTCCTTGTTGGTTATCTATTTTAAATATAGCAGTGTGTATACGTCAATCTCAAACTCTTGGGTTGGGTAGTCGTGATGGTTAATTTTGTGTGTCAACTTGACTAGGCCAAGGGATGCCCAGGGAGCTGGTGAAACATGATTTCTGGGTGTGTCTGTGGAGTTGTTTCTGGAGGAGACTAGCATTTGAATTGGTGAACTGAGTAAGACAGGTGACCCTCCCCATTGCGGGAAGGCATCCTCAATTTTTTGAGGGCCTGAAGAGAGCACAAAGCCAGAGGCAGGTTGAATTTACTCTCTGCTCAGCTGATTGAGTTGGGACATTGATCTTCTCTGCCCTCGGCACACCTGGTTATCAGGCCTTCTAGCTCAGCTTGTATCTATACCATTGGCCCTCTGATACTCAGGCCTTTCAACTACACCACTAGCAATCCTGGGTCCCCAGCTTGCAGATGGCAAATTGTGTGACTTCTCAGCCTCCATAACCCCCTGATAATAAAACTCTTTATATATTTTTTTTTCTCTCTCTCTGTCTCTCTCCCTCCCCCCCCCCCCGGTTCTGTTTCTCTGGAGAACCCTGACTCACACAGAGCAAGTAGAGCAAGTCCCCTCCATACGAGCCTTCAAGTTGTGAACTTTCCAAGGTGTGATCGTGCATTCGCATGTCCAATCACGTAAGTTAGTTCACGTGTCTGGCGTACATTGTCACGTGTGTGCATCCTCTACAAGTGGTTGTGCTTTCGTGTACTTTACTGTACAGGACTGTATACAGTATTTTATTTCGAGATCAGGGTGTCTGGAAGCAAGTGCAAAAGCAGCGGTGAAGTGGCTGGTACTGCTAAGAAGCACCGGGAATAGGAGGCCCAGGGAAAGGATGAAGAGAGACAAGAGGAAGAAGTAACTGAAGAACTGAAGAGATTCACGATGCAGGAAATGGCAAGGGGATTTTCTTTATTTGAGGGGACACTGTTAGTTTCTTCAGGCACAGGACCTGAAGGTAGAACGGTACACAAAGATTGCAGCAGCCGTTCAGAATGCAATCCAGTGTTATCACATCATCTATGATGAGAGAAAAAGAGCTACTACCCAGACACCGCTGGATCGTTTTTTCAAGAGGATAGATAGAGTTGAATCCAGCAAGGAACCGGAACCTGTGCCATCAACATCAGGCATGAGTGAAATTGCAGCTTGCCCTCCATCTCCTACTGCTGACGACCCTTCAGCTCTACCACCTCCCACCTCCTCTCCCTCCTCCAGTCAGTAACTCTTCTTGTCTGTTCACTCGATGCCAGCCCTGGATGCCAGCTGTTGTGCTGCACTGCTGTACATTTCAAGGTGCTGTCCTGTAAGACTAAAAATGTTTATTTTTTGTGTTTGTTTGTTTTTATGTATTATTTGTGTGAAAAGTATTATAAACTTATTACACTGCAGTACTATATAGCCGATTGTGTTAGTTGGGTACCTAGGCTAACTTTTTTGGACTTATGAACAAATTGGACTTACGAACGCGCTCTCGGAACGGAACTCGTTCCTATGTAGGGGACTTACTTGTAGCATATTTTCCCTTATACCCTGTGTTAAAGGCTGTGTTTTGGTAGCTCTCCCAGTTCTACAGTAGAAGAACTAGGTTTAGATGACTTCCTGGAGCAGGAAAACCATGTTAATTATCTGCACCAACATAAGAGATGGGATTAAAACATTAAAATTAAAAAACATTAAAATTTTTTAACATTAAAATTTTCTCATAGATTACCTGCTCCCAGGCTAATGAGCCCACCATAAAGGTAACCCACTAACACATATGTTCTGTATGATCCCCCTGGATAGATGTCAATAGTGTGACTTCAAGAGGTAATTTTTTAAAGTTAGCTCTGTAATTCTAGGAGCATAGCAATTGCAGTAGAGGAACAGAAATGAGAAATAGGAAGCCTTTTCCAGTAAGAAGAACCCATGCCCAGTGAAGAGCAGCACCTCTGGTCATTGGGAATCTCACCTGGGGACTCTCCACAGCTCCACAAGTGCAGGCCGCAGGGTCCACGGACCACAACGTCACATAAAGGATCCTTTCAGCAACGTTATGACCATGGTATCCCTACTTCCATGAGTCCATCATCTTGTAAAATTTTCCTACAGAGACCAAAATGCCAATATAACATAAACCACATTTATAACCTAGTGTCTTATTTCTTAATATTCTGCCATTGTCAATAGCAAAGCCATCCACTCATTGTCACCTGTTATTCACTTTTATAGATATTGTCTATAAAACACATCTTTGAAACTTAATAAGTCAATTCTGACATTTATAACCTAGAAAGCATTTGTATCTTCCTCTTGGGTTCTACAGCATGTCAATTTGTGTTCACAGCACCTTTGGAGATGAGAAGAAAGACCTCTAAAAACATTCACAATTTTATCAAGGTAGACAACAGGAAAATATCTAAAGGATTTACTCAACAAGAATGCCAAAATTATCAAAGGAGGAACCATTAGTATGCACACACATCTTTCAGCTTCTGGCTTGACACCCGACTGCTTTGTGAATGCTGGTAGCTTAAAAGACACCTGCCTGAGGACAGGAATAAAGATGCAGACATAGAGAATGGACTTGAGGACACGGGGAGGGGGAAGGGTAAGCTGGGACAAAGTGAGAGAGTGGCATAGACATATATACACTCCCAAATGTAAAATAGATAGCTAAACCTTGTAGCTGGAAGATATAGAGTTCCAGGAAGAAGATATCTCAGAAAAATATTGCAGATTTGATATTATTCTTGAGAAATTATTAAGAACTTGTGAGTGTAACAAAAACAAATGCAACAAATTAGAAACATAAGTAAAATCTTCAGGAAAAAAAAACAAAAGATGCCTAAAAAAATGAAATATAATCAAAGCATAATGGGAGCCAGAGCAAAAGTAGTTACATAGCCATAACAAAGTAAATAGTATTTGCTGATTTTCAAGTTTCAGAATCCATCACTAAATAAAAGCAGAAGAATTAATTATAATTACTAAATAAAATTTATATCTTATCAACCTTAACAATTTAAAGTGAAATGCCAGAAATTTGGTGAAAAAGAGAAATAAAAGTTGAAGGAAAGTCACATTCCAATGCGGGGAGTAAGAGTTATTGCCTATAGTATGCAACAAGAATTTAAAATACATTATTTAATTAATTATTTAAAACAGGCAGAATACTCTTTGACATAAATTGTAGCAATACTTTTCTTTGTGGGTCTGTCTCCTAAAGCAAAGGAAATAAAAGCAAAACTAAACAAATGGGACCTAATTAAACTTAAAAGTTTCACACAGCAAAGAAAACTGTGAGCAAAATAAAAAGACAACCTACTGAATGGGAGAAAATAATTTTGCATTTTTCCAAAGAAGACATGCAGACGGCCAATAGACGATGAAAAGATGCTCAACATCTCTAATCACCAGGGAAATGCAAATCACCACAATGAGATATCACCTCACACCTGTCAGAATGGTCATCATAAAAAAAAAAGAACACAACTAACAAATGTTGGCAAGGATGTAGAGAAAAGGGAGCCCTCCTACACTGTTGCTGTTAGTGGGAATGTAAATTGGTGCAGCTTCTAAGGAGAACAGTGTGGAGGCTTCTCAAACAACTAAAGATAGAGCAATTCCCAGCAATACCACTCCTCGCTTTGTATTTATCCAAAAGAAACCCCAATGTTCATAGCAGCATGATTTACAATTGCCAAGATATGCAAACAACCTAAGTGTCCATCAACAGAAAAATGGATAAAGAGGATGTGGTATATATATATATATATATATACACACACACACACACACACAATGAAATAGTACTCAGTCATAAAAATGGATGGATGAAATTTTGCCATTTGCAGCAACATGGATGGACTTGGAGGGCATTACACTAGGTGAAATAAGTCAGACAGGGAAAGACAAATACTGTCTGATATCACTTATATGCGGAATCTAAAAAATACAACAAACTAGTGAATATAACAAAAAAGAAGCAGACTCACAGATATAGAGAACAAACTAGTGGTTGCCAGTGGGGAGAGGGAAAGGAGGAGGGCCAATATAGAGGTAGGAATGTAAGAGGTACAAACTATTAGGTATAAAATAAGCAACAAGGATATATTGTACAATACAGGGAATATAGCCAATATATTATATAACTATAAATGGAGTATAACGTTTAAAAATTATGAATCACTATGTTATACACTACTATACTTCAATGAAAAATACATAATTTAAATTTATCTTGAGGAAATAAAGTAAAATAATAACTATATTGGCATAAAGTAAAAAGGAAATTGAGTAAATTATGTGAGTGAGCTGAATTTTATCTCTTATAGCAGAAAACAGTGTCTAAAATTAAATCAAGTGTCTAAATCATATTTAAAATTAATAAATCAAGTGTTAATGGTACGTGTATTCTATATGCAGAAAGGCTGAAACTTCAAGAAGAAAGCATTGAAAAGTAGCTTCCTCTGGGAAGGAAGAAGTGTGACTGAGAGCTTTTCTTTACAAACCCTTAGCTACTCTTTGATTATCAACTGTGCACATGTTTTGTTTTCCCTAAATTTTTTTTTTAATTTTACCATAATGAGGTCTGTAAAATTCTACTCCCAACCTCTTCGTCTCACTTTATTTCTCATTTCTCTCTCTCTTTCTCCTTCTCTCTCATGAAAACTAGCTGCAACCAAATTTGACTATCCAACAGAAACTCATCAATCAGCCTATGTTCCCTCACGTGTGCCGTGGAGGACCTCTACTTGGTGCTGAAGACAATTAAATCCAGCTGGAGCACCATTTCCTTTGCCAGCAGAACTTGTCTTGTCCTCTTGCTTGCAGCTGCAAACACTCACACCACCACCACCACACCGCCACCCACTGTAACAGCACATTTTTGAGAGCTGATGCCACTTGGTCTTTGGCTTAGCTTAGATCTGTAGCTTTGAAACTCTCTGCTACTTCTCAGCTACTGTGAGGTCTCTCCTGGAATTCAGCTCTGTGGAACCCTCTTCCCCTACTTGGGTCATGGTCTCCTCTGCTAACGTAATGACCCACTTCACATGACTGGTCTTCCCTCAATCCTCAGATGCTGCTTACTTTGCATAGAGGTCACCGTGTGACTTGGTGACTTCTTCCCCATCTGTCAGAATCTCACACATTCTCCCAGGCCCACATCAAATACCAACTCCTCACAATTTCTTCTCTGTGCTCCACAGAACTTTGCTTCCTCTCTGTAATAGCAAAGGTCACCATGACTTATCACAAAGTTATTATTTATGTACATTTTTACACTTCTCTCAGTTTTAAATTCTTTGAGGCCCAGGACTATGTCTTGCTCATCTCTTCTCTAACATAGTAAATGGAATAATTCAAAATATATAATACTCATTAGATGAAAATTTAATAATTTCTTTTGGTGAGTCAATTTTCACGGTTATGCTTTGAGCAATTGGGAGTTATTTTCTATAAGTTTTGTGGGGAAGCCTCTTTTATTTTCTTCGCAAGCATTTATTGTATGTTACTCTGTTATTATATTATGGCTCTTACGAAATAATTAAAGATGTTTGCAAAATAATAATATTTAATGAGGTTAATAAAATGGAAAATGTAAGTGTGAAAAGGAATCATATATGCAAAACATATTTTCCCTGATTGAGCCTTAATTTTGTTGGGTTGAGCCTCCTCTTCTAGGATTTTCATGGTTTCATGTTTTATGGTCAAGTCTTTAATCCATTTTGACTTAATTTTTGTGTATGGTGTAAGATGGTGGTCCAACTTCATTCTTTTGCACGTGGCTGTCCAGTTTTCTTAACATCATTTATTCAAGAGTCTGTTCTTTCCCCATTGTATATTCTTGGCTCCTTTGTCATAAATTGACCATATATGTGTGGGTTTCTCTCTGGGCTCTCTATTCTCTTCCATTAATCTATGTGTCTGTTTTTATGCCAATACCATATTGTTTTGATTACTACAGCTTTGTAACATAGTTGGAAATCAGGGAGCATGATGCCTCCAACTTTGTTCTTTCTCAAGACTGCTTTGGCTATTGGGGGTCATCACACCTTAAAGACTTTTAAGCAAGAGAGTGATATGAAAAAAATAGCATTTAAGAACAACCACTCAAGCTGCAATATAGAGAATGGACTGAAAAAGTTAAGACTGCATAGAGGAAGACCAACGTGGAGGCTGACACAATAATCCACACAATGGATGAAGTGCCTTCAATAAGAAAAGGGCAGTGGAATAAAGAGTAGACTCAATATATTGATAGGACAGAAAACAAACAACTTGTACAAAGAAGGGAGGAATCAAATACCCAATTTCTAACATTGGCAGTAGGTGGGTGATTGTGCTATTTCCAATGTTTTACAGAAGAAGAGGCAAGCTAGCACAGAAGATGATGTCATCACTCCAGGACATGTTGACTTTTAGGAGCTGTGAACATAGAAATGTAAATATTTAGCTGGCTGTTGGATATAAGTCTCTGAAGTTTAGGAAGAACACAGGATTGTAGGTAAAATTTGGGGAGTCATCTGCATATGGAACCAGTTTTTAGCCATGGGACTTAATGAGGATTATATTACATAAAGAAGAGACTTACATGCAACCTAAAGGAATATCAACCTTCAAGAAATGGGTGGAGGAAGAGATCCTCAAAGGGACTCTATAAAAAGGTAGAAAATCAGAAAGGGACCAGGAGCACGGGATGTCACAGAAGACAAGGGAAAGGTAAACCGAGAGAGAGGGAGGGGTCAACACAGCCATGCTGCTCCAAGGTTTAGGGGATTATGGAAGTGAATAAGGACTGCAGTGGGGTGGAGAATGAGTTGAGGGTGGATGTTTGAAATGACCACTACAGAGAATGTGAGAGCAAACTGACTTGGAAAATTTTTTTAATTGGAGTTGCTCTGAGTATCCATGTGAAGTTGGAGACCCTGAATATGTCCTGGTGAAAATCTACATAGTTATGCAATATTCTCCAGCAGCGAAGAGTAGAGACAGAAGAAAAACAGTTACATGGTTAGAGTGATCCAAAACTGTGGTTTTTCCCAGCAGGTGAGAAATAAGGATGAAGGTTCACCTGGTTCGAGATTAGCAAGAAAATGTTAGCTAAGGAATCTAAAATGAATAAAGAAAAAAGTGAAGAAGATTGACAGGGGAAGACCAAGGAACTAGATATTTAGTTATTAACAATAATCAGAGCAATACTGGCTGCTGGTAACAAACACCAATATTTCTTTTTTTTTATTTGTTTATTTTTGGTTGCATTGTGTCTTCGTTGCTGCGCGCGGACTTTCTCTGGTTGCAGCGAGTGGGGGCTACCCTTTGTTATGGTGCGTGGGCTTCTCATTGCTGTGGCTTCTCTTTGTTGCGGACCATGGGCTCTAGGCGCATGGACTTCAGTAGTTGTGACATGTGGGCTCAGTAGTTGTGGCTCGTGGGCTCTAGAGAGCAGGCTCAGTAGTTTTAGCGCACAGGCTTAGTTGCTCCATGGCATGAGGGCTCTTCCCAGACCAGGGTTCGAACCCGTATCCCCTGCATTGGCAGGTGGATTCTTAACCACTGCACCACCAGGGAAGTCCAAACACCAATATTTCAATGGCTTAATCCAGTTCCATCACTTGAGTGTTCTTAAGATAGGTGAGGGGTTCTACTCCAACAGTCATTCAGGGACATAGTTTAACAGATGACCTAATATTTTCAACATATGCTTTCCAAGGTCACCCCTGAATAAGACATTCAGCCAGCACGCTGGAGAAAGTATGTTTGCTTCTTACCACCTGGACTTGGAATTATCACACATCATTACACTCTGGGTCCTTGGCAAGAATTAGTGCTGCCACCTAAAATGCAAGAGGCGCTAAGAAATATAATAACTTGATTGGCAGCCATTTGCTAGCAAAAACTATATATTAAGGAAGGGGAACATGAATTTTTGGTACAATTTTGAAGTATATAATACAATATTATTGACCCTAATCACCATGCTGTACATTATTCAATCTCCAAAACTTACTTATCTTCTAGTTGAAAGCTGGTACCCTTAAACATCATCTCCCCACTCCGCTCACCCCCCTAGACCCCAGACCCTGGTAAGCAACACTCTACTCTCTGTTTCTACAAGTTTGGCTTTTTTTAGACTCTACGTATAACTGATATCATACAGTATTTGTCTTTATTTATTCTTACCTTTTCAAATTAGACAATTTCAAATTAAATCCCAAGTCACACAAATTCTTTTAAGTGCAAAATTCTGAAAACTCTTTTAAATAGCATAGGTAGGTATTTAAATTAAAGTTCAGAAGTCAACAAGGACAAACCTCCTTATACACTAGACATACAGTAACTATTGTTTATATCATTTGCTGCTAAACAAAGAAAATGCATTCAGCTAGTAATCACAGCCTATTTATACAAAAGAAGTCACTTTCAGTAGTTCAGTGGAAGAAGCCACACATTAACTTGGAAGTGCCTTAAGACCTATGTACATTATTTGAATAAAGTAAATCAGTTTAGGTAAATTTGTTTGGTAAATACTTCACCTGAATGCAATATGGCCTTTGGCAATATTCCTTGCTCCTATAACTATTAAAGTCCTTCTACAAGACACCTTCACAGAGATATTTGCTTCACTGTACTTAAAGTGGCAATGTGACCTAAAAACAGGTGTTTAAATTGGAATTAAAGATACAGAAGGTCCAGGCTTGGATCCAACAGTAGAGCTTGGCTTTAGGTCTTCATAGCAGAACTTTCTAAAATCACTGGGCCTCAAATATTCCATTTAAAATGCAAGATTTTCTTGTTAACATCAAAAATAAGCAATGTAAAATTAGCCTCTTGTACACATATGTAGTTTCTCCCACTGGTCCCTATGCTGTGATTAAAAAGAACATTTAACATGCTTCAAATCCCTTCAGATTCCTAAGACAAGTTTTCCCAAAATAAGAAATTAAAAAGATAAAATAGTTTTATTTTATGTCACTGATTGATCTTCTTCTAGACCACCTGGGTTTCTGGTTAGCACCTGGCACAAAGCCCTGTGACAATTTTTAACCACTTTCAAAAATTCATTTTTCTGAAAATTAAATAAACATACTTTTCCCCTGAGATCTTCTTGCATTATTACTGTGGCTCGTTTTCCAAATTGCCAACTTGAAAAGCTACGAGACAAGGAATTCCCATTGTTTGTCTAGCACTCCATGTTGATGGGTTTTTTTAGCAACTGGGTTTTATCCACTCAAAGGAGGAGCGGGACCAGTGTTTGAGGACATAAATTCTTCATTATTTTTTCATGTCTCAAGTGAACCAAGAGGGGACTTCCCTGGTGGTCCAGTGGTTAAGACTCCACACTTCCAATGCAGAGGGCATGGGTTCAATCCCTGGTCGGGGAACTAGGCTCCCACATGCCATGCAGCATAGCCAAAAAAATTTTTTTAATTTTTTTTTTTAAATGAGACAAGAAAGATCCCACTCCTTCTAGACCAGTGGTTCTCCAACTTGAGTGTGTATCAGAATCACCTGGAAGGTTTGTGAAACCATAGATTGCTGGGCTGCACCCTTAAGTCTCTGCTTTGGCAGATGGGGCTGCAGCCTGAGAAATTTTATTTCTAACCAGTTCCCAGGTCCATGCTCTAAGAACAACTGTTGTAGACTATTCTAGAGGTCTAATAAGAAAAAAAAGTTGTTACAAAAAATAACTTTAAATTACTGCTAAAGAAATAAAAACACTCATACTTTTTTTTTAGGTAGTATTTTTTTTTATTGAAGTATAATTAATTTACAATGGTGTGCCAATCTCTGCTGTACAGCAAAGTAACTCAGTTATACACATATAGACATTCTTTTTTATATTCTTTTCCATTATGGTTTATCACAGGATATTGAATATAGTTCCCTGTGCTATACAGTAGGACCTTGTTGTTTATCTATTCTATATGTAATAGTTTGCCTCTGCTAACCCCAAACTCCCACTCCATCCCTCCCCCACCCCCTCCCCCTTGGCAACTGCAAGTCTGTTCTCTATGTCTGTGAGTCTGTTTCTCGTTCAGAAAAAGCCAAAGGAATTAGGAAACCCTGGCTTCCCAGCTTTTCTCCAAGATGCCTCACAGGACAGCCTCTGAGTGACGGAGGTAACGATGGCCCCTCCATAAAGCTCCAATCGCTGGAACCTACGTACCGTGGAGTGGGGTGACAGATTAGCTCTACACGTGGCCCACCTGTATTTCCTTGCCGTGAAGCCAGGTAGCAGCCTTCGAACTAAGGGTCAGGGACTCCCAAAAATGCTAAAAGGGAAAGCTGCAAAGGCAGTGCCGTAATTCATCAACCAAGACTCTAAAACTTCTGGTTATTAGCTAATGAGTGGTCCAAAGCTAAGCCACTGGCAGTCCCCCAGAGGTCTAAGGGACTTGTGCTACCAGAAAGCCCAGAGCCTGGACCAGATCAGTGGTTCCCAAATCACGATGCATAGATAGGACCCTGGAGAAGTTTGCACTTGTCTGCAGTAAAATGAGAGAAATAAAGACAATGTCATCACTTTTAATGAAACTAAACATATTCAACTGAGAGAACTCTTCTGTGTTTGAACGTTATATCTTCCCTAATTTTGTGGTATTCAAATGTCCTTACATTTATAACATGATGGTGAAAGATAATGGTAAATATGGCTTTTGTTGTTGTTATTAGTGTTTTTACTTTGCAAAATTGTTTGGTAACTCTATGTTGTCCCCATTGTTTTTATTAAAATTCTAGTTAATTATATAAGAGTTCTTTTTACGTGACCATCAGATCCAAAACCTCCTGAAGGACTCTAGACCTTTATACATGTAATACCCTCTGATTATTTTTAATATAATAAAGCGTAGCCTGATGGAATCTTAAAGAAACCGCTTTCACCATCCTCTGGAGCTGCACTGTCAGGTATAACGGTCGTGACCACACATGGCTGTCGAACACCCGAAGTGTGCCAGTCCAAACTGAAACGTGCTGTGTTGCATGTGTGAAACACACACCAGATTTAAAGGACAGTTAAAAGAAGGAATAAGATATCTGATTCATAATTTTTATATTGACTGCATGTTGAAATGGTGCTCATTTAGATACATTAAGTTAAATAAAGTGTATTATTAAAATTAATTTCACCTGTTCCTTTATTTTATATATGGCTACCAGAAAATCTTAAACCACATATGTGGCTCATGTTTTATTTCCATTGGACACCCCGGTTCTAAGTCAAAGTGTGCTCATGATTAGTTAGTCATGGTAAGATCCTGCGCTTTCTGGCAGTGGCTTGTTTGCGTGCCTCTGCAGTCAACTAGACCACAAGAGCTGACGTACATCTGGGACCCAGCAGTGTCACCTGCCTCACTACAGCCTCTACTCCCTCTCATCGTCTACATCTCATGGTCATGATACTCATCTTCCTTATTAGTATCCTTTTGATTTATATCAATTCATTGCTCAGATATTAATATCAACATATAATATAAATCCTACTCTGCTATCTTCATTAATCAACCTAATGTCTGACCCTCTCCAACAACCGATTACCCCGTGGCTCTCCACTATCATTTCTTGTTATTTTCTGGCATAACCCATCCATTGCTGCTGTTTCACATGCTTATCCTTTGCACTCACTCGTTTTTGACTTGAAATGTTTCTAGCATGCTCTATTGGTAAATGAGCTTCCCTGTCTCCACACTCACTACCCAGATATTCTTCCCGAACAAACCTTTCAAAGTTGACCCACCTAGCTCTCTTTCGTCGTCTCCTTCACACTCTCTCATATCTCATTTACTATATTGTGTTCACGGAATCAATTTGCATTCCTTGAGAGATTCGGTAAAAAATATACTTCAGGTAATCCATATATGTGTATTCTGTCTCCATACTAATCTATAAATTACATCTGTATTTATTTTTATTGGAGTAAAGTTGCTTTACAATGTTGTGTTAGTTTCTGCTGTACAATGAAGTGAATCAGCTATATGCATATACATATGTCCCCTCCCTCCCCATAACACTCATCTAGCTCGTCACAGGCACCGAGCTGAACTCCCTGTGCTATGCGGCTGCTTCCCACTAGCTTTCTGTTTTACTTGTGGTAGTGTATTTATGTCAAACCTAATCTCCCGATTTGTCCCACCCTTCCCTTCCCCACCATGTCCACATGGCTGTTCTCTATGTCTATATCTCTATTCCTGCCCTACAAAGAGGTTCATCTGTACAATTTTTCTAGATTCCACATATGTGTGTTAGTATACAGTATTTGTTTTTCTCTTTCTGACTTCCTTCACTCTCTATGACAGACCCTAGGTCCATCCACATCTCTACAAATGACCCAATTTCATTCCCTTTTATGGCTGAATAGTTTTCCATTGTATATGTGTACCACATCTTCTTTATCCATTCTTCTGTTGATGGGCATTTAGGTTGCTTCCATGACCTTGCTATTGTAAATAGTGCTGCAATGAACATTGGGGTGCATGTGTCTTTTTGAATGATGGTTTTCTCAGGGTATATGCCCAGTAGTGGGACTGCTGGGTCATATGGTAGTTCTATCTTTAGTTCTTTAAGGAACCTCCATACTGTTCTCCATAGTGACTGTATCAATTTACATTGCCACCAACAGTGTAAGAGGGTTCCCTTTTCTCCACACCCTCTCCAGCATTTACTGTTTGTAGATTTTTTGATGATGGCCATTCTGACTGGTGTGAGTTGATACCTCATTGTGGTTTTGATTTACATTTCTCTAATGATTACTGATGTTGAGCATCCTTTCATGTGTTTGTTGGAAATCTGTATATCTTCTTTGGAGAAATGTCTACTTAAGTCTTCAACCCATTTTTGGATTGGGTTGGTTTTTTTTTTTGTTTTTTTTTTATTGACCTGCATGAGCTGCTTATATATTTTGGAAATTAATCCTTTGTCAGTTGCTTCATTTGCAAATATTTTCTCCCATTCTGAGGGTTGTCTTTTCATCTTGTTTATGGTTTCCTTCGCTCTGCAAAAGCTTTTAAGTTTCATTGGGTCCCATTTGTTTATTTTTGTTTTTATTTTCATTACTCGATGAGGAGGGTCACAAAAGGTCCTGCTGTGGTTTACATCAAAGAGTGCTTTTCCTATGTTTTCCTCTAAGAGTTTTATAGTGTCCCATCTTACATTTTGGTCCTTAATCTACTTTGAGTTTATTTTTGTGTATGGTGTTAGGTAGTGTTCTAATTTCATTCTTTTACATGTAGCTGTCCAGTTTTCCCCGCACAACTTATGGAAGAGGCTGTGCATTACTTTTGTATCCTGCAACCTTACCAAATTCATTGATTAGCTCTAGTAGTTTTCTGGTGGCATCTTTAGCATTTTGTACATATAGTATCATGTCATCTACAAACAGTGACTGTTCTCCTTCTTCTTTTCCAATTTGTATTCCTCTTATTTCTTTTTCTTCCCTGATTGCCATGGCTAGGACTTCCAAGGTTATGTTGAATAAGAGTGGCAAGAGTGGACATCCTTGACTTATTCCTGATCTTAGAGAAACTGCTTTCAGTTTTTCACCATTGAGAATGATGTTTGCTGTGGGTTTGTCATACATGGCCTTTATTATGTTGAGGTAAGGTCCCTCTGTGCCCACTTTCTGGAGAGTTTTTATCATAAATTGGTGTTGAATTTTGTCAAAAGCTTTTTGTGCATCTCTTGGGATGATGATATGGTTTTTATTCTTCAATTTGTTAACATGGTGTATCACATTGATTGATTTGCATATATTGAAGAATCCTTGCATCCCTGGGATAAATCCCACTTGATCATGGTGTATGATCCTTTTAAAGTGCTGTTGGATTCTGTTTGCCATTATTTTGTTGAGGAGTGTTGCTGAGTCCATGGTAATTCCTATAGTGGATCTTAAGGTGGATTTTACTGCTGTGCTTAACAGGAAATATAGTTTTCAAAATAAAAAGTCAATTGTCTATTTCTCTGTCTTATCATTTTGCTTAACTTACTGTGTTTGGGGTCTCCTTTTCGCAGGCTGCAGGTTCATAGTTCTCGTTGTTTTTGGCGTCTGCCCCCAGTGGGTAAGGTTTGTTCAGTGGGTTGTGTAGACTTCCTGGTGGAGGGGACTAGTGCCTGTGTTCTGGTGGATGAGGCTGGATCTTGTCTTCCTGATGGGCAGGACTACGTCCGGTGGTGTTCTTTGGGGTGTCTGTGAACTTAAGATTTTAGGCAGCCCCTCTGCTAATGGACGGTGTTGTGTTCCTGCCTTGCTAGTTGTTTGGCATAGGATGTCCAGCGCTGGAGCTTGCTGGTCATTGAGTGGAGTCGGGTCTTAGTGTTGAGATGGAGATCTCTGGGAGAGTTCTCGCCAATTGAATTACCTGGGGTTGGGAGGTTTCTGGTGGTCCAATGTCCTGAAATCAGCTCTCCCACCTCAGAAGCTCAGGCCTAACACCTGGCCGGAGCACCAAGACCCTGTCAGCCACCTTCTGGGAAGTCTGAGGTCTTCTGCCAGCGTTCAGTAGGTGTCCTGTAGGAGTTGTTCCACATGTAAAAGTTTTTTGATGTATTTGTGGGGAGGAAGGTGATCTCCGCGTCTTACTCCTCCTCCATCTTGAAGGCCTTCCTCCTCCCTTGTTGCTTTTAATATTTTTCTTTGAATTTAATTTTTGTTAGTTTGATTCATATGTGCCTTGATGTGTTTCTCATAGTGTTCATCCTGTATGGGACTCTCTGTGCTTCCCGGATTTGGGTGACTCTTTCCTTTCCCCTGTTAGGGAAGTTTTCCATGATAATCTCTCCAAATATTTTCCCAGACCCTTTCTTTTCCTCTTCTTCTTCTGGGCCACCTATGATTTGAATGTTCATGAATTTAGTGTTGTCCCAGAGGTCGCTGAGATTGTCTTCAAATTTTTCATTCTTTTTTTCTTTATTCTGCTCCTGGGCAGTTATTTACACCATTCTGTCTTCCAGCTCACTTATTCATTCTTCTGCCTCAGTTATTCTGTTATTGATTCCTTCTAGTGTATTTTTCCTTCCAGTTATTGTGTTGTTCATCTCTATTTGTTTGTTCTTAATTCTTCTAGATCTCTGTTGAACATTTCTAGTATTTTCTCAGTCCATGCCTCCATTCTATTTCTGAGATTCTGGATCATCTTTACTCTCATTACGCTGAATTCTTTTTCAGGTAGGTTGCCTATCTCCTCTTCATTTATTTGGTCTCGTAGGTTTTTACCTTACTCCTTCATCTGTGACATATTTTTTTGCAGTCTCCTTTTTTAAATTTTTTTTTTTATGGGTGGGATTGTGTTCCTGTCTTACTGGTTGTTTGGCCTGAGGCTTTAGCACCGGGGTTTGTAGGCTGTTGGGTAGAGCCTGCTCTTGGAGCCAAGATGAGGACCTCCAGGAGACCTCACTCTGATGAATACTCCCTGGGGTCTAAGGTACTCTCTTAGCCCAGTGGTTCGGACTCGGAGGTCCCACTGCAGAAATTCTGGCCCAGTGCCCAGCTTCTGAGCCAAGATCCCACAAGTTTTCTCTTAGAAAACTAAGAGATATGTTAGAAAGAATTAAAAAAATTAAAATATAGATGAAACAACAACCAGAAGGTAAAATGGAACCACAGTAGTAAAAAACAAAGGAGAAGAAATAAAAAGCAGGAAAAGGCCTTGGCTGTGGGGGGTGGGGCTTAGGCAGGGGTGGGGTTTAGCCAGTGGGCAGAGCCTACACTTGGGACGCACAGGGCTGGAAAATGCTCTGGCGGGGGTGGCGGTGTTGGGGCTTAGGCTCAACGCAGCAGGAGGGGCCCAGGTGTGCTTCTGCCCTTGGAGGGCAGAGGACAAGTTCCAGGACCCCAGCAGGCCCACTGGGCCTGAATGGATTCAGGAAACACCCATGGTGCCTCCCCTGAGCCTCCAGTACTGGAGGGTTCCCCCCACACTCCGCCTTTCCTCCTCTCCCCCCCCACCACGCCCCGAGGACTAATGCAGCCCAGAGGGGGACTTGAAGGGCTGGGGACCCAGCCTGGGAGACCAGCAGACCTCCCAGGGCCGAGTGGGTGGGGAAACCGCCCACCGTGCCTCCCCTGATTCTCCGATCCAGAGGTGGCCCCCTCCCTCCTACACCCCCAGGACCAATGTGGCCCAGAGGGGGCCCCGGAGAACGGAGGACCAGGCCCTGGAACCCCACAGGCTTTTCAGCGTCGGATTGGGTAGGGGAAATGCTAGGCGCACTCCCCCCAATCCTCCAAACCCCTGAGGGTCCCTCAGGTGTGGGAGCCCCTCTCCCCTCCAAGCTGCCCCTCAGGGCCACTGGTCCTGTCCAGCTTCCACATCTCCTCCCCTCTTACTCCCCCATGTCCTACCTGGTTGTTCAGGGGTTCCTCCCGTCTCCTTGGGCACTGAGGTCCACCACCAGTGTCAGGCAGTCACCCTAGCTGTGGGAAGACACATACTCCACGTCCTTCCCTGCCGCCATCCTGACTCCACCCCTATAAATTACTTTGAAGCAGAGTATTACATTTCATGAAATGACACATCTATATTGCATCTAAAACGTCAACTATTTGTTTTCTGAATGAGGCAAGTAAAGACCAGAGCACTTAAGTGACTTATCAGAGTTGACACATCTCATCAGTGGCAAAACTGGGACTGTATCTCTCCATCTTCTACTGGTCCTGCTGGAACAAGCTACCTTTACTTTTCTAATTTACTCTTCCTTCCAGCATGTGGGAGACACCCCTTGCATAAATCAGGTAGTCTCAAGTGCACCAAGCAGAGGTATCTGCCACAGACTGGGATTCTTAGGCTAGGCCTAAGGGCACTTAATCTCCTGTATGGCTGACCCCACAGAGTGAAAAGCAAGCCAAATCACAGGCAAGTGAGCTGGGGTTAGAGGCAAGGCTGCTATGGTTGCAGGGGAGCTGAATGCAATCTAGAAACCTGAAGCTGGACTCTGATGACTGAGCATGTACAAAGGGTTTACAGGAAAGAGGCGAGGAGGAAGCATGCTCAGGGAGAGGGCAGGTGGCCAGACAGGGAGCAGCAAGTCTAGTTTCCAGATCCCACCCCCTCTCTCAACCAGCTGCACTGTACTGCTTCTTTCATGGTGTTCATCTTGCACTAGGTAGCCTCAGTCTGGGTAGAGTGAGCCTGAGACCTGAGTGCCTTCATTTATAACAGTCTGAGAGAACTAAGTCAGGCAAGGTTAATAATACTAAACTCTGGAGATAGTTTGCATTTAACAAATGCCATCAACTGGTATTTACTGAGTAAGATGATAGATGATAGACAGATAGACAGATAAGGTAGAGAATAGATTAGATAGATAGATAATAGATTAGATATATTAGATACATGATAGATAGATAA
>NW_021703777.1:2479811-2676020 GCF_005190385.1 Monodon monoceros
CATAATAGGTGATATATAGATCAGGTAGATAGATAATAGATTAGATAGATACAGGATAGATGATAGATAGATAATTAGAGAGATAGATTACATAGATGCATGATAGATAACAGTTAACTAGGTGTTGAGCTAGCTAACACTGTCCTCATCTTCACACTGTCAGTTCAGCAGAAGATCACTTAATTCTGTTGTGTCCCTATTACATCCCTCAAGGGCAACACATGAATCCACATGGGACTTGGTTTACCATTTAATCATTGATTCTCTGCTAAAATGACATAATAGCTTCAGATCATTTCCATCTAGGGTGAAATTGTTTAGATTTTGTACAAAATATATTTTGAAATACCTGTACTTATCCATTGCTCTGTCCCTGGTGCACATTTTGCTTGATATCATTCCCTAGAAGTCATTTCATTCCAGAATCATTTAATTAATGCTAAATTGAGACAGCTAAAATTGTCTTTTGATGTGGCTTAGCAATGATGAGTATCCCAAAAGTGTTGCCTGATTGACAGCTGTCTATTAGAAATGCATCCATAGGATGAACGACGTGACAGCATACATTTTAGCTCTTGGATTGCACTTATTTTTAATGTATGGGTTGACTTACTGTTATCTGAATATCTCTACATCATGAGGCCCTAATTAAGATTTTTACCAACCTCTTTCACTGGGACTTTCCCAGGTCTACAATCAAACAAACATTTTATAAAATGACTGTTTCTACTGCTGAAAATGACGATGGCAAATAGGTTCAGAAGCATGGACCAAAGCCCTTAACTATCATTATCTAATTTTAAAATTAGAACATAATGAAGAACATTATTATAGTGTCCTTTCAGTAACAGCGGGATGGAAAAACCACAAGATTAGAAACTTGAATCTGCATAGTACAGACAGGTTAATAATGCTCATCTGGCTTGACTCGCTGGGTTGTTCTGAGAAGTAATTCTCAAACAGAAGATCTTGTTACTATTCAGAGAGCCGCAATAAGGTTTCAAGAAGAAGTTCCAAGGTAAGAAAAGTTGTTGACTTCTATAAGCCTGTGTCAGCTACAGACGTGGAGTGGAAACCAGGATGCGCTCAGCCAAGCAGAGGCAATGACATCACAGGTTCTATGGGGCTCACAGTGCAGGTTGATCATTGAACAACGTGGGCAGGAAGGGAAAGCAAGGCAGGGACAATGTCTCTTTGGGTTTTTTGTTTTCTTTTGTTTTGTTTTGTTTCATTTGTTCTCTATTTTTTTAATTTAATTTTTATTTTATATTACAGTTGATACAATGTTGTGTTAGTTTCAGGTGCTTCACAGCAAAGTGATTCAGTTACACATATACGTATATCCATTCTTTTTCAGATTCATTTCCCATATAGGTTATTACAGAGTATTGAATATGCTCCCCGTGCTATACAGTAGGTCCTTGTTGGTTATTTACTTTATATATAGTAGTGTGTGTGTTCACCCGAAGCTCCCGATTTATCCGTCTCCCCACCAACATCTATTTGTTTTTAAAACTTTTTAAAGTATGTCTTCAAAACTGCAAAACAAGAACTAACACAACATTGTAAATCAGCTATACTCCAATAAAAAATTTTTTTAATAAAATTACAATTTTAAAAACGGCAGAACAAGAAAGTGAGAAAACACTTTAATTTAAATATAAGTAAGAAGAATTCTGTTTCAATTATCTGGTAAAAATCAATATTTAAACATTGTTCAGGGAAGTCTTTTGCTACAGTGAAGTTCTTCTCAACCAGGAGCAAGTTTGCCCCCAGGGGACATTTGCCAATATCTGGGAACATTTTTAACTGTCACAACCTGGGCGTGCTATCGACACCTAGTGGGTAGAGGCCAGGGATGCTGCTTAACAGGCTACAGTACAAGGCAAAAGACAGCCCTTCGCAGTAAAGGACTCTCTGGCCCTAAGTAAAAAATAGTGTCTGCTGCAATGTGTCTCTGATACGCTCAGTTTTTTTCCACCAACATGCCTATATAAAACTAATATTCCAGATTCACTGTCTTTGCTAGAAATAAGAAAAAAGTGTTATCCTGAAAAATCAAATGTCTAAAACTGTTCCTCAGGGTAAATAGCTACGTTACCAAAATCTAATATCATCTTAATGAAATGAGAAATTATTTTGAAGCTTTGCAGGGATAATTTGAGATTAAAAATACGTCGCAAGTGTATATTGCTGAAGAGTATTCCCTGGCTGCTGGTCAATTGTGTATGTCTGTGACATCAGGCAAAATGTTCAAAGCTGACGAAATAACATCAGCGTTGCATCAAAGACCTCTGTATTAACAGCTGACTTTATGCTGGACACTTCCCCAGGCAAGTTCCTCAGCTTTACTGTTGAGAAGCTTGCCCTTGACATGTCCCGCAGCATCCTTCCAGGAAACACTATTTCTAGAATAATTGTTTAAATTATTAACCACTTAAAACACTTCTAGTATTATTATAAACAATAAACATTTAAGAAACACTTATTGAACATGAAATGAGCACTCAAATCCAGTTAACCGTAAACATTTCTACCGAAAGAATGGGGTTTTCACTAAATAAATCTGCTGAATGAAGAAGGAATTGTGAGGATTCGTATACCTCATTTCTCATTTCATGGTGTTAACTACTTCTACAGGAAAAAAGAAACGCAGTGTCAGTGTAACCGTAGAGCCACCATGTAGAAATAGGAGTCAATGATATATTGGAGTCAATGATATAAAGTCAAGTAATTTAAATAGATTCTACATGAAGAGTGGTTAGGAGACTAACTTCACAAACAAATTTCTCATGTCAAAGTGCTACCCTTTGTTCTAGCAATAAGTGATCCCGTTGCAAAATAAGAATGATATAGCCTAGTTTAAAGAAAATGCATTCCTAATGCCGTTCGCAGCAACATCGATAGACCTAGAGATTATCGTACTAAGCGAAGTAAACCAGACAAAGACAAATATCATATGATGTTTGTCTTATACGTGGAATCTTTAAAAAATGACACAAAAGAACTTATTTACAAAACAGAAATAGACCCACAGACATTGAAAACAAATTTGTGGTTACCAAAGGGGAAAGCTTGGGGGAGGGATAAATTAGGAGTTTGGGATTAACAGATACACACTACTGTATATAAAATAGATAAACAACAAGGACCTATTGTATAGCACAGGGAACTCTACTCAATATCTTTTTTTTTTTTACATCTTTATTGGAGTATAACTGCTTTACAATGGTGTGTTAGTTTCTGCTTTATAACAAAGTGAATCAGCTATAGATATACATATATCCCCATATCTCCTCCCTCTTGCGTCTCCCTCCCACCCTCCCTATCCCACCCCTCTAGGTGGTCACAAAGCACCGAGCTGATCTCCCTGTGCTATGCGGCTGCTTCCCACTAGCTATCTAGTTTACATTTGGTAGTGTATATATGCCCACGCCACTCTCTCACTTCGTCCCAGCTTACCCTTCCCCCTACCCGTGTCCTCAAGCCCATTCTCTATGTGTCTATGCGTCTTTATTCCTGTCCTGCCCCTATCTATTCAATATCTTGTAATAACTTATAAAGGAAAAGAATCTGAAAAAGAATATGTATGTATATACATATATACACATATATGTATAACTGCATCACTGTGCTGTACACCTGAACCTAACATGATATTGTAAATCAACTGTACTTCAATAAAAATTAAAATAAAAAAGAAAATGCATTCCATGCAAATGTTCTTTACATTTACATGCTTTTTCCCCCCACTGCTAAAAATAATAAAAGTCATCATCCTATGAACGGCTGCCGTTTAGTAGCAACCCACAATGCTCTAGAACCCATGCCAGACATTCAGTGTGCCCTGTGCTGATCATCACAGCTACCTGGCTGGAGAGATGTTTTCCTCCCGAGAGGTAAGGCTCAGCCAAGAATTAGCAACTCCACAACTCTCAAGAAGCAGACTGTGACTCAAACCCAGGAAGGTTTTACTCCACAGCCAATGACCCAGCGTGGTCTCCACCGTAGTAAAACTCACAAGTCTGAGAAAATTTAAGATTTTTTTGTCATCCCTTTAGATTGTTCTTTGAACAATATCCTATCCTTCAAATGCCTAAACTCAGACAGCTCATAAAAGATTGCTGGAAGTTACTCTTTAATTCTTGCCTTATAGCTAATTCCACAAAGGCATTTTTGCCCTGTGTAGTTCTGTCCATTTCCCAGTCCCACGTCGTAGGGGAAAAAACACTTTGGGCTTCTGATGTATCTCCAAGCTCGATTTCTGTCTCTCTGCATGACTTTGATCAGTTCAGACATTTGTCAGAGTTCATACACACCCTCCTTTGTAGACTGTCACAGGGCATGCAAGCATGATGCTTAGAGTCAACAAGAAGAGCCTGTGTGTTCTCTGAAACTTTTCATCCCTCCTCAGCTTTGTCTGTGCATGTGTGTGTGTGCATGCGTGCGTGTGTGCGTGCGTGTGTGTGTGTGTGTGTGTGTGTAAAGAAGGATATTAAGACTTTGGAGAAGGCGGGTGGGGAGGAGAGATTCTGAGAGAGGAAGAAAGAAAAAAGAGGGAATGGAAAGAGAGAGGGAGAGTCAAGGGGAGAGGAGGGGGGAGCAGCTGCTTTGTAGCTGCTAAGATTGCAGACAGAAATAGCACACAACCACCGTGAGCCGATGCGACTCAGAAGCCAGGATCAAATTGTATTCACTTTCATTAATCAGTTTCTCTGAGGGAAGGAAATGACATCTGGTCCTGTCTTCCTCTACATCTTGATTTTTGGAAAATACTGTAAGTATGCTCAGCATTTAATTTTGTCTACCTTAGGATTTTATGAAATAATCAAAAGTACAAATGTTTATTACTGACATGAATGCTTTTAAGGTGCAACTGCTTTTTCTGATAAAACTGTTATCTCACTTCAGAATGATTCCTCTGAATACATTTCTGGTATTTATATTAAAAACTAGAATACTAACATGCCATGTAAACCTATGCTTCGTAACAACCAATTGGTTTGATATTAACAATTGTTTTATAAGCCATGGTATATTTCAAGAGGAGTGGTCCTTAAAGAGATTGTGTTCAAGGAATGGGCCCATTGACACATCCTGGGGAGGTCTGTACATTTGCTCCCGGCTCCTGTGTGTTTATAACGCTTCATTATCCTAGCCCTTTGTGATTTGTATCATAGGTACGCCTCCTTAGGGAAAGATGCATTCAGAAAACTCCTTTTTTTATTTTTAGCACGGTTTCTCACTATTCCTTGAAAGAAAAACCAGGGAAAGCAGAAAGCGATGAAAACCACAGACACATGAGGAGCCCAAATGGACATTTTACTTTGGCTATCATGACAGCTTTTGCTTCCTCTCCGTATACATGTTTTATTTTCAGAAAATCTGCTTTTTAATCAAAGGAAAGAGTTTGTTCTTCATTAAACCTTATTGATAGTTTATTAGGTAAATAGAAATAAAATGTTTCTTAGGTAATACATGATGAGGAAAGTCAAAGCAAATCAAGAAAGAAAACTTTCTGGGTCCCTTTCATACCTTGTGATGCTGGGAATTATTAAGCTGTAACAAATTTAGAATTCATAGGCATGTTTCCATTTCTCTGTCTCTTAAAAGTTTGCAGAAGTTTATTTACACTAAAACATTCTATTGAAGAATACCTCAAAGTAAATTTCAGTCCTAACTCTCTCAATGCTGATGGCATGCACTGCACCAAAGTGATTTTTTTCCTTTATCTCCAGTCTTCCTGACCTCTTAGCACACCTCACTTTGTCAGTCGAAGATGTGGGGTTGCATGTAACCAAGGAAATGACTCCAAATCCTTTGGAAACATTCTAGTTCCTAGCTTTCTCCGTCTCTGATCTTATTGCTGACATTCCCATTTTTTAACTAGAGGATGAAAAGTCAAAGTGCACACCATCACCAAAAACTGAATGTTTCTAATATAATCCAAGTGTTTTGACTTTTGCAGCCAACACCCTCATAAATCCATAACATATTTTTCTATCTCCTCTCCCATTTCAATAAAATGAGCAGATTGAATAAGCCAAAGGAATACTTCCAAATAGGCATTCTAGGATGAGGGATTCAAGGGAATGTAAAAGGTATTCAGGGCAGGTAGAGAAGCAATTTGGCTAATGTGTTAACCAGTCATTTGGTAAAAACGTTCTATGTTTAGTAAAAAAGTTCTATGTTCTCTTTTGTCAATAAAAAATTATCTTCATGAGCAAAAAATAGGTAATAGTGATGAAGATGATAATCTTCAAACCCTCCAACTTTTTAAATTTATCTTTGGACCTTTAAAAAATGTTGATAATGCATTGTCAACCTCCTCCCTCCATGCCTTCCAGAAGCAGAATTGGGCAAGCAAGACTCCTGGCTACATGCTGTCAACAGGGTGGGTGGGCTGGAGGTGCATTTGACAGGGGCCCCCAACCCAGCAACCCACACCCATGACTCACCAGTTAGTTTATCCCATCATCAAGCCCCACCAATGAGAGGATTTCCTGGGCATATAGCAGAAGAAAACCACATAATGACAGCGTCTTAAATCTCCGTAACTAACCCCATGGTTGTTGTTAGTGGTTTGTTTGTTAACCCACTCTCCCGTTGCCTTGAAAGGACAGTGTGCTATCATGGAAGATTGAAGGGGCTTGACAGCACTGCCCTGTACTAGCTCTATACTTTTCCACAATAACTTACCCTCTGAGCCTTAGTTTGTAAAATGGCAATAAAGTCTTTTACCCTATCTACCTCCCAGAGCCCTTGTGTCCGGTTCTTTATTACATTAAGTGACCTCCTTGGATCTTCAGAACAACTCTATTAGGTAGATACAATTAAGCACATGAGGAAGGAAAGACCAAGGACATTCAGTACCTTGTCACAAGACTCAAGCTAATAAATGCCACGATTTGAATGTTTTCGTAGTCTATGCTCTTTCTCCCAGACCGTGAACATTCTCAGTAGAGATAATGTATACCACAGGGCTTTGAAAATGGAAAGCCCTTTATAGACCTAAGCAATTATCAGTCAGCCTTTTAACCAAAAATATTTATCGAATGCCAGTTACTTTAATAAGCAATAAGACTAAAGGGTGTCTACAGCATGGTCCCCGCTCTGAAGGGTTAGAGTGGAGGAGAGAGAAAGTTATCTAGGGTCACCAAACTGTGAGACAAGGGCAAAAACCTAGGGGTGCACAGAGAGGGGTGACATTAAGATTCAGAAAAGATTTCCTTTCAGCTTTGAGAATTTTTTATTCTTAAAAAATTCCTCCATCTGTTGTCTAATTAGCTGTATTGTGCCAATGTTAATTTCTGAGTTTTGATAATGTACTCCAGTACGATAAGATGGTTCCATTAGGGAAAGCTGGGTGAAGGGTATATGGGACCTCTTGTACTATTTCTGCCACTTCTTGTGGGTCTAAACTAGCGCAAAATTAAAAGTTATAGAACAATCCCCTGGAAGAATTGTATCCTAAGTCTTTATCAGCACATGCTTTACTCATTACTTAAATGGTATCATCAAGCAAAAAACAATCATTTTACTTAACACTTTGTTTAGGCAGGTAATAAGTAAGGAAATAGGACATAGAAGGGCCCAGATATGAACTTGATCTATTATAGTATTTTGCCAAGGCCCAACCCATCTGGGTAGGTCCTCACTTTTGGATTCCAAGTGGCTACTTACAAGACCACCTGGTCTTTGCCTTGAGTCCCAGTACTGGCATATCTTATAGCAACTGTCTTCTCTAACCACGAGGAAGAAGACAGGAAGAGCCTTTCCTGAACTAACCGTCAGTACACAAAAACCAGACCTTTAGTACATCAAACAGGAGAATACTGGCATATTTACCCACCTCCAAAAGATGGAAGAAAAAACTTTCCAATATGCAGACTACAGAGTATATAACAGTTCACCTGACATTTTTTAAGGTTGCTAACAATTTTATATTGTTCTTACTATGAATTTGGAATCACATCTTTACGTTTCAAACAGAAAATTAACAAGTCTGTGCAAATGCAGCACCATCATCTGTATAAAGATAAACAAATTATTACATTTGTGAACTAAATCGTTTTGCAAGCTTAATTTCACGCATTAGGACAAACCTATTAAACTGAAATGCCTGGAGTTGGGTATTCTAGTTAGGCTTATTTTTTGTCTGAAAAAATAAGCATTTTTTATTATATAATTTTTAGGTGTACAACATTATAATTCAACATCTGTGTACACTACAGAGTGGTCACCACCCCACATCTAGTTACCATCCATCACCATACAGCTGACGCCCTTCACCCATTTCACCCACCCGCCCCCAACCCCCCTTCCCTCTGGCAACCACTCATCTAATCTCTGTATCTATGAGTTTGTTGTTGTTTTTTTTTTTTGCGGTACGCGGGCCTCTCACTGCTGTGGCCTCTCCCGTTGCGGAGCACAGGCTCCGGACGTGCAGGCTCAGCGGCCATGGCTCACGGGCCCAGCCGCTCCGCGGCATGAGGGATCTTCCCGGACCGGGGCATGAACCCGCGTCCCCTGCATCGGCAGGCGGACTCCCAACCACTGTGCCACCAGGGAAGCCTATGAGTTTGTTTTTGTTTTACTTCATCTGTTTGTTTGTTTTTTCAATTCCACATTTGAACGAAATCATACAGTATTTGGCTTTCTCCATCTGCCTTACTTCACTTAGTGTGATGCCCTCCACATCCATCCATGCTGTAAATGTAATCCATGGCAGGACTGCATTCTCTTTTTACGGCCGCGTAGTATCCATTGTGGATGTCTGCCCCATCTTCTTTATGCATTCATACATTAATGAACAAAATCTGCACAGACCGGTTACTAGTAAGGGGATTGAAACAGTAATCAAAAATCTCCCAACAGGGCTTCCCTGGTGGCGCAGTGGTTGGAAGTCTGCCTGCCGATGCGGAGGACGCGTGTTCGTGCCCCGGTCCGGGGGGATACCACATGCCGCGGAGCGGCTGTGCCCCTGGGCCATGGACGCTGGGCCTGCGCGTCCGGAGCCTGTGCTCCGCGGCGGGAGAGGCCACGACAGTGGGAGGCCCGCGTACCGCAAAAAAAAAAAAAAAAAAAAAAAAAATCTCCCAACAAACAAACTGTACAAATTTGTACCACTTTAGTGTCAAGTTCTAGGACTGTGGTTATGGATGTGGTGGTCATTATATCTCCCATTTATCGAGACCTTTCCATGGACCACAAACTGTGCTAAAATGCTTTACAAACATGATCTGACTTTATCCCTGTAACAACCTTAAGGGATATTCTCACTTTACAAAATAGGAAACAGAAAATGAGAAATATTAAGTCACAAGCCTGGCATCACCCCTTAGTAAGTGTTGCAAAAGAGTGTTCAATCCAAGTCTGTGTCCTTGAATGGCCTACGCTAGTAAAACATGATTAAGTGCTAATGCTTTCTAAAGCTACAATATCTTAGAATTAAAACGGACCTGAACAGATCCCCTCATCTAGCCCACTGGCCTTTAATGAAGCACGTTAGATATTTTTCCATTTTGGAGATTAAGCAATAGAGAAATATTGATGAGCCCAAAGTCACAGAACTGGTAAATCCAAACTTAAACAAAGTTTCTACTAGAGCAGGCTGTCCTCACCCCAGGGAAGTTTGATAAATCCATGCTCCATATTTATGCATGTCCTCCTATGGGCCAGTACCATCTGCTTTACATACATTTCTCATCGTGCACTGGGGATTGATGAATGAGGATAGATGTGTAAATAATGCGAATGAATAGAAAATTAGACTCAACTGTACTGGTTCCAGGATTTTGCCTGGAAAGCACTTTTGCTTACAGCCCATGGCACAGAGCTTTACCCACAGGAAGTACCAGTACATAGTGACTTCATTCTCATCTTAGCTCACTTCTCCCGCCCCCTGGATATTCCCCCCCCCCCCCGTGTGTCCACAGTCGCAGCAGCCCTATTTCCTGTCTCACGCGCAGTGGCCCAACACTCTCTCCTCTTCTCAGCTCTGCATCCCCACCCATCACCCTGGTCGGAATAACTAGGCTCCATCACTGAAACCAAAAGCTGTTTCCTTCTTTGGAAATAAACAGGGGCAAGTTGTGAGTATTTCAAATTCAGTTTTTATTCTCTATCACAGCAAAGGTAAATGTTGAGTGGAAAAAAAGGACAGTATTAAGTGGGATCTCTGGTTATTTGTGTTAGGAATTGACATTTTCCTGTAAAATAGTTGTAGTTTATATAATAATTTGGAGATTTGATTTTCTGTTAAATAGATTTGTTTTATAATTATTTCAATATTACCTGAATTAACTAGAGCCACCTTATTTCTTACGCCTTCTATAATAATGAATATGTCTTTTTAAAATATTCAGTGCTCCCCAAAAATGTGAAGATTATTTTGGGGGAGGAGGACCCTCGGCTTTTTCACTGGCTGTTCCAGGCCACACGGAGCCCCGGACTCTGGTCACTCTGCCAGCTCCTCTGTCCCCCTCTCCCTCCCTATCCTTCCTCCTCAACCTGCCCCCTACCCACATTGCCCCAGGAGCTCAAGTTCTCATTCTATAGTGAAGAAAAACACAGACCTCTCTCCTTAGCCCCTGTCTCTAAACCCAAAATCCAGGCCCACCTTTAGTCAAGGTGCCCACATGATTTACTACGAAAAGGGACAGCAGATAATCTGATACATTCTCTAATAGTAAGGTTCACTCCTTTTAGAAGGCAGTTGAGATTTTAAATCATCCTTTTTGTTTTTTGGTAGAGGGTTGAGTGTCTGCTTGAAGGTCACACAACTGCGTGCTCGAATCCACTGAAAAACAATTTCGCTGCACTATTTTCCCCTAACAGTCTTTTCTCTTGATTCTTACCTAATTCATTTAAAGAAACATTATATGAAGTCTCTTTTTCCGTCTCCAGCAGTCTGAGTCCTCAGTGAATCGCAACTTGATGAAACAGTTTCCTCTTATGTCTGTCAAGTACTTTTTAAATTTAAGTTTTATAAAATTAGACGTTTCTGAGTTCAAAGGAAATGTAAAGCTCACAGCGCACAACACCCTCACTTTTCATGTAGGAAGAAATTGAGGCCAGATACCTGTGCTCCCTTTTCTTTTCAGCTTTATTATCCTTTACTCACTTTTAAAAGTGGGTCTCCAGTTTCATATGTAGGACAAGACGGACAGGATAGGCAAGAAAAATCAGAAGGGTAAAACATCACCTTTAAATAGAAAGAACCTAGATTGGGGTTATTAAACCCGGGATTATTACATTTATTACCCACCAAAATCCTAGCCTCAAAAATTAAGATTTCGCAATACACTGACCTTGTGTCATCATGTTTCACACACCCTGCCTGGCAGATAAACATTTTCTTAACCAAGGATAGACTGGGCAGAGGAGAGAAGGGTCCTGCTGACACCTTCCCAAGTCCATGCTTGCACTCAGGTCCAAGTTTAAGGAAAGGGGCTTCTCAAATTGTCGGAGTAAATTCAGAGCCCATGGATGTTTCCACTCTCTGGATCCCTCGCTCCCATGCTGCTCCCCAGACAACTAGCTTGTCTTTAAAGTAGAGCGTTTTCATCACATGCCATGCGGATGAATGAATGGGGCCCCTGGGGTGTCCCGCTAAAGTGAAAGAGGCCTTGGGCGTGTGCTGCTGGGATGAGACTGAGATTGCCATGCAGGGGTCCAGGAGAAAACTGTCTACGTCCCGGGACTAGTTGGTAGACGATCAGAATCTCACTGCTTCTCGTTTCAAGACAGGTGCTTTATTTTCTCTATCTTACCCTCCAATAGTTTGGGCACCAAACACCTATGTGCTTAACCCCTCCCATAACTCCTTCCTCCCTTCCACCCCCCAAATCATCGCGTCTTCTGTCTCTGCGTCTACGCCGAGGCTGGTACCAGAGAGACGGGGTGCAGGTGAGACTCTGCTCCTATGAATAGAGGCCCCTACATTGGCTTCCCTCCGTTGCCTCACCGCAGCACAGACAACATTTCCTGAGATGGGCTCACGCGTTTTCCAATATCGTGGGGCTTGAAGGGACGCTGACACAAGCCGTGCAAGGCATCTTCGCTGCTGCGTGATGCTCCCCAAAGGTATTCACATTTCACTCTTCAGTAGCAAGTAAACCCGACGCTGGTAGTAAACTCTCGGCTACCAAGCCAGTCCGCCGTCCTACTTTTCATGTGGGGTGAGACTGTCTTTGCATTTTGGCTCCAGGCATGGAGAGATAAAGTGGAAGGTAAGCAAGTCTCCTCGGGCACTCTCCCACTTCCTTCAAGTTTTGGTCCTGCTCTGTGCTCACTTTCCCCTCCTTTAAATCCCCATAGAATCCCAGCAGCATCTCCCCTCCTGGCCCCTGAGTGGCCCAGATATTGATTCCCAGATCTGATCAACCAGTTCTTCCTTCTCCCCTTTTTTATCTGAACCGTCCTCTCTATTCCTTAGGCTCACCACCCCTCCTGACAAAATCCACACGAAAGAATCTCTTGGCTCCAAATTTTGCACAGAATTCTTATTTCTACCCACCTCTTCTCCCTAAGATGCCCTCCTCACGAATTCGCACTTTCACAGAGGACAGTTGCCTATTAAACACACAACATGCACATTATACCCCATCCTCCCACCGCATTTTGCAGTTAGTTACCGGGATTCATGGACATTTTTGGCTAATTTTGCAGTATTTAGCGAGATGGTTCCAATACCTGATCCTTGCAGTGTTAAGGAAGTTACGACCCTGCAAATTTCTGTAGTTGCGGCCATTTCAACAGATACATCTTTCTTTACAGATTTCAGATTAAAATGTTACAGACCAAGATACGCAAATGGACATGAACTGACACATTCTGAACAAAATTTATAAATGTGTGTACCTGGATCTACTGGGAGAAATCAGAGAAGCTGAGAAAGGCTTTTTTGGAAGCCTTCACGCAGGACACATACTGCAAGTATAAATTAGTGAAATAACTGATTAAGTTCTGAGGTGTGTCGGGCGCTGAGGACACCAATCACGCCACCATCGAGTTCACTCACAAAGCCTCTGATCCTCATCTTTCTTGTTCAGCCTTTTCTCTCATCCTCTGCTGCTCACCCCAGCCTTTTGATATTTTAATAGGCTTTTCCCAGAGCAGGCTGGAAATGTTTGACTGATTTTTAATGGTCTAGAAGATTTGCCATTTTGACTTTCTTAGCTGTGGCCGATTTGTTGGAAATTGCAAAACTGCCTCATGCTTTATAAATGTTTCTGCGTTCTCACACATTTCAAACTTAGACGAGAAGACGTCAGCAGTCAGGCTGTCTGTTAGCTTCTCCTGACCTCCACTTAACCCCCCTCTTTGTGTTAAGATCGGGAGAGGTGGCTGGTTTGGCTACATTAAATATAGATTTTTATTTCTGCCCTTCTGGTTGCAGTCCCTACCCCTGATCTTCTGAGCTCACAGCACAACAATTTGTGCTCCCTGGAAAAAGGGATAGTTTTTGTTTGTTGAAGTTCAGCAACTTTTCTCAGCAACTGAGCAATTGTCCCCAGTGTTGACCTGAAATAATGTGGCAACTCATTTTTTCATCAAATTCAGTATAATCAGAAAAAAAAAAAAACCCTGTACAAATCCTTTTGTAGTGCTGCTGGCTCTTAGGCATCTTTTTTCAAAGTTTCTAAGCTAGTTTATGTAGCTTCCATATAATCTCATGATCCGTTTCAGTCATTACCTCCGAAGTTCCTTAGTTCAGAATCTAAGACAGATATAATGTATATCTTACTAGATAGACATGCATAAACACGAGCTAGAATTATTAAATTAAAATGAGAACAGATAGGTCAAGGCCAAGCATGTTACTATTACTGTATCCCCTCAACAGTTTGCCTGTGGAATAGTCATCATGAATGCCTGAATAGACAAATGGAGGATGAATGTAGGACTGATCAAGAATGGAATTTAACAAGGTGCATGTTACAGAGCAAAGAAAGAATGATGCCACGTGGTACGGAATAAAAATCGTGTTTGCAGACAGAAAGCGAACCCTCAGAGATGAAACCACCCAGCTGGCCGTGATGTAGACAGGGGAAGGAACAAGACAAGGTGTATGTGTTGGCGATGACGTTAGTGTAACCCTTTAAAGCCATTATATGTGGTACGGGCCTGGAGTGGGCTCGTAGGTAAAGACACTCATCTAGAACAACTCCTCTTTAACTCCTCTGAAAGGAGTTAAAGAAAGCCCCTTACACGTGATCTCCTAAAAGGAGTCTTATCAAATCCCATGGTCTCCCTTCTTGTCCATCTGTCTTCTATGCCCAGGAGACTTTGCCTCTTTATACCCCGATTTCTGTCCAATCCAAGGCCGCCTGGACCCCCATCTTCCTCTCATTTCCCCATCACTCAGCCTCCACTCCTGCTACACTCCCAACACTACACACTTCTCTGCTGTTCTTGGGCACAAAGTTTCCTTTCTATTCTGACTCATTTTTCAGGAGAAAACATTCTTTGCCCTTTTTTTCCCTCAGAACGCCCTTGGTAGAGGAGGAGTTCACAGAGGAAGGTCAAAAGGCAATGCCAGCATTCTCTGTCATGAAGTTTGAGGGTGGTGGGAAATGTTATAAACTATCACACACACACACACTCCAACAGTTTTGTTCCATCTTTAGTATTAAGTATACCCAAACCAGATATCGTATATAATATCAAATTTCCATACTTTTAGGCCACAAATCTCATGTTAAGAGATCAACTGAGGCAAATTAAAATTTTTAATAGTTTATGTGAGCAAAATGGATTTGAATTGAACAGCACCAAACTGGAAAGGGAAGTGGGAGACATACAGAGAAAGTTGCAGAGACCAAGTGAGGAAATCGTTGCTTGGCTACTGCTTAGAAGTTAGTCAGCTGTTTCTGATCGGTTGTCCCAGCTCTTTGGTTTCATGACCTTGAGGGCTTTATGGGCTTAGGTTTTCGTTTGCTTACCTCTGCTGCCATGGCTTGAGGGCCACCTCCATTTAAGGGGCTCCTTGTTTACTTAATTCAACAGTCAGATGTGCAGAAAATGCAATTTTATGTTGCTGTGACTCAACTCAGAGCTCGTGACTCCTGCATAAAATAGCAGGCCGATAAACTTGCTAATTCGAAATAGCTTGGTTTAAAAATCAGGCATGTTTTTAAAAAATACAATCTTAATCACTTAAGAATTGTCTATCTGCTCCACACTTTTCCAATTCTGCCCAAAAGCTTTTAGGTTCGAGGGCAGCTTCGGAAACATCCACGTGAGGGGGCAGGTAGAGAGATGAATTATCTACGTAACTTTGCCAGCTTCTCGTGAGATGTAACTTGTTCCTCTGGGCGTGGGCATCGGCACCTACCCAAGCATGTAAACACTTCCACCTTCTCCGGCTACCCGGCCAGATAACCCACGTTTCCCACCCAAGCGAGAGGCTGCTTCACACGGACTGTCTGCTCCTACCCAGCCTTCTCAGGAGAGCCTAGGAAACCTCAAGGGTCCTTCCTCCTGTGTCGGGAAGCAAGGGAGATGTGGGGCTGACTCAGACCCACAGCCACCCGGGCCCTGGTGCCATGCAGAGCACGTGGCTTCTGCCAGAGTCATGCCCTTTCCTTGGGCTGCACGTTAGAATCTAAGATTCTAACCACCTCTGCTTGGGCAGCCCCACTCTCTAATGATCCCCACCTCCTCCTTCCCCTAAGGAGCTCTAAATTCCAAGGGGACAGGAGGTTGTCACACGCAGCCATCACCAAGTTCAGGGAAGCAAGCTTGACCTTCCCTACAGGCTGTGGAAAGGCTCAATGCTCTGTGTCCTTCAGTATTTGGTGTTGACAGTCAAGCCAAGATGCTCAAATTCAAAAAAGCATACCAAGTTTCAAAAATATTCTCTTTCTCAAGCATCTGGCTTTTGCCATTGGCTATTTTTGGCAGATGATTCTTCTACAAAGGTTCTTCTGAGCTCTACACTCCCTGAGCAATCAAGTACAGTCCACCTGCCTCCTATGAGTGGGGAGGGGTTAAAAAAAATAAAGGAATAACCAAGAAGGAAGTATATTTGGATACATCCTAAAAGCATGGAGCATTTGACAAGTAGGAATTATAAACACAAAGCCACAGACTTTTGACATAATAATTACAACGACATACATTAGTAAAATATGAACTCTTTGAGAATACACAAGATATATAATATGAAATATTTAGCTGTATTTCCAACCGTGTTACGTGGACACTAATGAAGAACATGTTTACTCCCACTTTTAAGAAATTTCTAAGGAAAAATCAGAATTGGCAAAACTTTCATAATGGTAGTAAGTATGGTTATTCACTTTATCAGAGGGGTATCTTTGTTTGGTAGGTTTTTCTTAATCACCCAAAAAAGTGCCCACCCTATTCGGATTCTGACTCAAAATCCTATGCTCCTTCTGTGCTATTTCCTCCCACTTTCCATTCTGTTGCCCAGACTGGTTCCTCTTATTTCACTTACACCTACCTTTTGTGTGATTTTTGCTTTCAATCTCTTTTCCCCGCATTTTACCTAGTGCTTTCTTCTCCTGTTGATCTAACCTACATTAATTACAGTACTATAGACGAAAACACCAAAATATAGAAATGTCATTCAAATTGTGAAAAATTGTTTATTAACTTTCTTCCACAAATCCTTTCTGACGGAATGTCTTAAACAACAGAGTTTGTGATAAATAAGAGGAACAAAGAGTAGTCTGTCATGATGCTCCCATCCTACCTTGAAGCTGTACCATCACAAACACACGTCTCCAAAGAGCTCCCAGGAAGCTAAACTGCTTTTAAATTCATCCTGGGGAAACTGTTGCAAGTTTTTAATATGACTGATAATGTGATTAGATACAAGAAATGTGCTAGGCCAAAGCTGCCATAGTCCAATGATTAACATGAATTATTTATGCTATCTTACTGCTACAGTTGTGAGTCAGTTACCGTATTGACGTTCTGATTAAATGATAACACTTGAAAGTGTTGTCTAATTAAATCCTCCCATGAACCATGAAGGGCGATGGTTCCTCCCCTCACCAGAGGAGGGACTCAGTCTCAAAGAGACTTGGGAATTTGCCAAGATCACAGGCTCCCAAGTGCTTAATGCAGGACGTGAACTCACGTTTATCTGAGTTCTTTCCACTCGCCATACTAACACCAAAATCATGGTGCAGAGTTATGAATATTATCTCTCATTTTACGGGACAGATGAACAAACTGACCAAGCAAGTTGAACTCAATTCAGACCTGCCACTTACTGCTTCCGGGGGAAGAGGTGGAGGCAGGGCAGGCACAGGTGGAGCATGGGCGGGGCCAGACCTGGGAAAACTAAGAGGAGTTGGGTGGAGTCATTAAGAGTAGGGCTCAGGACAGGCTGGGAGGTGCAGTTGGAGGAGCTCCCTGGAAAGACCAGGAAGACTTTGTGAGCCATGCTCAAGAATGACTTCAGACTTAGTGCATAAGCAGTTGGAAGGGAGGTTTTGCACAGAATGATAGAGTTTTTTTCTTTAGGAAGTAACTCTGGCAACTTACCCAAAATAGTCTAGAATGTAAGAAACTGAAAGCAAGCCCCAAAGGAGCGTGGAGGTTGCTCTCCATCTCTAAAGAGGAAGCGGCTGCGGCCAACACAAGTTGGCTGCAGCTCTTTTTTTTTTTTTGCGGTACACGGGCCTCTCACTGTTGTGGCCTCTCCCGTTGCGGAGCACAGGCTCCAGACGCGCAGGCTCAGCGGCCATGGCTCACGGGCCCAGCCGCTCCGCGGCACGTGGGATCTTCCTGGACCGGGGCACGAACCCGCATCCCCTGCATCGGCAGGCGGACTCTCAACCACTGCGCCACCAGGGAAGCCCATGTGTTTGTATTTTTTACAGTTTTTTTCCTGTAATTAATATATAGTCTCATAGTGTTGTAGTCGGAAAAGACGCTTGACATGATTTTAATTTTCTTAAATTTACCAAGGCTTGATTTGTGACCAAGATATGATCTATCCTGGAGAATGTTCCATGAGCACTTGAGAAGAAAGTGTATTCTGTTGTTTTTGGATGGAATGTCCTATAAATATCAATTAGGTCCATCTTGTTTAATGTATCATTTAAAGCTTGTGCTTCCTCATTTATTTTCATTTTTGTTGATCTGTCCATTGGTGAAAGTGGGATGTCAAAGTCCCCTACTATGATTGTGTTACTGTCGATTTCCCCTTTTATGGCTGTTAGCCTGTGCCGTATGTACTGAGGTGCTCCTATGTTGGGGGCCTAAATATTTATAATTGTTATATCTTCTTCTTGGATTGATCCCTTGATCATTATGTAGTGTCCTTCTTTGTCTCTTAATATTCTTTATTTTAAAGTCTAATTTGTCTGATACGAGAATTGCTACTCCAGCTTTCTTTTGATTTCCATTTGCATGGAATATCTTTTTCCATCCCCTCACTTTCGGTCTGTATGTGTCCCTAGGTCTGAAGTGGGTCTCTTGTAGACAGTATATATATGGGTCTTGTGTTTGTATCCATTTTGCCAGTCTGTGTCTTTTGGTTGGAGCATTTAATCCATTTATATTTAAGGTAATTATCAATATGTACATTCCTATTACCATTTTCTTAATTTGGGGGGTTTGTTATTGTAGGTCTTTTCCTTCCCTTTTGTTTCCTGCCTAGAGAAGTTCCTTTAGCATTTGTTGTAAAGCTGATTTGGTGGTGCTGAAGTCTCATAGCTTTTGCTTGTCTGTAAATGTTTTAATTTCTCCATCAAATCTGAATGAGATCCTGGCTGCATAGAGTAATCTTAGTTGTAGGCTTTTCCCTTTTGTCACTTTAAATATGTCCTCCCCCTCCCTTCTGGCTTGCAGAGTTTCTGCTGAAAGATCAGCTGTTAACCTTTTGGAGATTCTGCTGTATGTTATGTGTTTTTTTCCCTTGCTGCTTTTAATGTGTTTTCTTTGTATTTAATTTTTGATAGTTTGATTAATATATGTCTCAGTGTGTTTCTCCTTGGACTTATCCTGTATGGGACTCTCTGCACTTCCTGAACTTGATTAACTATTTCCTTTCCCATATTAGGGAAGTCTTCAACTATAATGTCATCAAATATTTTCTCAGTCCCTTTCTTTTTTTCTTTTTCTTGGAACCCTATAATTTGAATGTTGGTGCATTTAATGTTGTCCCAGAGGTCTCTGAGACTGTTCTCAATTCTCTTCATTCTTTTTTTCTTTATTCTGCTCTGTGGTAGTTATTTCCACTATTTTATCTTCCAGGTCACTTATCCATTCTTCTGCCTCAGTTATTCTGCTATTGATTCCTTCTAGAGAATTTTTAATTTCATTTATTTTGTTGTTCATCATTGTTTGCTCTTTAGTTCTTCTACGTCCTTGTTAAATGTGTCTTGTATTTTCTCCATTCTGTTTCCAAGATTTTGGATCATCTTTACTATCGTTAGTCTGAATTCTTTTTCCGGTAGACTGCCTATTTCCTCTTCATTTGTTTGGTCTGGTGGGTCTTTACATTGCTCCTTCATCTGCTGTGTATTTCTCTGTCTTCTCATTTTTCTTTACTGTGCTTGAGGTCTTCTTTTTGCAGGCTGCAGGTCGTAGTTCCCATTGCTTTTGGTGTCTGCCCCCAGTGGGTAAGGTTGGTTCAGTGGCTTGTGTAAGCTTCCTGGTGGAGGGGACTGGTGCCTGTGTTCTGGTGGATGAGGCTGAATCTTGTCTTTCTGGTCGGCAGGACCATGTCCAGTGGTGTGTTTTGAGGTGTCTGTGAACTTATTATGATTTTAGGTAGCCTCTCTGCTAATGGATGGTGTTATGTTCCTGTCTTGCTAGTTGTTTAGCATGGGGTGTCCAGCACTGGAGCTTGCTGGTCGTTGAGTGGAGCGGGGTCTTAGCATTGAGAGAGATCTCTGGGAGAACTCTCACCGATTGATATTACATGGTGCCAGGAGGTCTCTGGTGGACCAATGTCCTGAACTTGGCTCTCACCTCAGAGTCGCAGGCCTGACACCCTGCCGGAGCACCAAGACCCTGTCAGCCACACAGCACCACACTGGGTTCCGAGGGGCTCACTGGGAACAGGAAATGACGCCACCGCTTGGCCTCAGCCCCCTGAGGGATGACCTGGATGCTCCAGGGGCACCATCCAGGGCAGGGTGAGAAAAGCTCCCACACCGAGGGACGCCCCTTCCCCCAACCCCACCTCCACAGGCTTCACTCTTAATTTCAGATGGCAGCATAAACAGAAATAAAATGTCGGGCAGTTGGCAACACAAAGTACCCTTAGGTGGCTATGTTCATTAGAACTCAATCATGAATGATTTGAGAATGGGAGAGCTCTACAAAAGATTAAGTGGAGTATTTACTAGTTCCTGATAGACTTTTATAAGAAAAGAAAAGCATAAGCAACCTTTACTTGATCTCAGAGACAGTGTTAGCATTCAAGTGGACCACATGTGACTCTCAGCATCTCTGCCAATATTTGGCCCATGCTGCTTACAATTTCATAGGTTGTACAGTATAGATTTTGTTAAATATAATTTAACACAGTTGTCAGTTACAATAGAAATTACCTGGAAATCAAGACCAGTGGATAAATGGATAACCAACAGAGACCTTCTGTATAGCACAGGGAACTCTGGTGAATATTCTGTAACAACCTAAATGGGAAAAGAATCTGGAAAAGAATAGATACATGTATATGTGTAACTGCATCACTTTGCTGTACACCTGAAACTAACACAACATTGTAAATCAACTCTACTCCAATATAAAATAAAGAAGACCAGTGGACCTAAAAAGAAGGGGAATTCACATTTAATACATATGACTTCTGCGAAAGGCAGCAAGGGGCTCTTTCACCTCCATTGGTTTTGTCTAATCACACCAAAAACCCTGGGAGGGAGTTTTACTAATCCCCATGTTCTGGAAGAGGGAACTGAGAAGTGACAGGACCTACTGAGAGTCCACAAGGGCACACTGGGAACTCCCAAGACACCCTCCCTGCCCAGCAGCAGGCACACTCAGCCTGTGCTGGACATGGGGGTGCAGGTGTAGGCACCAAGCGTTGGGAACTGCTATGGTCTGCAGTTGTGGTAACTCCAAGAAAAGGCAGAATCAGCAGAACACTACTTTCAGATTTAAATGAGCCTGTTTGACTTTGCTGAATAATACGTAGCTGTAGGGAAAAGCATTCAAATTAAGCCCATGGTATATGTCATTCACAAAATAACAGCCACGTGGGAATTCTCAAAAGGAAGCAGTGGCCACTTAATCTGTAGCCTGCAGATGTGCGGTTGGCTAACAGTCCCTGCTCTGAGCTGCCCCATAATGGCATTTAGAAGCCTGCTTATTGTACATCCTCCCCAAAAGGTAATATCCCCACTATGCATCGTGAGACATTTGTGTCACGTCCAATAAAACTTTGTCCAACCCTCATAGCCTGTAAATGCCTTTGAAATTGTCCTTTGGGTTAAAGATGGAAAAAAATATCACTTGGAAAAATATTTTCAAAGATGGAAAAAAATAACACTCCAAAATTAGACTCCAAGTCATAAACACACATATGATATGGAATGACATATCTTATAAATAATATTTCTGGCATTTAAAATTCTTTGTGTCTCACACCCATAATTCTGAGAAAGCTTAAAGCACACATGCATCACACACACACACACACACACGGTGTCCAGGTAATTTCATATTTACTTAAAAACCGTGTGGGTATGTGTCCAAATACCAGGCAGATGGGAGTGAGCTAAATATTCTTCAAATAATAAAAATTCTAGGGAATTCTCTGGAAGTCCAGTGGTTAGGACTCAGCGCTTTCACTGCCATGGCCCAGGTTCAGTCCCTGGTTGGGGAACTAAGATCCTGAAAGCCACGTGTCTCAGCCAAAAAATAAAATCTAAAACCTGGAAACTTTACAAACCATTTCAGCTACAATAAGTTTAAAAGATTAAAATATGTTACCAAGCTTTTTTATTGTACTTTGAAAAATTTCAAACCTACAAAAGTAGTATAATGAATACCGATATACCTTTCCTCTGGATTCACCCATTAATATTTTCCCACATTTACTTTTTCTCTCTCACCAAACTCACACACATGCATATGTTTTCTTGCTGAATGATTTGAGAGTAAATTGCAGATATCATGACTCTTCCCACATAAGCATTTCAGCCTGGATCTCCTAAAAACTACATTCTCTTAGCCCCCATACGATGACTAAATTCAAGACATTTAACATTAATAAAATAGGACTATCTAATATAACATCCATATTCATATTTCATCAATTTTCCTAATTATGTCCTTTATGGAAAAAAATATTTTTTTCCTAATCCAGGCTCCAGCCAGGATCACATCCTCAGCTCTGTAGCTTCCTTTAATCTGGAGACAATGACGTGCGTTTTGAAGAACATGGGCCAGTTGTCTTATAGAATATTCCTCAATTTGGATTTGTCTGATGTAAACACAAGACTGTTACAAAAGTCGTCATAGAAATACACCAGAGGAAAGCTACCTGCTATGTTTGGGGTCTGATCTCTTGGTAAAGCATCTCCTCACATTTTCATTTGTTTTTCTTTAAAATTGTGACTCACGGGACTTCCTGTTTTAACCTGTCCCTTATTCTTCTAGTTGTCCTCAGACAATCTTCAGAGACTTGCATTTATCTATCATAACTTTCAAGGTCATCTCTGTAGCCTTAACCTTAACCCGCACTTCCCCTTCCCTGGTTGGCAATCATTTCCAGGGTTCCTTCACCCTCGGAGCTCTGATGTTCCCCTCCAGGTAGGGAGCCTGCATTGCTGTTTTCATCCATCCCCTCTCTATCAGTGAGAAATGCACTCTACATGCAACAAAGAGAAAAACCAATCATCAGTGGGTTAAACAAATAAGAATTTATTTTTCTCACATAAACAGTCCAGCAGAAAGTGTTTGCTGACAACAGATCAGCTGTCCAGCCATGCCATTAGGGTCCTCATCTTTTCCTGTATTTCCCAGTCCACCATCCTTTGTGCTGGTTATTATGTTCCAGGCTTATCTCCTAATTCATGGAAAGATGGCCACTGCTGCTCCAGACATCAAGTCCATGTTCAAAGCAGGATGAAAGGGAAGAGTGGCATGTAGCTCCATCTTTCCCTGTTAGCTTTCCCAGAAATTCCTTTAGAAGACTTCTGCTTCTTAGATCTCATTGGTCAGGATTTGGTCCCAGAGCCGTGCTTAATTGCCAAGGCAGCAGGAAAAATGGGAAACAAGGGTAACCTTATTGTTGAAGCCAGACATCTCCTCAGCCAGGACTGAAGGCATTGAGAGGCAAAGGGGAGATGGACAACAGGTGGGCAATATACAGATTCTCTGGCTCCTCCAACGCTATGTAGATTTACTCATTCTCTCCTGCTCAATTTTATTCTAGGTGCCTTCTCAATTTTTCTTCATTTATCTTCTCTCCCTTCTACATCCCCTTGAAAAATGAACTTTCACACAGTTTTATTATCACTTCATCTTCCTCCTAGAGTCAAATAATATTACAACCACTGGTACTGTCTCCACCTTTGACGGGTGAAGAGAGCTGAAATCCAGCAAGGTGAAGACCCTTGCCCAAATTCACCCATCAGTTGAGAGGCACACCCAAGAATAGAACATAACTCTACTATCAGCATTGTCAGATCTGCCGCTCAGAATACATGGTGCCTATGTTCCACTCCGCTCTGTTTGGACCCTCTTGCCCATAACTTGGACATTTAAATATAAAATTCTCCATGAGGCTTCATCAATCCAGTTGTTTGTTTCTGGAAACTTCTCCAAAAAGGAAAAATAATAAGAAAACCGTATTTTTCCCTTTTTACTTTTTTAATTTACTCTCTAAATATGAAGGAGGGAGAAGTGGGGTGACAGACTATTGTCTTCCTTGTAAATCATTGCTCCTCTGAACCCTGAGTCTGAATTTGTAGAGCTTCCATCTCCAATACGTCTGTCAAGTAGCAATGGGACCATGTCTATTTAGATGCATCATTCTTGTCTTTGGCCTTGTTGGGAAACATCTTGGGACACCCAGGGCAACACAACATAAAATACCTTTATGAAGCAGCCAGCATCTCATCCCTGCACTGAAAGATTTAAAAGGGGGACAGCGCACCCAGAATAGAAACAGTCAGAGAGGGAGTCAGTTTGAAGGTGTAATTGACCTTGGTCTTGAAGGGTAAGACTTAGCTGATAATAAGATATGCGGCAAAACTGTCACAAGCACAAATATGAATGGTTTTTCAGGGGTCTTATAAGCAGGTCAGTGGAGCGGGTGGGGGGACCAGTAGAGGGCAGTGGGTAAAAACACATGTTCTGAAGTCGGACAGACCTGAGTCTGAATCCCAGTTCTGCCACTTCCTAGTTCTGTGATTCCCCAAGCAAGTTACTCCTCTATGCCTTACCTTCTAAGCTGTAAGATCATGATAATATTAATAACTACTCAATGGCATTCTTACGAGGATGAAATAAAATAAGGTATGTAAAGTGCTCCGTGCTAGCGCCTCAAATATAGTAAATGCTTAAAACATGAGAAAGAAAAAACGACTGATCAGAGTGCAAAGGCCAATGTACTGGACTCTTAGGTTTAGGAAAGTAGATTGTGGCCAGTTGTGGAGGCTTTGGCTCTAAGGCTAAAGTGTAATCCAAAGGAAGCCATTAAAAGTGTACCAGCCAGACATGAGCTAATCCAGACTGGAATCACAGCTGGGAGAGGGGGAGTGGAAAGGCACTGCTGGATGGAAAGCCTGTTAAGAAGATGTACAACAGCCCTTGATTCATGGTCTTTATTTCTTGGCTGCACTACTAGTGTCATCTATGAACTGAGAAGGAATCAAATGGGATGGTTGGACAGTTGTGAAAAGAGTTGTGTCATAGTTTGAGGCCTATGCTGGAAATGTATAAATACAAAATTTAGAACTTCCAGCTATTCTGTGTGTTGGGAAGCATGTGCACTCATTCAATATATGCTCACTGGATGTTTACTATGGCAGAATACTAAACCCTAAGCAACGTTTACAATAACATCTCACCCAACTAAAGACCACTCATCCTAGAATCTCCAAAACTTTGATTCTTGAAAACCCAGGCATTAAAAAAAGAGAAAGAAGGAAATCTTGTCCTTTATCAGGCCCTCGTTCATAGCTTATCTGCTCATTTTACAAAGAGGTCTACACAGAACGTCTGAGTATCTGCATTTTTGCCATAGCAGATTTAAGTAATAAATTAGAAATGGTAATCAGAGCACTGACTCTATAGAGCAGACAGATTAATGATAGTTGAAGTGACAGCTGATAAAGAATTGTGGAGGAAAAACCATAAAAATTTGACAGGACTCCAAAAGCACAGGAGTCTGTGGTCAAAGTTATAGGACATGAGTGCCTTCAAAGCCCCTAAGGCATCAATGTGTTACCAAGTCTAAGTTCATACTGCTGGCTGCATGACAGGCCAATAAATGGAGAGACAGGGTGTTGGGACAAGGAACAGCGACTTTATTCAGAAAGCCAGCAGACAGAGAAGATGGTGGACTCATGTCCCAAAGAAACATCTTGCCCAGGGTTTGGATGCTAGTTTATCTTATAGAGCAAAGAGGGAGAGGTGAGGAGGTAAAGGGAAAATGGTGACAAGTTGTTGTAAGTCTTTCCTGGTCCAACCAGACTCTGGAGAGGAGATGTGTTAATGTCTTCCTTCCTGCAGCCATTCAGAGGTGCGCCTGGTCAGGATGTTTCCTGGGAGCTAAACACAAGTATTTTAGCTTAACACTCAGGCATGGGAGGCAGGGTTCCCAGAGATGGGCCACTGTGGACGCTTTAAGCTGTAGGCAACATCCCTTTAGTGATTAACTTGTAGCAAAAGCAATAGAACATAAAGGTTAAAGTAAAAGAAGCAGCTCCAATATGGAGTCAGGTTTGTTCTTCCCTGTTACAAACACAATAACCCAAATTCATAAAAGAAGGTTACTCTTGTGTTCAATAGATCTCCAAATCTTTAGAAGTAAAGCTACACCCAAAACTTGAATCAGAGATACCAGTATAGAATTTCTGACAAGTTTTCCTAAAAATGGGAGATAAGAAATGAGGATGTACTTGGCATGGAGGAAGAAGTGTGTTTTCTTCTGGCTTGTTTTTAAGAAGGGAGACACAAGAGCATGTTTCAGGAAAGAGGTGAAGATGGACGATGCTGAGAGAGAAGGGAGAACCGCTGGATCCGTCCTGAGCAGGAGAGAGGGATGGAGGCTGAGCTCAGGGGCGGGACTGGATTTAGACAACGTGAAGGGTTGCATGGAAGAGGTGGACCTCATGGGGGGGGGGTCCATGCGGGGATTTGTGAGGCTCCTCGGGTGGCCTCAGGAGGTGCTGGAGGCTCAAGGAGAGAAGGAAGGAAATAATCGTCTAGGAGATGGAAGAGTGCATGGGAGAGAGAACACTGCCGAGTGGCATCAAGGCCCCTCTCCCATCTCATTGGAAGGAGGCAGCAGTGTGCACAGCACAGTTGGGGACCACAAACAGACCTGTTCATGGGTCAATGCTGTGTTAAGCTCTGCAGTCAGACGGGAGAAACTGGACTAAGACAAGATCACGAAGGGATATTGAGTACCTGGATTTTGTCAGGACATTGGTGTGTTTTTCTTTTTGCTTTGTTTTGGTTTTGGTTTTTTTTCAGCTTTGTTGAGGTATAGACAATTGAATTTTTCAAGGTTTTCTGTGTATATCAATCAGAGTGCACACATGGCAAAATCTCAAATTTGAAGTCTAAAATGTTCCTTTAAATGGTAACTTCTTTTAAACATCTGTTTATGTTATTCATAGATTGATGGAACTAGTTCAAGCAGCCTGAAAATATTTTGTGGCTGATCCCCTTAATTTTGGCAGAATATCCTTAAATTTTCTATCCAATTTTTCAAAACCTCCAGAGATTCTCTTAGTAACCCAATCCATTGTTTAATGATCCTTGTAGCTAAGAAACGATTCCTTATAACTAACTTGAAAATCGTCCCTGGCATCAGAGCACAGGACAAACGGCAGCCTTTTCCCCATGTTACCTGCCAAAACAACAGCAATCACAGCCTTTCAAGAGATACAACAGCTGCACTGGTCCCCCTGCTTGGTAATGTCCATCTACTTCTAAGATCTCATGAAATCAATTAGGAGATCTCCACTAGAAAATAAACAAGCCACAGACGTAATGAACTGCCTGCCCTGCAAACGAGCGCATGTGTTCACAGGCTGCTGACACGGGATGCTTTCCCACTGGTGCTTCACCAATGCCTAATTCTGAGTTTCTCAACCTGGGCACTACTGACATTTTAGGACGATAAAACTTTTGTGGGGTGAGCTGTCCTGTGCATTGTGGGATACTTAGCAGCATCCCTGGACTCCACCTATTAGATGCCAGTAGCACACCCCCAAGTGGTGATAATAAAAGATATCTCCAGACTTTGCCAAATGTCCCTTTGGCTGCAAAATCATTCCTGACTGAGAGCCACTGGCTTGGTCCTACCTCGTTTCAAAAGGTCTAAAGAAAACCAGCTAATTACAATCAGTGTATTTTCATCTATTGCCCCAAAACCAGATTTTCATGCATTTGAATCATCTGTAAATAGCTTCAGATTATTTTTTTTTATTGAAGTATAGTTGACTTACAATGTTCCAGGAGTACAGAAAGGTGATTCAGTTATACACACACACATATACATATATATTATTTTTCAGATTCTTTGCCATTATAGGTTATTACAAGATATTGAATATAGTTCCCTGTGCTATACAGTAGGTCCTTGATGTTTATCTATTTTATATGTAGTACTGTGTATCTGTTAATCCCAAATTCCCAATTTATCCCTCTTCCAGATTATTTTTATTAAAGCATAGTCACTTAAAAAAAAAAAAGTCCAAATTTTCCCAAGGATATAAACTGAAGAGTAAGATCACCCCTTTCTCTTACCATTATTGTCTCACTTCCCAAAGACAACCACTGGCAATAGTTTCTCGTTAGTATATCAGAATTTTATAAATGATATAAATATATATCTTATACAAATAAAACCAGACTATACAGGCTGTTGTTCAACATACTTTCTGTAACTCAGTGATATGTACTGAATATCTTATTATATTAGTAGGTGTATATCTACATCACTTTCCAAGTTGTTGAACTGAATATCTATACAAGAATGCAGAGTTCTATAATTACATTATATATTTATTTAATAACCCCCTATTACTACTGGTATTTTTACTTCGTCGTTGGATATCTGAAATACCTATTGATAGTTAGCATTTAAAATAGAAACTATAAAATAAGTGGGTTAAATATAGGGAAAGTTCGCCTTTGTACATGGTTTTTCATATTTTGTTTTTGTAAATTTTGCTTCCTAACAAAGTATTTTAGCAAACTGCCTCTATACCTTTTATGCTGTGGGTAGTTACCCAAGAAAATAGGAATACTGTGTATTTTCCATAGACTATAAAAAGGATTTCAAATGCTGGTAATAAGTCATAGAATCCAATGAGACTCTTATCTTAGTGTTTGCAAAAGCCATGGCTATTCAGAAACACTACAAACAATTAAACAACACTCACCTCCTTTATTTGAACCTAAGTTAGCAGAACTGTCTCTAAGCAGTGACTGCATTGATTCCAGACTAACCATGCTGACATTTTCCATTTTAACGTTTAATGTTGTTACAGAATGAGGGTTATAATTTCACTGAGTTAGTGTTTTCCATAGAAAATGAGTTCCCTAGACACATTCGTAAGTGCTTGTGCGCTTCTGTCAAGGTCTGTCAAAAAGTAAAAGCTCAGTTTTATTCCATTAGTGATAAATCCCTAGGAACTTAGCTTCCAAGGTATGTTTATTGAAACCCTTAAGATTTTAGTTCTGATAGAGGGATTCAAGATTTGGACACAAGCCAGGTCAGATCATGTCTCCCCCCAAAAATGATAACCAGCCCCAGCATAATCACCTCACTATATGGTTAATGAGGTCAGTTTCCTCAAAACCACATTATTAAAATGCTTTACTGTACTTCCTCTTTGGCTTTGGCCCTTGAATTACTCTGGCACCCGATTAAGTCAAAGAGAAGCTATGATCACTGCAAAAAGTCTGGACCATCTTTCCCTTTTCTGTGCACTACAGTTCCCCCAGGCCCACGAAATGCAGATACATATGTTTTAGTTATAAGGGAATGACAATAATTTGTCCTCCAGCTGAAAAAAAGAAAGCCACTGATTTTCACTCAGTACTGTGTCTCACTTGGCAACCAGTACATGTAACTGTTCATCTGTTTTTCCATCCACTTAATCTCAAAGTATTTCCAGGAGAAGAAAGAGATTTAAGTGCTTCATCCAAAAATATTTCTGCTGTTGCGATTAAAATTATTAAGCAAGTTTTCCAAATTGCTTCAAATTTTGACTGTAATATTTACCTGACTTCTTATGCATTGGAGTAACTTTTCAGTTACGGTGCTTTTTAAAAAATAATAATTTATAAATTTCTTAAATTATGAGTGATTTTTATATGAGAGTATTCAAATGAAAACAAACTGTAACTGCAAAAATTTTAATTCAAGTATCACTAAAAGCAAGATGCACTTATACCAACATTAAGTACTAACTTATACCATGCTGACAGAGCCAGTGCCTCATCCCTGCCATGCAGTCACCGTCGTCAACTGCCCCCTGCATCTCGAGGGCTCTGCTAAGTATTTTACTTCAGTTCTGAGTCTGTTGCTACCCATTCTCTTTTGAAATTATTAATTTCCCGGTACCAGTGCCTTACAAATTCCCACTGCAAAAATATACCCAGATATATTTAATACTTGAATTACTGTAGTCAGAAAGCCTTCAAAAAATTATTTAGAGTCTGGCGCTCAAGATGTCGAAGCGAGGACGTGGTGGGTCCTCTGGTGCGAAATTCCGGATTTCCTTGGGTCTTCCGGTTTGAGCCGTGATCAACTGTGCTGACAACACAGGAGCCAAAAATCTGTATATCATCTCTGTGACGGGGACCAAGGGATGACTGAATAGGCTTCCTGCTGCTGGTATGGGTGACATGGTGATGGCCACCGTCAAGAAAGGCAAACCAGACCTCAGAAAGAAGGTACATCCAGCAGTGGTAATTCGACAACGAAAGTCATAGCGGAGAAAAGATGGTGTGTTTCTTTATTTTGAAGATAACGCGGGGGTCATGGTAAACAATGAAGGCGAGATGAAAGGTTCTGCCCTCACAGGACCAGCTGCAAAGGAATGTGCCGACCTGTGGCCCAGGATTGCATCCAATAAAAGAAAAATATAAGAATAAAAATTACTTGCTCCATGTCACTCTTCTTGACACCACCTAACCCTCACCCCCTCTGTAAAATAAAACTACCCAGTGCAAAAAAAAAAAAAAACTTATTCAGAAATGCATCTACTCCTAAGCCACGTATTTTCCCTGTGAGGTAAGCTTAGCAACATTTGCACTAAATCCCATATTCTTAAACTTTTCTGTCTCATCTATTCACTCCTCATCTAAAAGAGCTTGCTATCACATTTAAGACTAAACAAACTTAATTTTAAAATAAGCAAAAAACAATGATTCAAATGAAGCCATTCAGTGTCCTCCTGCTGCTGTTCTCTTCCTTCCTGCTTTGATGCCTGGTGTGTGCGTGTTTGCAAATTCACACACACCCAAGACTAACATAAATGGAGAGATGAAAACGTGTTTGCTTACTCCGTTTAGGCCTCACATCCAGAAATCACTGAATCTTCCTTATTTGGAGCCAAACAACATAGAACCATCTAAACAGAGATTCTCAGTGAAGAGTAGCTTATCAGGATTGAGGGACACATAGAGTAAGGAATGTACGGCTTAACAGAGCAGCTCCAATATTGTAAGTTTATATTTTGAAAAGCCATTCTTTATTCCTTTCTTAATAACTACAGAAAAATAACAGAACTGGACCAAATTGTCTTGGTTGCTGTGTAGCCACAAAAGATATATACTCTTTCACACCATACACAAAAATAAACTCAAAACGGATTAAAGACATAAATGTTAGACTGGAAACCATAAAACTCCTAGAAGAAAATATAGGCAGAATACACTTTGACGTAAATTGTAGCAATATTTTTTTGGAACTGTCTCCTCAGGCAAAGGTAACAAAAGCAAAAGTAGACAAATGGGACCTAACTAAACTTAAAAGCTTTTGCACAGCAAAGGAAACCATTAACAAAATGAAAAGACAACCTACTGACTGGGAGAAAATATTCGCAAATGATATGACCAGTAAAGGGTTAATATCCAAAATATATAAACAGCTCATACAATTCAATATCAAAATAACAAAGAACCCGATTAATAAATGGACAGAAAACCTAAATAGACATTTTTCCAAAAAAGTCATACAGATGGTCAAAAAGCACATGAAGAGATGCTCAACATCACTTATCATCAGGGAAAGGCAAATCAAAACCGCAATGAGATATCACCTCACACCTGTCAGAATGGCCATCATCAAAAAGAACACAAATAACAAGCATTGGTGAGGATTTGGAGAAAAGAGAACCCTCCTCCACTGTTGGTGGGAATGTAAATTGGTACAGCAACCGTGGAAAACAGTATGAAGTTTTCTCAAAAAACTAAAAATAGAGCTACCTTATGACCCAGCAGTTCTACTCCTGGGTATCTATCTGAAGAAAATGAAAACACTAATTTGAGAAGATACATGCACCCCAATCTTCATAGCTGCATTATTTACAATGGTCAAGATACAGAAGCAACCTAAGTGTATCAACAGAGGAATGGATAAAGAAGAAGTGGTACATATATACAATGGAATACTACTCAGCCATAAAAAGAAAAATAATGCCATTTGCAGCAACATGGATGGAGCTAGAGATTATCATACTAAATGAAGTCAGACAGAGAAAGACAAATACCATGTGATATCACTTATATGTGGAATCTTAAAAAATGATACAAATGAATTTATTTACAAAACAGAAATAGAGAAAACAAACATGGTTAGGGGAAAGAAGTGGGGGAGGGATAAATTAGGAGTTTGGGATCAACATATATACCCTACTATATATAAAATAGGTAAACAACAAGGTCCTACTGTATAGCACAGGTAACTGTACTCAATCTTGTAATAAGCTATAATGGAAAAGAATCTGAGAAAGACTATATATTGTACCAATTACATATTCTATATTAAAACAAGTGGCCATGAATTCTACTCTCATGATTTGCATATTAACAACAAAATAGGATATTTTTTTCTATTTTAATATGAAAGTGCAAGAGTATATCATGCAAACTAAGAAGGCAAGAATCTGTTCGTGCTAAGACACAGAGTTGTCTTTCCAATGGCAAATTAATATCCTTGCAGAATTCTACACTCATTTTTCAAGCACCTCTCTTTGTTGCACTGATATCTGTGAATTGCAATAAACGATAAATGAAATTAAACTGCTTACTACCAGGTCAGAGAAAGCTCAGAACTATGGATATACATTAATGTAAAGCCAAGTCATAAAATGCATACAAGTTATTTTCGTCATTGAGGGCTTCTTTCCTCAAGAGTAAAGACAAGCTTCCTTCCTCTAGTCCAGGAAAGTTAAAATAATGTTTGTGGGAAGTCCCAACAATGTCTCCTTACCCTAAACTGGCTTTTTATTCCCCAGTCATCTCCCTTGGAGCTTTCAGTACACTGGCTGCCAGGGAAAGATCTGATAGCTTTGTGATGTTTTTATCCCCAGTTGATCTACACAGCCCAACAGAGAACACTAACCCCACCAACTCTGAAGGTATGTGTAGGTTATTCATGCCTGAGGCTCAGGGAGCGTGGCCTCCTGTACTGCCCCCTCCGCCAGGCCCCCACCAGTCTTTCAATTACTCATTCAACCATCCTTGCAAATAAATTGCCAACGTGAGATTTTTTTCATATCTGGAAAGAGGCTGTGTGTGTATAGAAAAGACACTTTTAAGTTCTTGATGTATGTTAGGAAAGCATTCTTTTTTTTTTTTGCAAAACAGAGAAAATCTGACCTACCATGGCCTAAACAAGGATGTGTTTGTTTTTCTCACATAAGGAGGATGCTGTTTAACCCGAAGATTTCAGGGCTGGCATTTCCCAGATCCCTGTGAGTTTTCTTGGCCTCACAAGCCTGCTTGTTTCCTCATAGCTGCAAGACCGCTGCTGCAGCTCCACACATTACATCATGTGAAAGGCAGGAAGAAGGTGGAAGGCATGGCAACTGCTCCATCCATTCTTGTGTCAGGACAGCTAACCCCTCAGGACTTCCTCAGCAGGCTGCACCCGTGTCTCATTGCCAGAGCTGTGCCTCTTAGCCACTGAGAAGCAAGGGAGTTGGGAAAGAAAGTATTGTATTCTGTACATAGGACCTGCAAATTAAACTGACAAGAGATAGATTAACAGGGAAAAAAGTTTACAAATTTTATTGATGTTATTATATTTAATTGTACATGCATGGAGTCTCTATAGAAAAGAAGTGAAAACTCAAAGAAGTGGTTAGAGTTGAGGGCTTATATACTATTTTAACAAAGATGATAAATTGTGGGAAAGTGACAAGAGAGGGAAGGGGGCGATTGGGCTTCTGTAGGTGGTAAGTTGTGGGCAGGTAAACCCATGGGAAAACCAGTGGAAGAGAGGCTTGTTTTAGTAGTTTGCTTGTGCAGACTCATCTCAGTGACAACTTTCCTTCTCTAGTGATAAGGGTTGTTCTCCTCCTGATTCAGGAGAGAGCAGGGGAATACCTTCACCTGCAGAAGGGATTTTTACATAGCTTCAAAGACCCCCTCTACAAAATGCTTATTAATCACAAAGGTTAACTTTACAATGGAGAAGTGTGGGAGGCATTACTATGATGAAGTGACCGAAGTGATCATCACCAGGAATGGGACAAAGCAGATCTTGCACTACCTGACAGGTTGACATGAGCATCTCTTCTGTGAATTTCTTGCCAAAGGTGCCTAACCTAAATCTAATTATGAGGAAATAAACCAAAATTCAGGAACACTCTAAAAAATAATTGAAGATAAGGAAAGACTGAGAAATGATTTCAGATCAAAGGAAACTAAAGGACTGTGACAACAAAATTCAAGGAATGACTGTGAACTAGATCCTCTCACTATGAAGGACAGTTTTTGGTCAATATGTGAAACTTGAATGTGTTCTGAGATTTAAATGGCAGTAAGGGATAAATGTTCATTTTCTAATTTTGATGGTTCTAGTGTGGAGAATGTCCTTCTAGTAGGAGAATGTCCTTTCTTATAGGAAATACACACCAAAGTTTTTAGAGGGATGGAGCATGGTCAGGAACTTACTCTCAAATTGTTCAGAGGGGAAAAACATTCTTAATAATATATTTGCAACTTCTCTTTAAGTTTGAGATCATCTCAAAATAAAAAAGTTATTTTTAAAATATCTCTAAGATTCCAAATTTATTTACTGAATCATAATATTTGAAAATGTAGGACTAATTTCATGACACTATCATTAAAGAACTATACCTGTTTCTGGGTCTTCCCTGGTGGTGCAGTAGTTAAGTATCCATCTGCCAATGCAGGGGACATGGGTTCAAGCCCTGGTCTGGGAAGATCCCACATGTCGTGGACCAAATAAGCCCGCGCGCCACAGCTACTGAGCCTGCGCTCTAGAGCCCGCGAGTCACAACTACTGAACCCATGCGCCACAACTACTGAAGCCCACGCACACTAGGGCCCACGAGCCACAACTACTAAGCCCGCATGCCTAGACCCCGTGCTCCGCAACAAGAGAAGCCACCACAAGGAGAAGCCTGCGCACCACAACGAAGAGTAGCCCCCTGCCTGCCACAACTAGAGAGAAAAGTCCGCACGCAGCATTAAAGACCCAAGGCAGCCAAAAAATTAATTAAATAAATAAATAAAAATGTTTTAAAAGAACTATACCTGCTTCTAAATATAAATTTTAAAGACAGGACATAAAAGTACAATATTCATAAAAGTAAGTTAGAGAAGAATTTTCAAAACAGCAGGATGAAAACACAGGCAGGTATGTTTAGTTAAAATGCCTTCAAACAGTCTCTGTGACTGAAGCCTGACAATTCATCAAAGAATTTTTCTGAAACCCTTGATTTTTAAAGTTGGTTCTTAAAAAAATGAATGAATACATAAGACAGTCTCAACACAGATCAATGTATCTATACGTACACTGCAGGTCTCTGAAATGTGTGATGTTCTACCAATGACATCCTGTGGTATACAAATCCTGTGTCTTGACTCTGTTCTAATCAATTTGTTGAGAAGAGATTGATAAATAATTTTTAAATAATTTCACAAGTGAGAACACTATGTGTAAAAAGCTCATTATTAAATAGGTTTGACTATTTCCTTTATCAAATGATGCTCTCTGAGACAAGTAAGGACAGTCAAAACCTGACAGAGATGGATTTCTCCCCTAGGAGAATGTCACCTGCCTTGTTATCAAAATGTTCCACTGTATCTTACAAAGGAAATAGTCACTTTTATTCTTTTCATGTTTTGATGATAGACCACGAATACATTTTTACACAATAAGCTTTACTGACTGTTCAAACTATTCTGTTTTTTTCTTTATAATTGATTATTACTATTCTATAAGGTCTCAATGATTTACAAACTTAGTAAAGTTAATAAGCAGAAGAATTATCTTGGATTCTATAATAATCTTTGAAATCCTACAAATCTGAGATTTTAAATGGCACAGTTAATTTATGTCCCTCCACACAAAAACCTGCACATAGATGTTAATAGGAGCTTTATTAAAAATTGTCAAAACTTGCACACAACCATGATGTCCTTTCCTTAGGTGAATGGATAAACTGTGGTACCTTCAGACAAAGGAATATTATTTAGTACTAAAAAGAAGTGAATTACTAAGCCATGAAATGACATGGAGGAACCTTAAATGCATATTACTTAGTAAAGGAAGCCAATGTGAAAGGGTCGGGAACTATTTTATTTGATGCTACAGCATGGTGTCTTGCGCAGGACCTTGCCCTCGGGAACTACACCCCACATGAGTGAGCGTGGGCTGTGCTTTCCTGTTTCCGCCCCTCCTCTTCCCCCAGTATCAGACCAGCCGTAATTCTAAGCCAATGGTAACAATGCAAGAAAGTCTTGATTTTTAAAATGACTGGATGAAATATTTTTGAAAGAGAAGAGGGGAATTGAGCTCAACTGTAAAGGATGGGCAGACATTTCATAGAAAAAGAGGGATGGTGAGGACATTCCAGGTGGGAAACATGAGAAAAAGCAAAGAGCGGAGAATCCTGGCATCTTCTGGGGACACGGAAAAGAACATCCTTTAGGGGTGGAGGTTCTTGGAAAATAGTTGGCGTCAGGCTGGTGCGCAGGGTGAGGCTGCATACGAACGGTGGTGCCTGCCAGGCTGACAAGAAGGAAGGTCTGTGCAACGTGGGGAAACCGCTCTTTGCAGTGCCTTGGGTAAACCTCTCTCCCCTCCCTCCTCGCAGTTGCTCCCGGGAGCGGGCAGGATGTCTCATGCGCCCTGGGCTACTTCCCCTGCGGCAACACCACCAAATGCTTGCCTCAACTGCTCCACTGTAATGGCGTGGACGACTGTGGAAACCAGGAGGACGAGGACAACTGTGGTGAGCGTGCCCCGAGTCACAGCTGGACGGGGGTCGGGTCACAGTAGCACCAGGGGACAGAGGACCAGGGTCAAGTTGCTGAGACCTCTCGGTACAGAGAGAAATGAGAAAACGAAGTTGAAATACAAAATATATGGCACTTAAGGAAATCTTACATTTATTTTACTAGCTTAACATATCCATTCTTATAAAGAAGATGCGGTTTTATACATATATATGTTTGTGCGTGTGTATACATAATATATACACAGTGGAATACTACTCAGCTCTAAGAAACAATGAAATGATGCCATTTGCGGCAACATGGATGGACCTAGAGATGATCGTGCTAAGTGAAGTAAGTCAGACAAAGACAAATATCATATGATATCACCTGTATGTCGATTCTAAAATATGACACAGGGTTTCCCTGGTGGCGCAGTGGTTGAGAGTCCGCCTGCCGATGCAGGGGACAGGGGTTCGTGCCCCGGTCCGGGAAGATCCCACATGCCGCGGAGCGGCTGGGCCCGTGGGCCATGGCCGCTGAGTCTGCGCGTCCGGAGCCTGTGCTCCGCAACGGGAGAGGCCACAACAGTGAGAGGCCCGCGTACCGCAAAAAAATAAAAAATAAAAAATAAAATACGACACAAATGACCTATTTACAAAACAGAAAAAGAATCACAGGCATAGAAAACAAACTTATGGTTACCGAAGGGAAAAGGGTTGTAGGAGGGATAAATTAGGAGTTTGAGATTAACACGTACACACCACTATATAGATAAACAACAAGGACCTAGGTATAGCACAGGGAATATATTCTTTTTTTTAATTAATTTTTATTGGAGTATAGTTGCTTTACAATGTTGTGTTAGTTTCTGCTGTACAGCAAGGTGAATCAGGTGTACATATACATATATTCACTCTTTTTTAGATTCTTTTCCCATATAGGCCATTACAGTGTATTGAGTAGAGTTCAGCACAGGGAATATATTCTTTATCTTGTAATAAACTATAATGGAAAAGAACCTGTAAAAATATATATATATATTTACTTACTATGACATATATATGTACAACTGAATCACGTTGCTGTACACTGGAAATTAACACAACATTGTAAATCAACTATACTTCCAATTTTTTTAAAAAAATCCATTCTTTCCTATGCATTAGCTCAGATTCTGTGGGGCAGCAATCCCAGCTGGGCTCAGCTGAGATGAGCTACACGGTCTTCTTGCCTCTGCTGTGCTTTCTCGATGCCTCTGCGGGCCTCTGTGGGTTGGCTCTGTCCCTGTGCCTGCAACCTGGGCTGAGACAGCTGGGGACACTGGCCCTTCTGCCACATCCCTCCCAAAGCACGTCACAAGGCCAGCCCTGTTCCAGCAGGGGAAGTGGAGCCCTCCTCCTGCAGAGAGCAGCTCAAAGTTAAGTGCAAGGACCTCAGACAGAGGGAGGGCAGGCTGCAGCCACGCTTGACACAGTGGGTATTACATTTGCTTTTCCCACAGACGTTAATATTAACTCACAGTGACTCAAAGAGTCCCACCTGCATGACCTTAGGAAGGTCTGTCTTTTAATTTAAATATTTCCAGGAGCAACCATGATTTGTCTGTTTGTTTATCTTATTAAAACAACAGCTGATATTTGAAGAAGTGATTTTTTTCTACACTCTTGATTTTGTAGTTATGTGTGTATGTAGGGGTGTGTGTGTGTATGTGTCCTCTTGATTCAGGGACAGTTATTCAGGAGGTGGGTAAGCTTTCCCCCATCTCCTGAAAATGTAACTGTAGTTTATTTGGGGGGGGAGATAAATTATGCAGATTTCTATATTTGGTCCTGAAGGATGTTCATTACTCTGAATCCTGGTAAATTTTAATAGAGAGAATATAACACTAGGAAAGACATTCAGGTCTATTTCTTCAAACTTAGAATTGAATTCTGATGACAAGCGTGGGCCTAACTCTTGTGGAAACAGTACTTAATGGGAAGCAAAATCAGGTTGGAGATGCATCCTCCGTAACTGTTTCTTCTTTCCCTCCCCTTCCTGCAGTGTTTTCCACTCTCTGCAGGTCTGTGAACAGCCTCTCCCTCTCTGTCCCGTCAGTCATTTCCATGTGTCTCCCCTTCTATTCCTCCTCTCTAGCTGCCCACCCGCATTCCTTCCTTTACTCTCTCAACTCCCCTTCTTATTTTCATCCTTCTCTTGTCCTCCATTCTTTTTCAAATCAAATCCACCTCAGAATTCATAAATTAGATTTTAATGATTATTTAGCTCACTCCATTAAGTTTATAAGCTGCTCATTGTACAGATTTTAACACCTTTACTTCCAAAGAAAAAATCCAAGGAGTTGCTTTTAATTTCCAAGTAGCTGTAAAAACATTCCTGCCACGCCTACCCCGCCCAGAAGGGTGGTTTTTATCTTATGGTCAGTGGACTCTGAGAATCAAGAAAATCTTCAGGCACGGTGCGGGGTCTGTAAATCCCCTGAAAACTATGAAATGTTGTGCATTTGTGTACATGTGCATTTTCAACAAGAAAAGTGTTCGTAACTTAACAGCTCTGCAAAACGTTTAGAGTTTTTAAAAGGCAAAAAGCTTCCTTATTCCTGCCATTGGCTAAAACAGAAATCTAGAAAAACAATTTCATCCCAAGCTGGAATCAGTTTCTCCCAACTAGCACTCTAAATCTGTCCATATAAAATCAGTAGTTGTGAGCAGTTTACGACAGTAATCGCAACAGCAACAACTTTCCCTTACCTTCTTTGATTTCTTTTTCTTTTTTTTTTTGACAAGGAACTAATATTTATTAAGCACTTAATGTATACTAAATACCAACATTATACTTTAAATTTTTTAAATTTTATTATGGTAAGGACACTTAACATGAGATCTAGCCTTTTAAATTTTGAAGCAATTTTTAAGTCGGCCTTACTGTTTTTGTTTTTTTTTAACATCTGTATTGGAGTACAATTGCTTTACAATGGTGTGTTAGTTTCTGCTATATAACAAAGTGAATCAGCTATACATACGCATATATCCCCATATCCTCTCCCTCTTGTGTCTCCCTCCCACCCTCCCTATCCCACCCCTGTAGGTGGGCACAAAGCACCGAGCTGATCTCCCTGTGATTTCTTTTTAAAATAGAAACAAAGTTGTAGCAAGATTCCTCAACCAGGCATCAGAAGTCTCAGGCTCAGATCCTGGAAGTGCCTCTTTCTGTCTGTTGTTACTTCAGCAAATCATTTCTTTGTGCTAAGTCCCGTTCCTTACTGTGAAATTGGAGTAATAAATTTATTGTGAAGATTAAGTGAGTTACAGGGGTAGAAATGCTTGTCATGTAACGGGCACGCAGTAAATCTGGGCAGACCAGATTACTGACTACCATACTTGGCAGTTACTCTGGAATTCACCTCTTTGAAATTCTATCCGAGGAACTTTTACATTTGATTGGACTCCAAACCAGGGAAGTCCTGGTTTGTAGGTGTGAAGGGGAAGTATGAAGCAAGTTGAGACAAGGTGGCGTAAGCAATCTGTCCCCAAGATCTTGCTAATATATCATCTTAGGGATCTCGGACATGAGCAGGGAACGGTGTGTACTACTAACTTTTATGAAAAAGAAATATTCAGAGCATGGATCAAATAACTTAAGTTCTAGCTACATGTGCGTATAAATACCTTAAATATTAGCATGTGAAAATGAACAGCATTTGTTTAATCAACTATTACTAATTATTAAAAATACAGGGGACATTTGGAAAGCAATTAATATTTTAAAAACGAAAAAGAGTACGCTCTTTTAAAATCTTTGTTATTCACCATTGTTGACATTTAAAAATCCCCACGTCCAATTTTGGAAATATGGGGAAAATCATAATCCACTCTTATGAAGACATGTCTTTGTAATTGTAACAAATATTATGTTAAACTGTTCCTGGTCTTCTTATGCCAGGATCACATAACTCTCCTGAAATTCACCTAGACCAGCAGATCCCCAAATGTAGTTCAGGACCAAACCCATCAGCGGCATCTAGGAAATTGTTAGAAATGAGGTTCTCAGGCTCCATCCCAGCCCTATGGACTCAGAAACTCTGCCACTGGCCCTGCAGTTTCTATAAGCTCTTTGTGTCATTCAGATGCACAGTAGACTTTGAGAACCACTGACCTAAACCCAAGTGCGCAGGAAGTAAGGGATGCACGCGAAACAGTAGCCACAGCAGAACTAAACCTAAATCAAGACTTCAGTATGGCATGCAAGCATTCTAGCTTGCTACCAAACTCCATGATTACAATTATTATCAATTTTTTTGTTTCTATAAGAAAAATTGACACTCTACTAGTGGCAGTCATCTGGAAATTCCAAAAAATTGAACTACGCTCAAAACCTCAAAGATGGCCAGTTGAGATGCGCTGCTATTCATGCATGAAAGGGTTGGAACTTCCCAAGAGGAATGTCAGAATTTCACACCATTTTTACAGTCCAGGTCATAAAAATTATGAGATGTAGTTATTCCTTCCTGCTTCTCATTACTTTAATTTCCTTCACTACCTGTGGTTTTTTCCTTCATTTTATAGTATCTGGATAATTTATGCTCCCCCAGCTGTTCATTTTTAAGACATCCATATTTAAATTTGGTCTAAAATGACCAAGTCAGAAAGTTGGTCCTTTTCAGAATATGTCAACCTCATGCATATGTGAATAAGCAGCATTAAATATATTTGCAATCACATAAAATACAATATCTTAGATATAAAAGGAAAACCCACAGCTAAAAATCACTTTCAGAGTGATCATTTACAGCTTAGTATATTGTCAAATAAAAAATCTTTTTCTAATGGAAGGGGGGACTTTTTTCTTGGTTAGACCTTTTAAAAGATACATCCTAAATAAAGTAGCTCCAAAAAGCTCTCCCTTATTCCCTTAAGCTACTTAACTTTGACACCAATAGTAATTATTAAAGTGGAGAAAAAAGTCAAACGGAAATAGTGGTAATAAAATTTAAGGAAGTCACTTAAAAAAAAATGAAACACCATCAAATAAGTTAAACTGCCTCCCCATGGATTGAACTATAATATAAACGAATTATATTTAGAAAGAACTGTTACTTTTGTATTATCACAGACATCTTAAACAAGTAGTCTAATTTGACTATAATTTTCCAGTTCTCTTTGAAAACCCATAGAAAACAAAAGAATATAAAATATTTTTAAAAAGTAAAATATCTCAGTACAAAAAGCATAAGGTATCAAATCACTGAACATTTTTTATGGACACAATGCAAGGAAAAGTTTAAATCAAGTTTCTGATATAAAATGATTAAAGTTTTCAGTTGCATTCACAAGGATCCCTTCTTTCTAAAATATCTGGGCAATACAGAATTTATATATATATGTCTACTAGGCAGTTACTCTGGAGTTCACATCTCTTTCATTCTATCCCAGGAATTGTTTACATTTGACTGAACTCCAAACCAGGGAAGTCCTGGTCAAAATTGATTGCACCGTTTTAATAACTTTGATCTTTACTGATAAACTCCAATATGGAAATGTACAAATTTTTCCCGAATTATGCCATTTGATATAATTCCCATATGTTTCTGCCATATATTACTAACCCATTTATTCATCTCCATGCAGAACTATCACAGACGCAATCAGAAAAGAGGCCAAAAAAGAAATCTTTGATTATAGTAGTGTTTAGTGTGACAATGACGAACCAAAAAAGGAGGGACCATTCAGTGTTTCAGCTAAAACTCTTAGATACTTGGGAGAATATGTCTGGGTAAATACCAAGGGAACCTGATTACAAAAAGGTGTGAGACTCTCATTCAGGAATTTGTCGATTTCAAACTGAGTGCCAACTTGGTAGTAAAAGTGAAACATTAAAATAGCATCAGAGGGGTGGGACTCCGTCCCTGCGTCTGACACCCTCACATCTTACTTCTCTCGGCCTTCATTCTCTACTCTTGGAAAACGGAGATCAGCAACATTATACTGAATGTGCTTTGCGATCTCATGATGGTCTATAGTATGCGTTAAATAGAATTTTGGCCGGGAAAGTGGAACCTTATAACCTGAAGCACTTTAAAAATAGCAAAGGATTGAAGACCTTCAAGATGGCAGAAGAGTAAGACGCGGAGATCACCTTCCTCCCCACAGATACACCAGAAAGACATCTACCCGTGGAACAACCCCCACAGAACACCTACTGAACGCTGGCAGAGGACCTCAGACCTCCCAAAAGGCAAGAAACTCCCCACATACCTGGGTACGGCAAAAGAATAAAGAGTAAACAGAGACAAAAGGATAGGGACGGGACCTGCATCTCTGGGAGGGAGCTGTTAAGAAGGAAAGGTCTCCACACACTAGGAAGCCCCTTCGCGGGTGGAGACTCCGGGTGGCGGAGGCGGGGAGCTTCGGAACCACGGAGGAGAGCGCAGCCACAGGGGTGCGGAGGGCAAAGAGGAGAGATTCCCGCACAGAGGATGGGGCCGACCAGCACTCACCAGCCCGAGAGGCTTGTCTGCTCCCCCGCCGGGGCGGGCGGGGCTGGGAGCTGAGGCTCAGGCTTCGGTCGGAGCGCAGGGAGAGGACTGGGGTTGGCAGCGTGAACACGGCCTGAAGGGGCTAGTGCGCCACAGCTAGCCGGGAGGGAGTCCGGGAAAGAGTCTGGAGCTGCTGAAGAGGCAACAGACGTTTTCTTACCTCTTTGTTTCCTGGTGCGCGAGGAGAGGGGATTCAGAGCGCTGCTTAAAGGAGCTCCAGACACGGGAGCGAGTCGCAGCCACAGCGCGCCTCACGCTGGTGCAACGTCACGCCGGCGCAACGTCACGCCCCCTCTGCCGCCGCAGGCCCGCCCCGCCCTCCGTGCCCCTCCCTCCCCCCCGGCCTGAGTGAGCCAGAGCCCCCGAATCAGCGGCTCCTTTAACCCCGTCCTGTCTGAGCGAAGAACAGACGCCCTCAGGCGACCTACACGCAGAGGCGGGGCCAAATCCAAAGCTGAGCCCCGGGAGCTGTGCGAACAAAGAAGAGAAAGGGAAATCGCTCCCAGCAGCCTCAGGAGCAGCGGATTAAAGCTCCACCATCAACTTGATGTACCTGCATCTGTGGAATACCTGAATAGACAACCAATCATCCCAAATTGAAGAGGGGGACTTTGGGAGCAGCTATATATTTTTTTCCTTTTTCTCTTTTTGTGTGGGTGTATGTGTATGCTTCTGTGTGTCATTTGTCTGTAAAGCATTGATTTTACAATTTGTCCTAGGGTTCTGTCTTTCCGTTGTTTTTTTTTTAGTATAGTTTTAGGAATTGTTATCATTGGTGGATATGTTTTTGGGTTTGGATGCTCTCTTCTTTCTTTTTTAAATTACTTTTTAATTTTTTAATAGTTATTTTTTATTTTAATAACTTTATTTTATGTTATTTTATTCTTTCTTTCTTTCTTTTTTCCTCCCTTTTCTTCTGAGCCGAGTGGCCGAAAGGGTCTTGGTCCTCCGGCCAGTTGTCAGGCCTGTGCCTCTGAGGTGGGAGAGCCGAGTTCAGGACACTGGCCCACAAGAGACCTCCTGGCTCCACGTAATATCAAACGGCAAAAGCTCTCCCAGAGATCTCCCTCTCAACGCTAAGACCCAGCTCCATTCAACGACCAGCAAGCTACAGTGCAGGACACCCTATGCCAAACAACTAGCAAGACAAGAACACAACCCCACCCATTAGCAGACAGGCTGCCTAAAATCATAAAAAGGTCACAGACACCCCAAAACACACCACCAGACGTGGACCTGCCCAACCAGAAAAACAAGATCCATGCTCATCTACCAGAACAAAGGGACTAGTCCCATCCACTAGGAAGCCTACACAACCCACTGAACCAACCTTAGCCACTGGGGGCAGACACCAAAAACAACAGCAACTACTAACCTGCAGCCTGCAAAAAGGAGACCCCAAACACAGTAAGTTAAGCAAAATGAGAAGACAGAGAAACACACAGCAGATGAAGGACCAAGGCAAAAACCCACCAGACCAAACAAATGAAGAGGAAATAGGCAGTCTACCTGAAATAGAATTCAGAGTCCTGATAGTAAAGATGATCAAAAATCTTGGAAATAGAATGGAGAAAATACAAGAAATGTTTAACAAGGAGAACTAAACAGCAAACAAACAATGATGTATAACACAATAAATGAAATTAAAAATTCTCTAGAAAAAATCAGTAGCAGAATAACTGAGGCAGAGGATAAGTGACCTGGAAGATAAAATAGTGGAAATAACTACTGCAGAGCAGAATAAGGATAAAAGAATGAAGAGAATTGAGAACAGTCTCAGAGACTTCTGGGACAACATTAAACCCACCAACATTCGAATTATAGGGGTCCCAGATGAAGAAGAGAAAAAGAAAATCACCAAGAAAATATTTGAAGAGATTATAGTTGAAAAAAAAGGAGATAGTTAATCAAGTGCAGGAAGTGTAGAGAGTCCCATATAGGATAAATCCACAGAGAAACACACCAAGACACATATCAATCAAACTACCAAAAATTAAATACAAAGAACAAATATTAAAAGCAGCAAGGGAAAAACAGCAAATAACATGCAAGGGAATCCCCATAAGGTTAACAGCTGATCTTTCAGCAGAAACTCTGCAAGCCAGAAGAGAGTGGCAGGACATATTTAAAGTGATGAAAGGGAAAAACCTACAACTAAGATTACTCTACCCAGCAAGGATCTCATTCAGATTCAATAGAGATATTAAAATCTTTACAGGCAAGCAAAAGCTAAGAGAATTCAGCACCACCAAATCAGCTTTACAACAGATGCTAAAGGAACCTCTCTAGGCAGGAAAGAAAAGAAAAGGAAAAGACCTACAAAAACCAACCCAAAAAATTAAGAAAATGGTAATAGGAACACACATATCGATAACTACCTTAAATGTAAATGGATTAAATGCTCCAACCAAAAGACATAGACTGGCTGAATGGATAAAAAAAACAAGACCCGTACATATGCTGTCTACAAGAGGCCCACTTCAGACGTAGGGACACATACAGACTGAAAGTGAGGGGATGGAAAAAGATATTCCATGCAAATGGAAATCAATAGAAAGCTGGAGTAGCAATTCTCATATCAGAAAAAATTGACCTTAAAATAAAGACTACTACAAGAGACAAAGAGGGACACTACATAATGATCAAGGGATCCATCCAAGAAGAAGATATAACAATTGTAAATATTTAGGCACCCAACATAGGAGCACCTCAATACATAAGGCAAATGCTAACAGCCATAAAAGGGGAAATCGACAGTAACACAATCATAGTAGAGGACTTTAACACCTCACTTTCAACAATGGACAGATCATCCAAAATGAAAATAAATAAGGAAACACCAGCTTTAAATGATACATTAAACAAGATGGACTTAATTGATATTTATAGGACATTCCATCCAAAAATAACAGAATACATTTTCTTCTCAAGTGCTCATGGAACATTCTGCAGGATAGATCATATCTTGGGTCACAAATGAAGCCTTGGTAAATTTAAGAAAATTGAAATCGTATCAAGTATCATTTCTGACCACAACGTTATGAGACCAGATATCAATTACAGGAAAAAAATCTGTAAAAATACAAATTCATGGAAGCTAAACAATACACTCTTTAATGACCAAGAGATCACTGAAGAAATCAAAGAGGAAGTCAAAAAGTACCTAGAAACAAATGACAATGAAAACACGGTACCGAAAACCTATGGGATGCAGCAAAAGCAGTTCCAAGAGGGAAGTTTATAGCAATACAATCCTATCTCAGGAACCAGGAAACATCTCAAATAAACAACCTAACCTTAAACCTAAAGCAATTAGAGAAAGAATAACAAAAAAAAAACCCAAAGGAAGCAAAAGGAAAGAAATCATAAAGATCAGATGACAAATAAATGAAAAATAAATGAAGAAAACAATAGCGGAGATCAATAAAACTAAAAGCTGATTCTTTGAGAAAATAAACAAAATTGATAAACCATTAGCCAGACTTCTCAAAAAAAAAAAAAGGGAGAAGACTCAAATCAATAGAATTAGAAATGAAAAATGAGAAGTAACAACTGATACTACATTACTACAAGCAAGTGTATGCAATAAAATAGACAACCTGGAAGAAATGGACAAATTCTTAGAAATGCACAACCTTCCAAGACCGAACCAGGAAGAAATAGAAAATATGAACAGACCAATCACAAGCACTGAAATTGAGTCTGTGATTAAAAATCTTCCAACAAACAAAAGCCCAGGACCAGATGCCTTCAGAGGCGAATTCTGTCAAACATTTAGAGAAGAGCTAGCAGCTATCCTTCTCAAACTCTTCCAAAATATAGCAGAGGGAGGAACACTCCCAAACTCATTCTACGAGGCCACCATCACCTTGACACCAAAACCAGATGAAGATGTCACAAAGAAAGAAAACTACAGGCCAATATCACTTATGAACATAGATGTAAAAATCCTGAACAAAATACTAGCAAACAGAATGCACCAGCACATGAAAAGGATCATACACCATGATCAAGTGGGGTTTATCCTAGGAATGCAAGGATTCTTTGGTATACGCAAATCAATCAATGTGATACACCATATTAACAATTTGAAGGAGAAAAACCATATGATCATCTCAGTAGTTGCAGAAAAAGCTTTCGACAAAATTCAGCATCCATTTATGATAAAAGCCCTCCAAAAAGTAGGCATAGAGGGAACTTACCTCAACATAACACAGGCCATATATTACAAACCCACAGCCAACATCATTCTCAATGGTGAAAAACTGAAAACATTTCCACTAAGATCAGGAGCAAGACAAGGTTGCGCACTCTTACCACTATTATTCAACATAGTTTTGGAAGTTTTAGCCACAACAATCAGAGACAAAAAAGAAATAAAAGGAATCCAAACTGGAAAAGAAGAACTAAAGCTGCCACTGTTTGCAGATGACATGATACTATACATAGAGAATCCTAAAGACGCTACCAGAAAACTACTAGAGCTAATCCATGAATTTGGTAAAGTAGCAGGATACAAAATTAATGCACAGAAATCTCTTGCATTCCTACACACTAATGATGGAAAATCTGAAAGAGAAATTAAGGAAACACTCCCATTTACCATTGCAACAAAAAGAATAAAATACCTAGGAATAAACCTACCTAAGGAGACAAAAGACTTGTATGCAGAAAACTATAAGACACTGATGAAAGAAATTAAAGATGATACAAACAGATGGAGAGATATACCATGTTCTTGGATTGGAAGAATTAACATTGTGAAAATGACTATACTATCCAAAGCAATCTACAGATTCAATGCAATCCCTATCAAACTACCAATGGCATTATTCACAGAACTAGAACAAAAAATTTCACAATTTGTATGGAAACACAAAAGACCCCGAATAGCCAAAGCAATCTTGAGAAAGAAAAACGCAGCTGGAGGAATCAGGCTCCCTGACTTCAGACTATACTACAAAGCTACAGTCATCAAGACAGTATGGTACTGGCACAAAAACAGAAATATAGATCAGTGGAACAGGATAGAAAGCCCAGAGATAAACCCACACACATATGGTCACGTTATCTTTGATAAAGGAGGCAAGAGTATACAATGGAGGAAAGACAGGCTCTTCAATAAGTGGTGCTGGGAAACCTGGACGGCCACATGTAAAATAATGATATTAGAATGCTCCCTAACACCGTACACAAAAATAAACTCAAAATGGATTAGAGACCTAAATTTAAGGGCAGACACTATAAAACTCTTAGAGGAAAACATAGGCAGAACACTCTATGACATAAATCACAGCAAGATCCTTTTTGACCCACCTCCTAGAGAAATGGAAATAAAAACAAAAATAAACAAATAGGACCTAATGAAACTTAAAAGCTTTTGCACAGCAAAGGAAACCATAAACAAGATGAAAAGACAACCCTCAGAATGGGAGAAAATATTTGCCAACGAATCAATGGACAAAGGATTAATCTCCAAAATTTACAAGCAGCTCATGCAGCTCAATATCCAAAAGACAAACAACCCAATCCAAAATGGGCAGAAGACCTAAATAGACATTTCTCCAAAGAAGATATACAGATTGCCAACAAACACACAAAAGGATGCTCAGCATCACTACTCATTAGAGAAATGCAAATCAGAACTACAATGAGGTATCACCTCACTCCAGTTAGAACGGCCATCATCAAAAATCTACAAACAATAAATGCTGGAGAGGGTGTGGAGAAAAGAGAACCCTCTTTCACTCTTGGTGGGAATGTAAATTGATACAGCCACTATGGAGAACAGAAGGGAGGTTCCTTAAAAAACTAAAAATAGAACTGCCATACAACACAGCAATCCCACTACTGGGCATATACCCTGAGAAAACCATAATTCAAAAAGAGCCATGTCCACAATGTTCACTGAAGAACTATTTACAATAGCCAGGACATGGAAGCAACCTAAGTGTCCATCGATGAATGGATAAAGAAGATGTGGCACATCTATACAATGGAATATTACTCAGCCTTAAAAAGAAATGAAATTGAGTTATTTGTAGTGAGGTGGATGGACCTAGAGTCTGTCATGCAGAGTGAAGTAAGTCAGAAAGAGAAAAACAAGTGCCGTATGCTAACATATATATATGGAATCTAAAAAAAAAAAAAAAGGGTTCTGAAGAACCTAGGGGCAGGACAGGAATAAAGACGCAGACGTAGAGAATGGACTTGAGGACACAGGGAGGGGGAAGGGTAAGCTGGGACGAAGTGAGATAGTGGCATTGACATATATACACTCCCAAATGTAAAATAGATAGCTAGTGGGAAGCAGCCGCATAGCACAGGGAAATCAGCTCGGTGCTTTGTGACCACCTAGAGAGGTGGGGTTTGTAGGGTGGGAGGGAGATGCAGGAGGGAGGAGATATGGTGATATATGTATATGTATTTAAAAAATAAAATAAAGTACCATCAAATTCTCAAATGCTATGAAATTTATTGATTACATCCAGGCTTTTATTTTAAAGGAACTCTTTGAGTTTCCAGATTAGAATTTGCTAGCACTCCTTCTGTATTATAAACAAATGGCCGTGCAGAAAAAGGCTCCCCATCACAGTCATGCTAACCTATCCTCATCCCAGTTGCAGGCACGTTGAATCACTCCACCATGAAGACCCAAGTTCAGATGCTCGCCTCGGCAGCCTCTGAACATCACCCTGCTCTGCACTTTAACAGCCTTGTCTACAGGAAAAGGATGAAGACATTGGTTCCTCTGTTTCCATATTTGTATTCCTTTGATCCACAGGGAAAACGGAAGCTTCCTCTAATACATTTTGGGTGATGCAGTAAGTCAGAATCTGCTAAAAATGTATGTCCACCCAGAACCTCAGAATGTGACCTTATGTGGAAATAGGGTCTTTGCAAATTTAATGAAGGTGAGGAGTTTCTGATTTCCCCCTGGTTCAGCCCAGGCAGACCTTTCCCCTCTCCCTTTCTGGTCCAAGTCTCTTGTCTGGTCTGGGAACAGCAGAGCCCAGCTCTTCTTTATTTGTTTTTCCTCATCTATTGTCAGTGCTCAAACCTGGGCCTTTGATAATCAAATACTAAGAATTTGATTCTTTTGTTATCTGCAGACATCTGTGTCATCCCTTTTCCAAGGCAATGAAAGTGGAAAATTCTAGCCTCTTGCTATAGGAAAAGGGCAGAGTGCAAGGAATTCAAGGGAAAGGAAACTTTATTAATAACCCCGATTATTTGCCTGTCACTAATCTATGAGAATTAGACAAACAGTATTTATTTATGGGTATGATGGTGATGATACATACCTTTTAATAGGATTATAAGAATGTTTGAAGTGTATTCAAAGACCCTTTTAATTTTTAATTGGGCCTGCATTTAAAATTCCGGAACGCTAAATATCCCTTCATTTCCTTTTACACAGCTGTCAGGATGATGGCAATGCCAGGCAGTTTGATGTAGAACTTCCCTGTTCTCATTTTAGAATATTCCATTAAAGTTGGTAGTTTGTCTTTTTTAAGGTCAAAAAGACAGGAGGGAAAGTGACACAAGTCATAAATATGTGTATTGATACACAACTATGCATTGTACGTTCAAAAATGACTGGTTTCCTATTTATTATTCTCAAAATAGAGTTGGAAAAATGCATGTAGCTGAACCCCTGGCTTTTCTATAAATACAAACCTCGTTTTAACTTCAAATATGTTTATCCAACAATGCTTCAAAGATGTTTGAGTTAACTCCACAAAGACTTTCAGCTCAGAACGCTTCCTATGAGATAGGACACAAAAGACAGTTTCTGTAGTGGCTTCAATTTCTTTTAAAAAATCCCCAGGATAATGTCACAGCCTTAATTCCTTCAGAGTTGCCTCTAAAGGTACTCAGAAATAGAGTCACAGATGTAGAAAACAAACTTATGGTTACCAAGTGGGAAAGGCAGGGAGGGATAAATTGGGAGATTGGGATTGACATATACACACTACTATATATAAAATAGATAAATCAACAAGGACCTACTGTATAGCACAGGGAACTCTACTCAATACTCTGTAATGACCTATATGGAAAAGAATCTTAAAAAGAGTGGATATATGTATATGTATAACTGAATCACTTTGCTGCACAGCAGAAACTAACACAACATATTAAATCAACTATCATCCAATAAAAATTAATTTAAAAAATAAAATAAAAAATAAAAGTACCCAGAAAGAGGCATATGTATTCCGTCAGCAAACAGCTATTGTCATTCAAATTCAAGGAGATCTCACACTACTGGTCTGATGAATTGGTCTGTCTGATCAGGCGACACCTCAAGGTCTATTTTAATGGCCCAGGGCACCTCTACTCTGGGGATCATTAATTTCTGAGAAAGAGATGTTCCACTGTGTCCCAAGAATGGGTGCTGAGAATTGAGGAAATATCTGAGAATCAGGGATGCTCTGCTTGGCATAAATCCACACTTTATAAATTAACCACATTGTAGCCAATAGGATTTATGCCTTCAGTTTCATGAAAGTGTAGAGCATTTAACACACAGCATCATGGCACCCTTCTTTGTCCTGGCTTCCTCTCTGACAGAGGCATGAGTCCCTCGACTTTGAATACTCAAAATCCAAACATGAAAGGAGCCCAGGAATGACCCCTGCAAACCTACAGGACTGTTTGGGAACCGTGCTCTGGCACAGCTGGCTGGTGAGAGGTGCAGAGTCCTGAGCTCCATCCCCAGAAACATTGATCTAGTAGGTAAGAATGGGGCCCAGAAATCTGCATTTTAACACAGTGGGTGAGTAGCACACCTGTTAAAGTTTTGAAATGATTCACTTCCCAATGCAGACAATTTTATTACCAAATTCAGAACCCCTTGAAAGTGATTAATTAGAGTGATTAATTCAAACGTTAGCAGGCATCAGATCAGCTGGAGGGCTTGTTAAAATGCAGAATGCTGGACCCCATCTACAGAGTTTCTAATTGAAAGCTCCTGGAGTGGAGCCCAAGATTTTGCTTTTCTGTGAAGCTCCCAAGTGATACTGATGCTACTTGTCCCAGATCTGCACTTTGAAAACCACTCATCTAGACTTTTATTTTTAACTTTTTATTTTATATTGGAGTATAGCCAATTGACAATGTTGTAATAGTTTCACAACAAAGCGACCCAGCCATACATATACATGTATCCATTCTCCCCCAAACTCCCCTCCCATCCAGGCTGCCACATCACACTGAGTAGAGTTCCCTGTGCTGTACAGTAGGTCCTTGTTGGTTACCCATTTTAAATATAGTAGTGTATACATGTCAATCCCAAACTCCCTCTCCTCCACCCGTCTCCCCTGGTAACCGTAAGTTCGTTCTCTAAGTCTGTGAGTCTTCTTGTGCGAATACAGAAGCAAACAGTTCCCAACATGTATTAAAAGATGGCATATAAAAGGGTTAAACAAAATTAAAGCTATTTCTTTAAGGCTGATTTCCTTTCATCGTACTAGCCTGCATTATTAATTCCAAGTGGGGATACAGGATTCAGCATTTCCCAAGCATATTTAACCACAGAACTCTCTTCTCAAGAAGAATCCTGGGAAGCAGTTTGAGGAAAGCCTAATATAGCACCGTCACAACTATGCAGTGCCTTCAAGAAACTTGGACCTTTCCCATTCCCATCCAGACGTCAACCCTTGACACGCCACACACCCACCCCCGGCGCCAATGCCGGGGAATGTGAGAGCATGGAGAAGAGAGATGCATTCTCCAGAATTCAGATTGGTGTGTCTAACGCACTTTTCCATAAAATAAATTGTAACTAATACTAGATGCAAATGAAAAAATGATTTACTATTTTATATACTTTATGAGAGCTAGTAAAAGTCATGTTTTAACTATATTAAAAGTACCTTAGAAGTCACTGAGGCAATAAAAATACATAAGCTAAGAAGATTAATTCCTATCGTACTCTCATAAGGAGATAAAATACATATCTAAATAGGCACAGTATGAAGCAGATTATAAGTGTAACAAGACATATGAGCAAAGTGCCCTTAAATTACGGACCACTTGCATTCATCTTGTTAACAGCAACGTTACTAAGGAAAAGAATCTGATCCTTCTGATTGACAGGATTCTTCTGCTAAATCTAGCCGTCCTCCACTGCAACATGAGAAGGGCTCTAGTCAGAGAAAATCCCATAATGCAGTTCTTCCAAAACTTGTTGTAAGACTCCCCCCGGGCATTGATGGAATATATAGACCTCCAGACCCCATATTGGCCAAATAAATCAGAGTCTCCAGTAGAGGATCCTGGAAATCTGTGTTTTTGTTAAGTGTCCCAGTTCCCAAATTTTATTATAACATCAGGGAGAGTGGGTTTTCTCTGAAGTGTCTTTGAGGACAGAGACCCATTCATTCATTCATTCATTGAATTAGCACATACTTATTCAGGCAGTATGCAGGACCAGATTTTTCTTGGTCTACGTCATTCATTCTTATTCAGAGCATCATTACATGCTTTTAGTTTTTAAAAAACCTATTTTTAGTAAATATATACACTTAATGCTCTTCATACAGCGCTACCAACACATACTAGGAACCACATCCCCTAACGCAATACCCTCTTGTACTGTGCTCTCTACTTTGTGATACCTCAGGAAAACTCAGAGAGTCAAATTTCAGTGGGATCACAAGTAAAGTATGAAAAACCATTCTGCCCACTGTCCCATACATCCTTGAAATATGAAGGGTATGGGATTTAAGATATAGAAACACATATTCCAAAAGCTGTTTTCTGAAAAATGCTAACTTTCCAACTTTGCAATTTTGGCTACATCTTCTATGTTCTGTGTTCCTGCTTTCTGGTGAGAGGAAGTAATGGGTGGGAAGAAGAAAATGCTTTGGGAAGGCAGGGAAGAAGGTAAGTGCTAATTGCAAAGAAGCTTGTTTGTTTGATGATGCTGCTATTTAAAAAGAGATCTCCCCGCAAAACATATGCTCTCACTTGGAGAGCTGTAAGCCGTCTTGTCCTGTTTCCTTCTGCATTCTCAAATTCCCCATCACCTCTCTTTCTCTTTTCCCTCTCTTTTCAACTCTGTGTCTGTGTGTGTCTGTGTGTGTGTGTGTGTGTGTGTGTGTGTGTGTGTTGAGGTACAATGAGGTAGAAAAGGAGAGAAAATAATAAGATTGGGAAAGAGACAGAGAAGTAGCATAAATAACTACATCACTTGGATTTGTTGGACTAAAGTGTTGCAACTACACCAGGTATAGTGAACCCCTCTAGAACAGATGTTAAGCACTGCACCACCTATTAATGGTAAGAATGCAGCAAATTGCAACAGTTCACTTGAAAAGCTCAGTTAAATACAGGGCCAGCTGAAGAACAAGAGAGAAGGAAAAGCAACGTCTTCCAGTGGTCACCCAACCACTCTGTCTCATGAATGTCACAGCAGCAGTGAGACACCACCCGCAGATACAGGTCCAGCCCTGCGATGCAGCACCTCACCTGAGTCCCATCGCTGTGTTCTGAGGTCCAGGAGGATGGGTCAGGACACAAATGTGAGCATGGGCGCCCTCTCCCCCGCCCCCCAACCAGGCCCTGGCAGCCTGCGGGGTTGAGTCCTTCAGACCTTTCCACCCTCACTCTGTAGATACACAAAAACTCGTCTGTAAAAATAATCAGTGCCTCAGCATACCCAGAGCCAAAAGACATATCTTACCACGTGTTTCATCTGTAACGTTTATAAATGTATAAAAATTCATAATATTAGTATGAAAATTAATTTATTTTTAAATTTTTTTTACAAATGATTCACAATACTTCCATTGATCCATGGATAATAATGATAATGATAAGCTTAAATTCAAGTTAATAACTACTTCTGGTTGTTAAATAATTTTTTGTATAATTCACACAATGCTGATGTAAGAGCCTCAAGAATGGAAATGAAACAGGCAATAGAACAATAAATAGGTAACAGACAGTAACAGCTAAATATTTAAAGACAATGTCGTATAAAAGTTGGAATTTCTATAAGAGGAGTATAAACTGATTCAATCATCTTTGGACCTAGAAAAGAAAACATTAAAATAATGGTATTATTTTAATTCTTTCATTATTTTTAATAATTCTGTTTCTTAGTCAAATCACTTAAAGTCCTCAGAATCAGTTTTTCCATCTGTAAGTAGAGTTCCCAATAATGACGAAATGGAGTTACTAGGAGAGTTGACAAGTTAGTTTCGTCAAGTAAAGTAACTAGCAGGCCTCCAACAAAAAAGTGACCTGGTCAGACAGGGGAAGGGACCCATTTACGCTGGGCTTAGGAAGGCTCGGTTGGATGAGGATTTAGGGTTTGCAAATTCAACTGAACATGTTCAAAAGTCCCATTACAATTCGCAGGGTCCCTCTCGTTCCAAATCAGTGTCCTAATGTGCACTTAAAAGACAGGACAAAATGTGAATTCAGCTTATGTTGTAACCTAGCAACCCATTGGATCAGATTCTATCTGAGTCCTGAGGTCCCAAGGGATAAAAGATTATCTTAGGGTAGTCATGGCAGCTCCCTGGTTCTCTGAATTTTCTTGAGCTGATGACATCATACCCTGAGCTTGTCATTTTCTTTCCTTAATCTCTCTGGGGCCATCTCCATAGTCATCTCATTCCACAGCCCTTGACATTTCTCATTTTCATTCTGATGAGTTACCATAGCATCCACTTTGCCAGAGTCTATCCTTCCAAGAGGCTCATAATCCAGGAAGCCAAGAGTGATCATTGAAACAACTTTTTTGGTTGCTGTGTGCCATAAACTACGAAAGTACCATTTTGTAATGGTGACAGGACTACTGTTATCTTCAAAACCATCCAGGTCAGATAAACAGCCCAACCTTACTATGCTTGAGATTCTGTTATCTGCAATCCCTTCTGGAAGGAGGGAAGAGAAACCACTCTAGATTTTTTTTTTGCTTTTGCTTCAGAAAAAAGAGATTTCTTACAGAGAAGAATGTGTTTATAGAATCATTATAAAGACAATAGAAGCAAGAGTCAGGGGTGGGGAAAACACCACCATAGTTGCAAGCATCTGCCCCATTACTACTGCCCATCAGCTCTTCACCCAGGAAGCTGGAACCTGAGACTGGCCACGATAACTGCCCCACCTCCGCTAGGTACCCACAAGACTGGTGTCTACAAACTTCCAGTCTCGCAGGAGTGAGTCCCTTCGGTGGAAGCTTTTCTATAACAGGAACCTGAGCTGCTTGGGATCTGGACAACATAGATCTACGTTACCAGCCTCTGAAGAACAAGAAAGCATTCTAAACCGAAGATAGAATGCAGAGGGAGCAAACATGCGCTAAATCCCACAGTCACAACAAGCTACCATCTCTATTTGCCTGAACAAGCCCATTCTTTCAGATTTCCTCCCCTTCCTCCTCTTTCTCTACCTAAGGTGCCACCTTCTTTACAATGTCAAGGGTCGGGGAGGCACCTTGACCTGGTTCCTGGGTGTTCAGAAGCTGAGATTTGCTGTTTCTGGGGTGCTTCTCTTGTCCGCCCAGTTACTGGCACTCAGCTGGAGTCTCAGGCTGACATCTGCAGTTGGTAAACTTGAGGTCCATCAGTCATCACTGAGATATCATAATGATATCATTGAGATATAATAATATCTTTGAGATATCATCATACTACTTTGTTACTGGTGTTTATTTTGAAACCTTCTGTAATAAAGAAGTTTTAAAACTAATAAGTAATACTAAAGGATGGAAACTGCTATAAATACAATGTTTAAGTAGTCTCTCTTCTTTCCAGTTTGTTTTTAGTGGGACTTTAATAGGAAGTACACTCTTACAAGCATACATAGCACTTATGTTAGAATACTTTTCCTTCCCCAAATGTAATCTTCATGGAAGAGTTAATGAGCCATGAAAAAATAAGAAAATAACATGGAGATGGAGGAAAATTGTACAAATTATATCTCATCAGATATGAGCATATTCCAAAAAACTTAATTTCTCTGTTTTGAGCAGTTTGATAGATTGTAGGGACCATTCACCAATCCAGAGAATTTAGGAGGAATAGCAAGTTTATATGGAGACAGATAATGTGTCCCTTTTGGAGAATGCTGTGACAAGCTCCCAGATGACGTTCCTCTGTTTGTCAATCACTCATTATTTTTGTAATTAATTTTTATCGGAGTAGAGTTGATTTACAATGTACAGCAAAGTGAATCAGTTATACATATACCTGTATCCACTTTTTTTTAGATTCTATTCTCATAGAGGTCATTCAATTATTTTAAAGAGAAGACCTGTTTTCCCCAACACAACAGAATATTTCTGTTCTTGAACTTTTCGGCTCTGTGATCTTTATTTTAGGTGACAACAATGGATGGTCTATGCAACTTGACAAATATTTTGCCAATTACTACAAAATGACTTCCTGGTATCCTTTTGTGGCAGAAACATCTGAATGCTGTAAGTAATCAGAGGGAATGACGGTCCTTGCCTATAGGTTCATAGTAAGACACCATGTTCTTAACAGTTGGATCCAACATTTTAAAAAATTTATAGTTTTCTATTTGCAAAATTATAATGTTCTAGTAGACACGCAGCCTTAATTTGAGGATTTTATTTTACGATCACTCAAGGATCATAAGTGCAAAGGTTATAAATCATGCCAGGTATTGTTGTGAACAAGATTAATGTCAGTCCATCAGGGTTGCTATTTTTCATGCCCCCTTTTCACAATCATTATAAACTCTGATATAAAAGCAACTCTGATATAAAGGAAACTGAAAATAGAAGAGCAGAGAAGCTGTTTGGATTTTAACGTTTGTAGGTGAGAAAGCTTCTGGAGTCTAAGCCATACCTTACAGCTACCAAAAAAGCCGTATTAATTATAATCAGCTACTTTTAGTCACACACCGAAAACTTACAAAAACCCTGGAAAGAGTCTGTAGGAGGGTATAACATTGAGGGTAAGCTATAATTTTTAAGATCAGAAAGATCTATATACATAATTCCTTTTAAATAAATGTTCTCTATTCTAATAAATTATTCAAATGTAAATGTGTGTCTTAAAGTTGTAATTTTAATCCTAGCTTTTCAAAACCTTGGTTAAAAAGCAGGCGTTGGGGAAAAGAATACTTCACTGTATTTTTCCCTTTATGTTCTACCACAAATTGTAAAGTACAGCTTTTTAAAATTTTTTAAATTTTTTTTTGTCTTCATTACTCAGAAGAGACTAAAAAAAAAACTGCTAGCAAACCCCACTTTAAGGGGGTATACATCCCTCCTGTAAGTCTCACAGGTCACTCAGCAATCTATCTCAACTTCATGTTGTCTTCTTGTCAAATATGGAGATCAGATTGCTTTATCATTAAAGAGCTAAAAGCTTTTGGGAAAGGAAAAAGTTAACAGGTATAATTTAACTACTAATACAAGGCAAAAAACTAATGGATTAAGCCATATGATCTCAAAATGTAGTTTTTATTTTCTTGTTTTATTGTACATCCTTTTCTTTTCATTTCTTAAGTTTTAATTTAATCTATTTATATTTCACGTTATTCCCAAAAGGATGTTAGGCAATTTACAATAAAAATATGGCTACGAACAGACTTAACCCATTAACATGACATAAGAGACAAAAATTCCATGGTGAGTGGGAAAAGGAATGGAGAAGAAAAATTAGATAAGGAAATCCTCACTAAGAAAAGTTACTGCCTAGTTCTTAATTCTGTAGTCATTAAGTCAAAGAGGAAAAATAATGGGCTACATGACTTTTTCATAGTCTGGTCTGTAAAACAAAAATAAACAAAGGGGGAAAACAGATCAAGTTAGCAAGAGAAATAAATTTTTGCCCGATGATGAACTCTGGGAGAAATGTGTCCTAAGTATACTTACATAAGAGGAATGCAGCTACACACACAAAAAAAATGTTTCAAAAAATACAAAGGCGACGTTTTATCAATTCTTAGTAATGAACAAATATATAATTTTTAATTAGAGTTTTCAAGAAAGATGGGGGAGGGGTGGTAATTAATAATTCAATGTCTTTTTTCAAGCTTAAAAGTAGTGTAAAAATGAAATGGGAAGTGTAACGTAAAATTAAGGGGTGAAACTTAAATTAAGGTTCCTATGGTACCGCTTTATTACTTTTTTTGTACCGCTTTATTTAAATCAGATTATAATAAGGATTTATTGGAAATTTAACTGAAAATGGCTTATAATACTTTTTGACTGGATGAAAGAATGTGAGGAATTCACAGTTACAAAGTCACCTCTCAAGAAAAATATCATGGAAAACATATCCATCACTAACCAATATATTAATAAAGTTTAAATTTCAAGAATTTGGAAAGTATGGAGATTTGGAAAGAATTGTTTACTCAGCCATAATTTCACCACTCAGAAGCTACCAGCATTAACTTGCCGGTGCATTACTCATCTTTTTTTATTTGAACATAGTTGAAATTTTCTATGCAATCCATTCTTATCATATTTTCAGGTAGCATTTTAGCATAATCAGGTATCCATATTATACACTTTTCAAAATACTCTGTAAGTGACAATTTGTTTCCTCCTTCTTTCCTGGCTGGATATTTAGGTGTTATTTTTTCATTTTTCCCTATCACAGGTAACCTTGTGATCAGCATATATGGATTATCTGAATTCAGTCTGCATAATAGAAAAGACACACTGGATTAATGCCAACTTCACCGCCCTCCATTTTTACCTCTCATACTGTCCCTCTCGGGACCTTCGTGTTCCACCCTAACCCTGCACATCCCATCCCCACAACACTCACATTAGCAGAGGATAAAGAGAGAGAATCAGTTTCCAGAGCTCCATCGCCAGAATGGTCACTTACAACCATAAACCTGTTTTAAAGTTCTTGGCACAGACTCTGTTTACAAAACACACAAAACCTAAATTACGATCGATCGTGAGCTCTCAGGATCCTGTAGGGAGTCTGCAGAGTTATTCGGGAGGAGAGGGAAAACACCTGTGGCCTCATAGCTGAGCAAAGAGACACGTGACTATTTCCAAGGCTGGAGCCGCCCGTGTGCATCTCTGTCACCCCCCAGCTTTGCCTCAGCGTGCCTGCTTTGCCATCACGATGATTTTCTACTCTTCAGAAGCTTTACTGTAAAGGTTATAGACTAAAAGTCTGCAAACAGTTCTCACAAGAAGTTTTGTTTGTCCTATGATGATTTAAAATGTTTTAAGTTAGGCATTATTATTTTTAAGTAGGTAATTATATAATATGAAATATTGTCTTTCTGGCTTCTTTGAGGAAGTTGGTTGACTTGGCCACAGATGTTCCTGTTGTAATATAGGACAACAGTTCGGAGAAGCTGTCCCACTGGGACTGCTGGGTGCAGTCTCTACCCGCTTTGCCTGCCCCTGTAGATATTCGAGGCTGTAACCTCTGCTCTAAGTGCAGAGTTTCAAAGTAAACGTAGAAAAGATCACACCTCATTGCTCCCAGGAATCGTCCATTCCCCATCAAGCCAGCAGTCAGATGATGTCTCTTACTCTGAATAATAATCCCATTTCGTTGCTTAGCTACATGAACACACCACTGCAAGTCTCTAACAGACTTTAGAAATATCAGGTCACATCTTTAAGACTACCGCTACAGCCCCACAAGGTAGCCAAAGGCGTACATTCCATTTCCCCTCTCTTTCCAGCTCTCATCAGTGAGAACAGAATGGCTATGCATAAGAAATATTCACGTCCTCAAGTGAAGCTGTAGGCATCCTTACATCCCTACATAAGCCAAAAGAAGTCTTTTGAAGAACTCCTGAATTAAAAAAAAAAAAAAACTCCCCGCACTATAGTTCAGAGTTGAGTTCTCTTTCTTGCTAGTTAAAAAGGGCTTCGTCTTCCATTAAAACTATTAATACTTTATTCTTAAACAGCAGCTTTAATATGGACATTAACGCCCATCACACCCTGTCCTGTCACCCTGGGACGTAGCTACTCTCCAAGGATAAGAAAGAGCAGATGACTTCATTCATTTTGCAACAAATGGAGAGGGGCAGGCTGCTTTTTTTTTTTTTCTTTAAATGCATGGGCTGGTAAATGTGTGTTTCCTTTTCTTCAAGTTCTAGCATCATTTTAATGTTAAAAGCAAAACTTTGGAACCTTAATTTAAAGCTTTGCACAAATTGCTTATGTAAGACATGACGCATTTTTGTATATGATTTTCTTATAGCTTTTTGTTTCTTTCTTTTCATTACCCTCCTATTCCTGGTCCCTCATCATCCCCATTCCGTACTGCTTCCTCTTTATTCAGTGGTCGGTTCCGTGCCCGTGCAATGTCTTTGCCGAGGCTTAGAGCTTGATTGTGATAAGACCAATTTACGAGCTGTTCCATCAGTTTCTTCAAATGTGACTTTAATGTAAGTAGAAAAGAATGGCTTCATCCTGACAGCCAGAACAGCCCCTGTAAAACTGTATCATAATCCAGGTGTAATTGTCATTATTAATAACGCATTGTCACTTAAGATGATATCATTGTTCCTTGGTCAGTTATAATGATTGCTGATATCTATTTGCATTTATTACATGATAGAGCTGACTCTAAATTATTCTATATGTTCACTTATTTAGTTAGCCCCTCATAAAAACCTTATGAAGTATTTAGTATCGCCACATTTTATCTAAACAAAAGATGCAATCAAGGGTATGTGCTGGGCTTCCCTGGTGGCGCAGTGGTTGGGAGTCCGCCTGCCGATGCAGGGGACACGGATTCGTGTCCCGGTCTGGGAAGATCCCACGTGCCGCGGAGCGGCTGGGCCCGTGAGCCATGGCCGCTGAGCCTGCGCGTCCGGAGCCTGTGCTCCGCAACGGGAGAGACCACAACAGTGAGAGGCCTGCGTACTGCAAAAAAATAAAATAAAAATAAAAATACCTCTCAAATAAAATCTCTTTAAAAATTTTTAAACGATATTATGAATACAAGAGTGACATCATGAAGCAAAATGTTTCCAGAAAGCTAGCGTTAAAGTAAATAAAGTTTATAATTATTCATAATGTTGTTAAAAGTAAAGAAAAAACCTTTAAGTAAGAACCAAAATTTACATTTATTTCAGGTCACTCAAGTGGAACTTAATAAGAAAACTTCCTCCTGATGGCTTTAAGAAGTACCGTGATCTTCAGAAGCTGTAAGGAAAATTTTAATTCTTAGTATTGAATTGACTAACATTTTTTGGCATATCTGTTTCTTCCCACTTCTGCAGAGACAAACACTGCACCACTGCTTAAGTCTAACCCCTCTTTGGGGAATTATTTAGCCATTAGCTGGAGACTACCAGGTAACATTTTTTTTCCTGAGTAATTCTAGATGCTATCCTAGAAAAATCTCATGATATCTATCCCCAAAGAAACCAGAGTACGTGTGCTATGAACCCTCCAACCACACTCCTCCCAAGTGAAGATACTCAAGAGGTTTTACTCTCTGCATTTCAATGCCCATCTTACAGAATGATGTAATGACCCCTTACCAGAGCTGCCCTCAAGATTAGATAGAGAAGGGACTTCCCTGGTGGTCCAGTGGGTAAGGCCCCACACTCCCAATGCAGGGGGCCCAGGTTCGATCCCTGGCCAGGGAACTAGATCCCACGTGCTACAACTACAGATCCTGCACATGGCAACAAAGATCCCCAGTGCTGCAACTAAGACCTGGCACAGCCAAATAAATAAATAAATGTTAAAAAATAAAAAAGATTAGATAGAGAAGAATTTTCTTTCATATGTTTGCAAAGTCAATCTCTACCTAAGATAGAAAGTCCTTGTGGTTTGAAACCTCCAAGCATGTTTTTTAGGGACTTAATTCCATTTTCACATCTGCCTCATTGGTTGAGTTTTATCTGAAATGCTAGCTTCTCTTCAGTCTAAGATTACCTATGTACTCACAGAATCCATAATGGCCCAGGGGATGGTTATTTGTTATTTAGGTCAATTTTGTGGCTAAATCATATTGTCATAGGCTTAAACTGTTGGGTTTAAAGAGTCTGTGTCTGAATCACACTATCTAGAAGACGTCTCAGAATTCCCAGTTTCATTCTCACACCTACACTGGTTTGGGATTTGTTTTTACACTAGAGACCCCTGGTATATCGATATCATCGATCTGTACTTTTTCTTTAAGATAATAAAGATAGAGCAGAATCAGAAGAAAAATGTATCCACTTTGTTTGATGAAATGTTCTCAAAGCTCGGATTACCTGCAGAAAAGTATTTCACATCAGAAAATTAAATTCTAATAAAAATGACTTTTCAGAACTGTATTCTAGACATTTATCAGTCAAGTGAGAAGAGCTTTTCAAAATTAAACCTGATACACAAACTTCAAGAGGATACTTCCTTTATTTTCTGATTTCTGGAGTAGGAAGATTTTTTCTGATCTGTAGCACCACCTTATGTCCACATGGTTTAAAAGGAGTCCGGACTTCAACTCTAAACATCAGGATTCAATAGTTCAGCAATTTTACACAGTGAACATTGAATTAATTCTTGAACAACCAATTTGTTCCAAGTAATAGATCAAAATAGCCTAATTACCAAAAAAGTTCTAATTGGTGATTGGCTCCGCCTCCAGGCAATATAATCTATTGCTTAACAGGAAATTACGGTACTTAGAAATAAATGAATAAATACTTGTCAAAGTTTTTCTGTTTATTAGTGAGAAAGATGCATTGCCTAGTAAATGATTGGACCACAGCATGTTCTGTGAGAGTGTTAGGTGTATAACAGACTTAACATTTTACAATCAAAGTTAGGTTTCTTGCATGCTGGAGAAATAGGGACTCTCCTTTAGTCAAAATTTCTAATTAACTGAGAGTTGGCCCGTACTGATTTATCCCTTATCACTCCTAAAATCTGTGAAAATTATACATAAACTCAGCAAACCCTGAAGAACAATGGTGACCTGCATCAGCAGAAGAAATAAGACTTGAAGCCCTTACTTTTGCCCTTGTTCACAACCTGGGGCCAGTGTACGTAGATGTGCAGAGCTTAAATGGGTGTGTGGGATGCAACGGCTTGTGCTCCAGGTTCTGTCTCCTTTGACCTCCTGTTAACTCCAGGCCCAACCTCCAGCAGGACCTCAGTGAACTCCGCAGCCAGCATACTTCCTTGGCCTTCCAAGCTAATTTGTCTTCTTCTAGACCTGATCCTTTTTTGCTGTTTGTTTTTTAATATGAAAACCAAGTGTTACTGTTTTTACTTCTTGCTCCTGGAAATTTTCTTTTAGCAAACATTATACTTCTGGTTTCAGAAGTTTGGGGACTCTTCCAGGCTAAAAATAAGATACTAATAGATGCTTCCCCTGAAACTTGTCCCACCCTCTACATTCTGGAATGTTGTCGATCTTCTCGGTCCACCTGATTCTTTCTATTTCTGTTTTTCTCTTTTGTCATATATACTCTTGGTAAGTTTCCTCAAACAGTTTTTGGAGCGAAACTTAGGTGTCAAATTAGTACAATTCAAGTTGACTTGCTTGGCCAGTTTGTGGTTTACATGGAATACGGTTTGGGGTCTTAACGATGTCACAACCTTGTCGTTTTGCCAACACTGTGTTGAATACTGTCAAGTTTGTAGAATTATAGCAGAAAATGTTAAAAAGTTAAAAAGGCTTCTAGGCTTGTTTGATTAGTGAGTGCATTACCATACACTAAAACTGAAGTTTCACTCATTAAAAATTCAAACATTAATTTTAGCTCTCGGGCTTCCCTGGTGGCGCAGTGGTTGAGAGTCCGCCTGCCGATGCAGGGGACACGGGTTCGTGCCCCGGTCCGGGAAGATCCCACATGCCGCTGAGTGGCTGGGCCCGTGAGCCATGGCCGCTGAGCCTGCGCGTCCGGAGCCTGTGCTCCGCAACGGGAGAGGCCACAACAGTGAGGGGCCCGCGTACCGCAAAAAAAAAAAAAAATTTAGCTCTCATGTGCCTACCTTTATAACTAGAAGTTCCAAATAAAAACTAGCCTAATCATATGTGAACTTAATCAAGAAACAAAATGACATGATACCCAGCTCCGCTAAATTATTTTGTTATGTTTACCTTTTTCAATTTTTAAGAATTTTTTGACATTTCCTCTTTCATTTTTTTTTAATTTTTATTGAAGTATAGTTGATTTACAATGTTGTGTTCGTTTCAGGTGTACAGCACAGTGATTCAGTTATACATATACGTACAAATATATGTATTATTTTTTGACATTCTCTTCTATTATAGGTTATCACAAGATATTGTGGTAAAATACACACAACATAGAATGTACTGGCTTGACCATTTAGTGTACATTCAGAGGCCTTACATACACCCGCATCTTTGCAGGGCTATCACCATCAGCCATCCGCAGAACTCTTTTCATCTTGCAAAACTGAAACTCCATTTCCTTACGTTTTCCTTTTAATAATCATTTTCACAGGTGCCTGCAAAACAATAAGATTAGATCCGTATCTGTCTATGCTTTCCGAGGACTCTACAGTCTTACTAAACTGTAAGTACCAGCGCCAATTAGTCTGCCCTTCCGTGGTGGCCTGCCAGCCTGACCCATCCCACCCAACACGGCCCTCCCGCCCACGACAGTGCCCACGGGACATGCAGACAGTGGACGGTGCAGCACAGCACTGGGGCCAAGGGCATGGGACCCTGAGTCACACAGGCTGCAGTCCCAGTCCTCCCTCACCACTCACTGGGTGTGTGAACTTGAGAACTTAATTTCCTTTCTAAGCATCAGCTCCCTCTACCGTAAAATGCAAACTACAACAGTACCTGCCTCAGGATTGTTGTAAGGAACGAATGAGAAAATCCGTGGGAAGAATTGGGCACACTGTACCGGGCACGTAGTAGGAGCTCAATATACATAAGCCGTGGTGACGGGAATGAGGATTGAATGAACTTTATCACCATGAGAAAGCCTGGTGATGGTTAAAATTTATGAAGGAAAAAACCCAAAGACTTCTCCAGTTACTCTTTTCCCACTAATTCTGCTTTTACAAATACATAAAGCACGATAAGTTTAAAAGAACAAAGCTTTTTTAAAAAATTATGGTAAAACATATATAACAAATGTGCCATTTTAATCCTCTTTAAGGGTTTCGTTCAGTGGCATTCAGTACATTCACACTGTTGTACAACTATCCATCTCCAGAGCTGTTCACCTTCCCAACTAAGACTCCACACCCACTAAACACTAACTCCCCACGGCCCCTCCCAGGCCCTGGCACCCACCATGGTACTTTCTGTCTCTAAGAATCTGACTACTCTAGGGGACCTCACAGAAGTGGAATCAGGTAATACTTTCCCTTTAGTGTCAGGCCTTTTTCATCACGTCTTAAACTTAGCATAATGCCTTCAAGTTTCAGGCATGTTGTAACATATATTAGAATTTCCCTCCTTTTTAAGACTGAATAATAGTCCATTGTGTGTGTATATATATATATATAAAGTACCACATTTTCTATATTCATTCCTTGATGGATGGACATTTAGGTCGTTTCCACCTTTCGGCTATTGTGAATAATGCTGCTATGAACATTGGTGTACAAATATTTGAGTCTTTGCATTCCATTCTTTTGGGTGTACGCCCAGAAGTGGAATTGCTGGGTCATATGGCAGGTCTACGTTTGATTTTCTGAGGACCCACCATACTGTTTTCCAGAGCAACTGCACCATTTTACCTCCTGGGATTTTGTTGTTGTTTTGTGTTGTGTTGTTTTTAGTAACAGCCATCCTTATGGGTGTGAAGTAGCATCTCATTGTGGTTAAGAGCTAAGCTTTATAAAACAATCTTTCTCAAAGTTCCATTCCATTTCAGCTGCATTTTACCAGGCAGCTGAAACTTACCACCTAGAAGTTACTGAATGGAAATATAACCCAAAAAATCACATTAATAAACAACTCCCTGTATTTCTATTTCTGGCCCCTTGCCTTCTATCCTACCCCAGTTTTTATTCCTTAACCCAAGAAACTCTTTCCGGTCAGATTCCTCACTGGCTGTATCAGAGTTTGGGGTTGAGTCAAGAAGGCCACCTAATCATTTACTAGCAGAGAAGGTCACCGGAGACCCAAAGTCTTAACGGTAACCGCTGTGGCTGTGTCTATCCCTTCCCTGCTCTTTTGTGTCTTGGCAAATTACTCAAAGTCAATACTGGAGTCGTCCGCATCATGCTTCTGCCTACCTTTCTCTACAGCCTCTCACAAATCTGTTCAAAACTTGCTGAACAGCTCTGCTTGGTTTAACGTTCAATGGATGTGCAGGAGGCTCTTGAAAGACGGTACAGACTGGAGAGTAAACTTAAGTGTCTTCCATCTGCGCCTTGGTTTTTTCCTGGCACGAGAATATTGTCTGGCTGTTAAAGTGTCACACGGTTCTGGTCTTTCATGGGTAAACATCAGATACTGCTCTTCATTCATCCGTAGACACTCATTACCCCTCACAGTGTGCAAGGTCTTCAGCGAGACACCGTGGGGGGCATAGAAAGAGAAGTCAGACCTGCTACCTTCTAGCTCCTTATGACCCAGTATTGCAGGTAGAACCCTGTGCTTCCACCGGGGAGAGGCACCCACTCTCTCTCTGGAAGCTTACAGTCTACGGTGGGGAAACAATGCCAACATACACACAGCAGCTGGAGAATGGCAAGGGTGTTTACTTAACTAAGACTTAAACCTATGTTGTTCAGACCACAACTGCTAAGATGATTCCCTAAAAGGAGTGATTATTTTGGGTCCAGAGCAGTGAAGGATGACTCTGAAAAATGAAGACGACGGGGCAAATCAGACAGCACAGGGCATGGGGGGTGGATCAAGTACCTTTCTAGAGGATTTCTAGTGGCTCTTAAGGGAACCCCTGAGGTGTTCAGGGCAAGTGTTGAAGAGACTCTTAACATCTTCCTGTGCCCAACTGGGGCTCCAGGCTTGCAAGGGAAGGAAGTGGCTCTAGCATGGGGACTTATTCTTTGCTACCCCCAAGAAAAGTCAAATCTGATGGAGAACGGGAGATTCCTGGAAGGACAGATTTTACAGGATGTCAGCTCTAAGATCTGTCAGAGTAGCAAAAAGAGAAATCAGTGTGGTCCGTGTATCAGGGGAAGAGGAATTTGAACAAATACTCACATGAGAATCATAGGCAATGAGGAAAAAGAACAGGAAAGAAGTTGAAGTGGGAGGTTGAACAGAGACCTCATTCTACTAATATGCACCAAGTGTTCCTGACATGCCTGGCTCAAATGTTCAACAGCCCAGTGAACTAGGTACTGGTATTATTTCCGTTTTAGAGTTGGGGAAACTGAGGATTTCTGAAGTCGCTGTTTGTTTCAGGTCACACTATTAACAAGTAGCGAAGCCAGGAACCCAACTGTCTGACAGCAGATTCAGAGCAGTGAGTTGCTGCATTAGAGAAACTGAGAGAAAAATAAACACGCAAGACAATTTCTCTGCCATTTTAAGACAAAATGGAAGGAAAGGTATATTGCACACATTCGAGTCCAGTGCTTTTGCTACCATTGGCAACCTTAGGTATTTTGAGAGTCTCACCTCCACTTTACCAAACCAAAAGGACAAAGTTAAGTGGAATTAGAGTTTTCCAAATATTTCCCTTGCTTTACCAGCTTCTGTTGGGCTGTGTGTGGTTGTGTGTGTATCCAAAAGTTTTCTTCAGAAAAAAAAAGAGAAAAGGCCACATAAAGACTCTAAGACCGGGGCTTTCCTGGTGGCGCAGTAGTTAAGAATCTGCCAGCCAATTCAGGAGACACGGGTTCGAGCCCTGCTCCAGGAAGATCCCACGTGCCACAGAGCAACTAAGCACGTGTGCCACAACTACTGAGCCCACCAGCCACAACTACTGAAGCCCGCGTGCCTAGAGCCCATGCTTCTCAACAAGAGAAGCCACCACAATGAGAAGCCCGCGCACCGCAACGAAGAGTAGCCCCCGCTCACTGCAACTAGAGAAAGCCTGCACGCAGCAACGAAGACCCAACGCAGCCAAAAATAAATAAATTTTTTAAAAAAATAAATAAGGCCTCTGTAAAAGAAGAGAGGTGATTTTGAAAGTTGTTAAAAGCTGGTGTTTGCTTTTGGAAGAAAACAAAGAAATAAACACGTAAGAGATCAGCACAACAGAAGGAAGAGTTGGTTCACTCTGCATAAGAGTGAGAAGTAAAGTCGGGTCAAAGTACAATGGGTCTGACTCTCCAGCAAGGCATTCAGTGTCTTTTCTCCAGAGCAGGTCCATACCTGCCTCCAGGGGCATCTCCTGCATCCCCTCACAGCCTCTTCACCGTGACCCCTCACCTTGTCACCGTCACACCTCTCACCTTTGCATAAGCCATTTCCTCTGCCTGGAATCACTCCCAGCCATGCTTTGCTTTGTGAATGATACACCTCATCCAAGGCTCAGTTGAGAAGAGCCTTTCTTTTTCTTTTCTTTTTTTGTAATTAATTTTCATTGGAGTATAGTTGCTTTACAATGTTGTCTTAGTTTCTGCTGTACAGCGAAGTGAATCAGCTGTACATATACATATAGCCCCTCTCTTTTGGATTTCCTTCCCATTTAGGTCACCACAGAGCATTGAGTAGAGTTCCCTGTGCTCTACAGTAGGTTCTCATTAGTTATCTATTTTATACACAGTATAATGTATATATGTCAATCCCAATCTCCCAGTTCATCCCACGCCCTCCTTTCCCCCTTGGTGTCCATACGTTTATTCTCTACGTCCATGTCTCTATGCTTTGCAAATAAGATAAGATGTGGCACATATATACAATGGAGTATTACTCAGCCATAAAAAGGAACAAAACTGAGTTGTCTGTAGTGAGGTGGATGGACCTAGAGACTGTCATACAGAGTGAAGTAAGGCAGAAAGAGAAAAACAAATATCGTATATTAACGCATATATGTGGCATCTAGAAAAATGGCACAGATGAACCTATTTGCAGGGCAGGAATAGAGACCTCTTTCTTTAACACTCCCTGTCCCCTCTCCCCTCCAAGCTCTGCTTCCCCAGTCCCAGCAGCGGCTGACACCTCCTCCGCTGAAAAGTCAGAGGACCTGTATGCTCTTGTTCTTTTCCCTCTGCTGCTGCAATAACTACCTGCTCACATGCTGTCTTCTACTAGATGCAAAGCCCCTCGGAGAAAGCGATTCCACACCTAGCACAATGCCGTAGCATAGGGGCTCAAAACAATTTGATGAATAAATGAATAGACAGAGGGAGTGAGGGATTGGCTGCTGGTGGGTTGATTATTGGGAAATGAAAAACTAGACGTGAAAAGGTAAGTGATAGAGAAATTTCAGGGCTCTGAGGACAGGGAAATGGCCTGATGAGAACAACATATAAGAAAATTTAAGATGGACAATTATTGTTCTTCCTTTCCTTGTTATAAGATATCAAGAAGGTATCAAATTTACTGTAGTTATTTCTCTTTTTTCAGGTATCTCAGTCATAACAGAATAACCTTCTTGAAGCCGGGTGTTTTTGAAGATCTCCACAGACTAGAGTGGCTGTATGTTTAATTTATGTGGCATTTTATAGTACTAGCCTTTATGTTCGAAAAATATGTAAATGAACCCATTTTTTTCTTCTGGCTGGCAGGATAATTGAAGAGAATCATCTCAGTCGAATTTCCCCACTAACATTTTATGGACTGAATTCTCTTATTCTCCTGTAAGTACTAAAAATTTATGCAAATATTTCAACTGAAGGAAAAGGCATGAATAAAAATTGGGTTTAACAACATGACATTTGGAATTAAAACCCTAAAATGGAATTTTCAACTAAAAACCATCTCCTAGTCATATCCTATGAGGCTGTTTTGTAGTTGTAACAGTTTTATAAGATCTTCCATCTTCTAGAATGTCAGCCCATCAAAACTGAGCACAGCCCCACTGCCATGCTTTATTGAAATATTCTTAAGCACACCAGTACTATCCTATATTAATCTTGGTAAAGAAAAGTACGTTTGTTTAAAATCACCTCCTTTTCAGTACCCACTACTGAAGGGCACAGGACTTTTCTTCAGTTGCTAATGTTACTGCTTCCTCCATATGATGGCTACCGTTTGTCTAATTTTATTACTAACAAGCACTTAAATATATCAAGACTTACAGAGAAAAATTTGAGTGAGAAGACAACGAACTTAGTAGATGTTCATGACTTCATAAGAATAATGATAAAACCACGTTTTGACTTCAGTTGAGAAAAGAGACAGAAAACTCAGACTCCTTTGTGTTTCTCTTTTTCAGAGCACTGATGAATAACATCCTTACCCGCCTGCCTGACAAACCTCTTTGTCAGCACATGCCCAGGCTGCACTGGCTGTAAGTTGCTGTATCTCCTCTCTTTAAAAATGTTTATTGAAATATAGTAGTTGACTTACACTGTTGTGTTAGTTTCAGGTGTACAACAAAGTGATTCACTTATACATATACATATATCCACTCTTTTTTAGATTCTTTTCCCATATAGGTCATGACAGAGTACTGAGTAGAGTTCTCTGTGCTATACAGTAGGTCCTTATTAGTTATCTATTTCATATACAGTAGTGTGTATATGTCAATTCCAAACTCTTAATTTATCCCTCCCCCCCTTTCCCCTTTGGTAACCATAGTTTGTTTTCTATGTCTGTGAGTCTCTTTCTGTTTTGTAAATAAGTTCATTGGTATCATTTTTGTAGATTCCACATATAAGTGATATCATGTGGTATTTGTTGCTTTCTGACTTACTTCATTTAGTGTGATAGTCTCCAGCTTCATCCATGTTGCTGCAACTGGCGTTATTTCATTCTTTTTATGGCTGAGTAATATTCCACTGTATACATGTACCACATCTTCTTTATTCATTCCTCTGTTGATGGATATTTAGGTGGCTTCCATGTCTTGACTATTGTAAATAGTGCTGCTATGAACATAAGGGGTGCATGTATATTTTCAAATTAGAGTTTTCTCCAGATATATGCCCAGGAGTGGGATTGCTGGATCATATGGTAGCTCTATTTTTAGTTTTTTAAGGAACCTCCCTACTATTCTCCATAGTGACCGCACCAATTTACATTCCCACCAGCAGTGTAGGAGGGTTCTCTCTATCTCTTCTTACAGAAGACAACTAACTTTTCTGGTTTTGCCTAGTTCACTTCAGATGTCAGGTTTTTTCAAATGGTAGTTGTTAATATTTTTAGCATGATTTTCTTATTAAACATCCCTATTATCTAAACTAACTCCTCTAAACTCTTACCAAAATAAAACATCTCCAAAGCACAAGACATACTTTGGAGGCAGGAAGAAGGAAGGCAGAAGGGCTGTTATGATATCTATGTAACATCACCCCTTCCCCCCTGTCAATCTGTTCACCTGTTCATTTGGTACAGAAAGACTAAGCCACTTTTAGTTTCATTGCTAAATTCTGTGTAATAAGACTATGGTACTTAAGCTTTATTTTTGAAGTCTCATCATAACAGAATGTGTTCCACAGAGTTTTTCACACAGTAGTTTTGTCTGTGGTAATTAGCATCACTCTACCTATGCAGAACTCAATTACCCAGTAAATGTGTCTATTTAAAATACAGGCAAAAATGAAGAAATAAATCCAAAATATTTCTTTAAATGATCAGTCAATAACCTGCATATACTCTGTATATGAAAATCCCCTCTGTCTTTTATTTGTAGGGAATTCCCAAAAGTTTGGTCAAAACACACTAGTTTGGAACCATCTAGGGGAAGAGAAACATCCCCCAAATCATTAGTAAGTCCAGAGGGCATCTTGATATGACAGTATAGTACCCTCAGTAATGACGAACTAAGTCATCAAGGAAAGGGGAAATTAAGTGCAATATTCTTTGTGGTGATTAAATTTGGGCTCAAAAGAATTCACTAATGATAATTACATGCTCAGTGATCCAAACTTAGTAATGAAGTAAAACTGATTAATATTTATATGAGTAAATTAAAAATTCATGCATTGAGACCAGAAGCAAATGTGGGAGATTTTATGCCCACACAAAAAGAAATCTTTCCTTTGCTTTTAAAAAGGTAGCCAAATGTATATTTCAGATAAAAATAAAAAATGATTAGGATTTATAACTAAAGATGTGGACTTTTTAAATTTTTGTTACTAAAATTATAATCTTTAAATTTTAGCTATCCAAAACAACTCACTCCACATGCATCCCTGAGAGTGAATGTTGTCCCAATTCTAATGCTAGTAATAATTTTTGCTTTATAAGTATTCATTTTTTTAATTAATTACAATATCTTTACCTTGTGCATGAACTTTCATTTAGCAAAGTATAAACTAGAAAATCTGTTGGATGTGTCGGCAAACGTTTGTTTAACTATGGTTAAGTAGAAAAATAGAAATAAAACAAAAAGAGATATGACAGCCCAGGAGAATATATTCGCAAGATATACAACAGACAACAGATTAAAACCTTTAATATAGTTCTTTCAAAGCAATAAAAAAAGACTATAAACACCACACTAAAAGATGTGAAATTCAAAAAGGAAGGAATATAACTAATAAATAAGCATATGAACAGATGGGGCAATAGCCAAAGATGAGCTAAAGAGCAAGAGGGTAAAGTAAACTTTTATCCAGGGATGAGACAAAGCAAGTTTATATATAGGCAGAAGAAGCTAATGTAAAGAATTTGTAAACATGGAAAACAGTGAGGATGCATTATGGAGCAAGGTCCTGGAAGCCGTGGAAAGGATGGACAAATAAGATGGGATACACACACATGTGCAATAAAGATGAATGCACCTGCCCTGCTTCAATCGACACGGCACAATTTCAAGATCATAATATGAAGTATAAAGAAAAAGTCACGGAAGGATACATATTATATATGACAATTCCATTCCAACAATGCTGTGCTGAAGCTGTAGGCAGCCTCAAGACAATATTGCTCCCACTCTACCAATGAGGAAGGACTTTACAATCTACACAGTCTTAATTTTCTCCAGCCTGTCAGTCATAAGGCAAGCAGGGAAACTGAATTCTAAGGAGTGACCAAGAGAGACGGGACATATACAGTATTTCACCTTTGGCAGAGCACAAGATGAAGCGTTGACCCTCATAGAGCAGGTACAAAGAAAACTGCTAAAATTTTAATAAACCTGTAAAGGTTAAGTGTGGGCTAGTGTAACCCTTTGGAATACTGGGAACCCCACACTCAAGGGAGTCAGCTATTCCTAACCGGCTCTTTTTCTCTGGCCTCCACCCACTCATGGAAAAAGCTGGGAGTAATTAAGGAAACCAGACAGAGTCTTTGGTGGCATGCCAGCACAAACCCCACCTTCTCCCCTAGACTCTTCCCTCTTAGGAAGGAAAAGCTTTACACCATGGGGAGAGGGACAGAAAATCTTCCTGCAGCCCGGGACTGTGCATAGATCTACTGCTTCCAAAGGAGTGGTAGCAGCCAAAGCTCTCTACTCCAGCAATAGGGGCAAATAAACCTCTCCAGCCCAGGATCCTGCACTGTTGCCAAGTGGGTTGGGGCTTCTGGGGCATGTGGGACAACTATGCTGAGAAAGCCCCATCCCAGAAAGAGCAAGAGAAACAATCCTTGTCAAATTATAAAGCAATCAACAGAACTAGGCCCAGAGATAACTCAGATGTTACAACTACCAAACAAGGAAATTAAAATACTTATGATTAATCAGTTAAATGATATAGTGGGAAAGGTGGGCAAAACATGCACACATGGAAAATGTCTGCAAAGAGATGGAAGCTTTAAAAAGAATCAGAGAATTACTTCAACAGGCTGAACACAGCTAACAAAAGAATCAATGACCTTGAAGATAGGTCAATAGAAAGCTTTCATTTGAATCAAAATGAGAACGGAGCGTAAAACAAAGATAGAACAGAGAATCCAAAAGTTACAGGATAATATAAAAGTGTCTCAAAATGCATTAAAGTTGTCACAGCAAAAGAAGAGAAGGACAACAGGACAGAAGATGCTACTAAAAATCTTGAGTCTGCTCACCAGACACAGAGCAAAGCCAATCTACTGGCACCAGATTGTGGTGAAGAAAAGTACAGCATTTATTGCAGGTACCAAGCAAGGAGAATGGGCAGCTCATGCTCAAAAGACCCAAATTCCCTGATGGTTTTCAGGGAAGGGTTTTTAAAGGCAGGGTGATGGAGAAGACTGCAAGGTGTGTGATCAGCTCATGCACAATTCTCTAATTGGTTGGTGGTGAGGTAACAGGGTGATATTACAGGAATCTCAATCATCAACCTTCTGGTTCCAACCAGCCTGGGGTCTATGTGCTGGTGATCAGCATGCCGTTAACTTTCTCCACCTGGTGACGGTTTTAGTGTCTGCAAAACAACTCAAGGATATGGCTCAGGGTATTATCTATTGCCCTTGAGGAGGAATTAAAGGACCTTGAATTTGTTTTATGGCTAAACTATTAGTATTTTGTCTTGCTTGACTATTTTCCTTTGTTTAACCATTTTCTCACTTCTCTGATTAAATCTCCTCTTTGGAACTCAGGGATGGCCTAGGAGGCTAAAGCTTTTCTACAAACAAGAGGTGGGGGACATAGGGTCCTGCTCATTTTTCAAAGAAATATCTGAAGAGATAATGACCAAGAATTTTCTAAAATGATGTAATACAAAAAACCAAAAAAAACTAAGAACCTCAGAAAAGAAAACAAGCAGAAGTAGAAAAGAAAAAAAAAAAAAAACTGGACAAATCATAGTCAAACTGCTGAAAACCAAAGATAAAGAAAAGCAAAGAAAAAAGCTTGAGACAACCAGAGAAAACAGAGATATTCAAGCTGTAAAACGAAGATAAGAAATGCAGCACTAATTTTTTTAAAAAGATGGAGGGGCTGTGTTAGCATTGGAAAAAAAATAGCCTTCTGAACAAAGACTATCACCAGGGATAAAGAGAAATATCACAAAATGATACAGGGCTCAATATGGCAAGAGCCACAATAATCTTAACTGAGTAAGCAGTTTCAAAGGAATAAAGTGAAACCATAAAACTATAAAGAAAAATAGCCTGGCGTCAAGAGATGTCATTTAAAACTAAGAAATCTACCAATATGTGGATATTTGATATTCCTAAGGTGAATATTAATAAATAGTATATTGATAAAAATCCTATGGTGAGAGAGAGAGATGAAAGAAAAGTCAGGAAGACAACACATACTAATTCCATCATTTCTTATAATAGGAAATTGATAAGTGTTACTGTTATTCTCTAAGAAAGAGAAGATGCGGTGTATTGGGTAAAGTTGTAGTTATAAAGGTTACCAATAGAATATGCAAGCCTTTTTCAATGTTAGAATAAATAAAAGTTTTAAGCCATTTGTTGAAAGATTTTTTCATCTATAAAACCATATAATAATATTTTTAAATAGCAGACTAAGGTAAGATACATCCGTCAGATCGATAAACATAAGTGGGCTAAAATTACCTACTAAAAAGAAAAACAGATGTTCGAGTTGGATCACGGAGCAAAACCTAACTCAGTACTATGTACAAAAAAGTCCAGCTGTAACTAAGTGATTAAGAAAGATTAAAAATAAAAGACTTCTCAAAAGTATGCCATGTAAATGCAAACCAAAGAAAGTAGGCATCATTTTTTATCTAAGTAGGTAGAAGTTTGGCCAATTTGCATTAAGCAGTACAAAGAAGGACATTTAAATGCTATAGTGTGCAATTTCCAATACAAGATATTGTATTAGGAGTATATATATGCACCAAATAGATTCATATAACAACCAAAACAAAAGAAAAATAGACATACATAAGCGGTAAGAAATAATAATCCACCTCTTTCAGTCCGTGAAAGATCAAGGAAAACCAAAAAAAGGATATGGAAAACTAAATAACATAGTTAACGAGTTAACTCTAACTGGCACATATCAAAGTGCAAAGTCCCTTCTCGATAACAGAACAGATTTATTTGGGGCGGCAAAGTGCCCAGCTAAAATACTATATTCCCAGACTTCCCCACGTCTAGACAGAGCCATGTGGCCGAGCCCTAACTAATGAGGAGGAAGACATATAGTGTGGAACTTCTGGGCAACCTCCTTAAAGAGAAACAGGCAGAACCTCCCTTTCTTTCCTTATCCAGAAAAGACAGATATGATGGCTCAAGCTTTAGCAACATCTTGGAACACAAAGACAAGGACCTGTGGACAGTGAATATGAAAGACCTTAGGTTTCTAACAACTTAGTAAAATTACCAGACTAGCCTTGGACTACCTAACCCTAGATTCTTTTTTTAAAATCCTTGTGTAGTTATGCTGTTATAGTTGGGTCTCCGTTCTATGTACCTGTGCTTAATCTTAATAGATATAAACTGAAAGTGAAGAACGCCCAAAAAACATTCACCAGAATTGACCATGTAATTTAGGACATACACGTTCACAAACAAAACTCAGAAAACGCGGGATTAGCCTAAAGCAGAAGGAGGTCATCGCATCCTGGGTAGGAGACCAGGTGCACATACAGGTAAATCACGGATGTCGGGCAGAAAGGCGAAGGCTTTCCCCTCCTTCATCACCTCAATTTTCTCTGTGAGATAGGAGCCAGAAAAGTACGGGAGGAAGTAGAGGGAGAGGAGATTTGCGTGTTTACAAAAAGCCCCTAGGGGATGAGAGAGGGAATTGAGAGGGCAAGATTCTTGGTGTTTTTATTTTCTGTTATTGTTCTTCAGATCCAAGAACCAAATTTTCATTTTCAGCCAGTTCTGCCATGTATAGAGGGAAACATAAAGTGGTTAGATTCAGAGGATCATTAAGTTGGAAAAGTGATCCAGGCATTAAGTAAGCAAAACACCCCCTCAGGTCCATTAGAACTTGGAGCCCAGGCACAAGGAACAGATTTGTATGCCATACCCCTGCATATCAAGAACTAAAACCTCTAATTTTAGGAAGAAAGCCACAGCAAATTCACAAATAAAGATTAAAATAAACTCAACATTGAATTTAACAATTTAATCAAAAGTCCCTAGTTTATGCCTCTTACTTTTACAAATAGTAAATTAATATTAACGTAAATATTTTTGCTACCTTAATAGAAAAAAAAAAGTTACAGGTGTAACTAACAAGAAACTAACATCAAGAAATGTTGTGAGGCTTAGGAGAACGTCACCCCCTGGTGGTAGATTCCTGGTAACAACAACAAAATAGGAAAAGGAAATAGAACAGTCTGTGTCAATCATAACCTTCGTTACGGAAGGCCAAAAGCCTTGGCCAAGCCTAATGATCAAAAAAAGATAGTACAAGTGCTTTATTTCCAGTTTAATAGAATAATAGAGGTTTTTCTTTACAAGGGTGATCTAGAATCAAGATTTAAGATTTTAACACAACATTCCATATGTACAGAAATCCTGTCTACAAAAACCTTGTTATGGTATATGCCCTTCTTAGATCACTATAGTAAGAAGAAGCTTATTCTCTGGACACCATGGATTGTGAGCTTAAATTTGAAATGTTTTGTGTCCTTCAACGAGTAAATCTGATTTTGCAGTCTGATGCAACAGAGAAAAGCCCTATGCCTGACTTCAAATATATCTCTCTTCTTTGCTCGTCTCTGTGGTAAATACACCCTTTTAGTCCATGGACTTGATTTCTAGAACGCTTACATGCTGGCCTTCCAGATCTTCCAGATGGACTTTGATTTGTCAGCATCTATTTTTATTGCAGTGCCACAATAAAATTGACTGTCCCAGATACAGCCTCTCCCGCAGAAAAAATAGGCATGTCCACTAATGTCACTCGTGTTTCCCAGATACAGCCTCTCCAGCAGAAAAAATAGGCGTGTCCATTAATGTCACTCGTGTTTCCCGCATAGATTTTAGTAGCTGTGTCAGACTTCAGCTCAGATATTTTAGTGGCAATTGTTGCTGAATGGCTTTACGTGGTATGGTGACTGGTAAGCTAAGTGCTGGGGTAAAACGAGTAGATCTAAGAGCCAGCATCTTCTTCTGAAAGTGTATCCCTGAGCTCGGCTAACTCTGTTCTATGAACTTCCGCCATAAACCCTACGACAAGATAAAAGACAGGCAATAGAAGAACGCTTTCATGAAAACCAGGAAGCAGAGACAATTAAACAGCAAGGGAGCTCAAGTCAGGTCTGCAAGCAGCGCCCTGAGTCGGGAGTGGAGAGCCAAGGGCAGCTGTGGGTCTCCCTCTGCACTGGCCCGTGTGGCCATATAATGAAGCAAGAAAGCGTGTTCTCAGGGGTAAAAGGCTATGGAGAATCTTTTCTGCGAGTGTCTAGGCAAGGGAGGTAGAGGTTAAACACTGTTTTGCGGTAGCCTCTTCTCAGCAATGGTAGAATCTTCTGCGGGCTGTAGCAGATAGAGTCACGCCACTCAGAGAAATGCCAGTGGTACCTCTGGACGGGTGTTCAATGCAGATCACTACGTGCTTTCTGTTTATATAGCTGGTAGTTACCACAACAAAAGCTTTCCATGTGCCTTTTTTCATTCTCTTCACATTCCTTAGGATACATATGTACCCATATGAACACCTCATGCCTACGCAACTCAAAACATTTTTTCTACTAACACAGAAAAAAAGAAACATTATATATAAATATATCATTTCGGCTATTATGTAAGTGGCTACACTTACATTATGTGAGAATCCCTATGAAATCAGCAGTACGTGGGAAAAGGATATTTTACTAGAAAACAAATCATTCTTAACCGACTTTTGTGTGTGATTAAAATTTAGCTTTATCATGTTTTATTTTTATATTTCAGGGACTTTGAAGGCAACCATATCCATAATTTAAGGAATTTGACTTTCATTTCCTGCAGTAATTTAACTGTTTTGTAAGTAATGTTTTGTCCTTTTGAAGTATCGTTTTATCTCTTTACAAATAAAATGAATCATTTATGCGAACAGAATCTAGCATAAACATGCATAGTAATTACAGCAAATGTTCCCTCTCAACTTGAAGTTTTTTGAAAAGGAAGCACATTGGCAAAATTACTGAAGTTCAAACCAGGCATAACCACAGATTCACAACATACGTGGGTCATCACAATGGTACTATCTTACGTGAGACCTGCTTTTCTCAACCTTACAAGTAAGACCCAATTTAAGGGAAAAAACATTTCTCATAAACCACCTAGAATCTGCCCTTGGATCTCAGTTTCAGAAACACCAAATTAAAGTCCTAATCTATAAAAATTATTACTGCAAAGACTGTGGGGGAAATTAATTATAACTTTTAGAAACTGTAGAATGTTCACACCCCTGAGGATGTAACTGCGGACACCAGGATAAACCTTAGAATGTTATCGAGTATAATTTCTCCTTATACTCCTCTCTGGCTTACTTTAAATTCAGGGTGCCTCTTCCATAACAGTGAGGGATACTGGGGCTTCCTTCAGTATAAAAGTATAACTGCCTCATTTGCAGTTTATTCCTCCAGAAGAGTATTTTTCAAATTGTGGGTTGAAACTCACAAGCAGGTGATGAAAGCAATGTAGTATGTCCCGAGCCACATTTTTTAAATGAAAAGGAATAGAATTGAATTGAATAAAAACACCAGAGTACAATTCAGATGATTAAATGTATTGTTCCATGAATCTTGGGTTGTGTGGGTGTATATTATGTCCCAATGCAAAATGCATTTTTCTACTGTCGGTTACCATGTGAAAAGTTTGAAAATCATCATATTAAGATATACAGGACCCCTGTGTACGGGCAATGCAATAGCTACCACTGACACAACAAAAATTTTTACCCAGTTATGCCCTCCGCCCCATTCCAGTGGGCTCAAAGCCACTGAAATGTGTGAACTTTTCTGCAGTGCGTTTAGCAGTCTTCAGATGCAGGATTCTATCAGTCATGCAAAACAGTTCATGGTAATTGCCCAAAGGAAACCAAATTGCACTTAAAGGACACAGGCCAAATAAATATCCAAAAAATGTAGCCCTTCTTTTCTATTCTACTTGTATTTGTTTTTAGAGAACCCTCTGTGTGAAGAAATCATTCGTGAGTTTCCTCTTCGCAGATGCTTGTGTTTTTCTGGTCCAAGGATGCTGGGAGAAAGTGGTAACGGTTTGGAGTGCTGAGAGGAAATAAATACTTAAGGATGGGACGAGGCCAGGTTCCAGGCATGTCCCACAATGCCTCAAGAACTGGAAATCTTTTAAAGGTTTCCTGTGAGTTAGTCCTTTATGCTATCTCATAACACGACGTCAGGGCAGAGATGAACTGTCAGGACTTACAGTCTCATTCAGCATCCCAAACTAGAGATCTTCTGAGTTGGTCCAGCTTGAAGTAGACCTCCTGCAGCATATCCACCCTAAATCACATCAACTGCCCAATGTGCACCAGTGCTATTGTGTGGGAGGTATTTTGTTCGACAGACACACCATGAAGCCTACAGAGGCGACCCTAAGGCAGCTCCCTGGGCTGACGCTCAGTCTGTATTCTCAGGAGTCAAGGTTTTCACTCTTCCCCTGTGGAGCTCTTCCTTAAATCACTTAGAAATTTGAACACTACTTTACTTTTATCATCATTGAAAGATCTGGGAAATTTAAGATTAAAGTTATTACAGACTGGGTAATTTATCACGCTACTTCAACCTCTCTTGACGTGAAAAGTGCACTCCACGTAATTATCTTTGTTTCTCCGATAACTCACCTATCAGTTACCTCTGGAAGCTACAACATCCTTTTCTTTTTACTTTCAGGGTAATGAGGAAAAACAAAATTAATCACCTCAGTGAAAACGCGTTTGCACCGCTCCAGAAACTAGATGAATTGTAAGCTCGATTACACATATATTGATAAGAATTTTCTTTCTACTGTTCTAGTTCGTGGTTGTCACACGTATACCTTTTTATACACTTAAGAAAGATTTATTTTTCTCTCTTCCTAGCACTATTTCTGCATACCTTGAGCCACAAAGGAATTCTGATAGTTAAAAAAATATGTGTAAAGGAAACTATAAAATAAATATTTGAGGAAAGTGAGGTAAGGGAAACATAGCTGTGGAGAAAGAATAAAGTCTGAGGAGATCAATAAATAAAATACATCTTGCACCACTCTAACCCACTGCTGGAGAGGGATAGCAAATTTATCTTTAAGTTTCCTGGAGAGTTAGGATTTAAAAACCAGGAGATAAAAAGACACCACTCTGCTGATTCTGAAACCAAAGGATAATCTTGGATCCATAAGGAAATTAGACACTACCATGGGTAACATCCCAGACTATAATAATGGAAAAGAGAGCTATTTATAATGTCCCTTTTTTAAGATCAATGACACAGTTCCAAAGGACATTAAGACAACTCTCTGATAAATCAAAGCCTTGTGGTCCAAGCACATAGGAGCTGATTGTCCAAATAAAATATACACAGGACAACAAATGAAGTACATGTCCTTCAGACAATTTTTTATTTTTTACCATTAATTTCTTCAACTGGGTTTTTGCTAAAGTTTAGGCTAGCCACCAGTTTGATTTTGTGAGTTCTAGAAAGAATCTGGAGTATGGACAGAAGATATATGTTTGACAATTAACTGGGCAGAACTTTGATTCATTAAAACTTGTCCATAAAAATTAAAGAGTGTAACTAAACTGTTTCTCGGGACACCTTACCTGCAAACTAAGACAGGTGGAGGGAATACACAGGCCACAGACAGAAACGTTCCTCGGGAACCAATGAAGCATTGTGCTCCAAAACATCAATAAACAAGCCACTGAAACCCCATTTTTCCATGACCATTAGCTTGAAACATTTTTCAGTAGACAGTACCAATCATTCACAAAATGCACAAGAAAATCTCAATAGATATAGAACCAAGCACCTGCTGTAACAGCTCCCAGTGTCTGGCAAGTGAACCATACCATCAACACATAGGAAATTATTTTATTCTCAGTAGTAGGGAGAGGTGCGTGTAGGTGACTCGAAAGGTAGTATCTAGCCATGAAAATACACGCTCGTCAAGGGGTGTATGCTTTTCCTTGTTTTATCCTACTTGCCACCGCGATCTGAATACCAGAAGGTAATTTCTGCCAATCCTGACTTGCATTGTGGCGCTGAGGTGCAGGTTCTAAGTATCAGTAACCAGTAGTGAGCATGGAACACAACAGCTTGGTCCGTAACCAGTGCTAATGCAGGTTCAGAGATAAAGGAAAGAGCAACAAAGGGGCAGAGAGGGGCACCAAGGCCAAGAATTAGTCCTGCCTAAACCCTGCCGAGTCCCATACCCAACGCTGGCTTGACAAATCGGATTTACAGGGATGAAAATGGCATGTTTTCTAAGAGGTGATGGCTTTAAATGGGTGGGTCTAGACCTCAAATGAGTGACCCTCCCTTTGAGAGAGGGTTTGGACTACACTCTGTGCCTCTCCTGGCTTGATCCCACTGACAGAGTTAATGAGGGCAAATAAATTGGCAGTAATCAGGATTGACTTCTCACAGTAGACTTTAGTTCTGATGGCAGAAACTCTTGGCTACATGCCTGATTTACTTTGTGCTTTTAAAGTCAACTACTCTAGGTGATAATGTGTTTCCTGAGCCCATTCAGAAATGGACCTCAAGTCCAGTTAAGTTTAGACCAACTTTCCTAAAGCGAAACTGAGAAAATGGTCTTTTCACACATCACTTAGGGTCTAGGCCAAATGTTCCCCATTACATGATTCATGATAAAAGAACTATATGTCAGAATTGGCTCTAATAGCCGAAACAGGACTCCCACCAGAAACAGCCAAACGTGATATTTCAAGACTTAATATCCTCGTGGACTCTTCGAAATCTGTTTTTCACATTGCCTCACTAACATGATCCATCTTTTACTTGGCTTCCCATACAAAGAACTGGAATTGTGCCACCACTTTTACCTAAATATGAAGCAGGTCGAGTCTGTTAATGGTCTTCTAGGTAGGGATACAAAGAATAGCTAGCCAAAAATTAAGCTAGATGCTGGAGAGCCCAAGTTGAATAGGTACAGGGCTTGCTCTGAAAGAGATCACATCCTTCAGAAGAGGAGAATGTATGTACAGAAACAGTTTTAATATGATGTTATAAGTGCTGTATGTGTTATCCATGCTACATACAGGAGAACAGAGAAGAGAACGCCTAAGCTCCCTGGTCACAGAGGAGTGACACGTGAGCAGAATCTCTTTTTTTTTTTTTTTAAGTATAGTTGATTTACAATATTGTGTTAGTTTCAGATGTAGGCAAAGTGATTCAGTTATGCATACCCATTCTTTTTTCAGATTCTTTTCCATTACAGGGTATTACAAGATATTGAATATAGTTTCCTGTGCTGTACAGTAAATCCCTGTTGTTTATCTGAGCAGAATCTTGAAGGATGAATAGGGAGTTCACCAGAAGGACAAGAATCAAAGCTTATTCCAGGCAGAAGGAAGCACCCGTGCAAAAACCCGGAGGTTGAAATACTGAGATGCCTTCAGGCCCTGGTGAAAGTCATTTTGACTGAGTAGAATGTGGTAGGAAACTGAGCTGGAAAGCTAGACAGTGGCAAGATATTTAAAGGCTTTTTTTATATCACACTAAGAAGTTTTGATTTTATCTTCTATGCAACAATGAGCTATTGAAGGATTTTAAGGGATGAAATTTTAGAAACATTCCTTTTGTTGTCAAATCAGACCATCTACCTATCTTCACAGGCAATTCACCCATGGAAACATAAATAACAAAAACAGCCTCAAGGTTCAGTTTACAGTATAAAAATAAAACATTTACAGCAAAGACATTTATAATATTGATTACATTAGCTACTTTTTAGTTTTAAAAACTCAGTCTAAATCTATCTTGCCCTTCCAAGTTGAATAACCTAACTTTTGATTTATAAGCACTGCAATAACAAATAGATCTATTCCCATGCTTCTCCCTGTAGCAACTAATAGGATTTGGAGATGGACAGGGAAAGCGGTTAGGCTTTCTCTTAGTATCTCTTGATGACATTGAAGAACTCAAGCCTATTGAAAGATTGTCTTATTTAGAAGAATCTGAGGCTTTGACAGGTTGCCGCTGTCAAAGCTACCGGAAGAGCTGCTACTGTCCAAAATCTTCTCACAACTAAGCTACAAGTTCATACCACTTTAGGCAGCCCAACCTCTAATACGTACATGAAGTAACATACAAAATATTCTGCCCCAGGTGTGTATGAGATCCAGTGTATATCAGCTGTGGAAGAAACTGGAAACTGAAATAATCCACTTCCAGTTGAAAGTTATAATACACCCAAGCAAAGGAAAAAATTAAGGTTCCAAAGCGTATTTCTACTTTAGCAAAGGAAGGAAGGGCGGGAGGGAGGGAGGGAGCAAGGGGAGGAAGAAGAGAAAGGAAGAAGGGCACAACACATATATTAATTGAATTAGAAAATTGTATCTATTAGAACTAGATCAAATACCACCAAGTACTGTCTCTGAGTGAGCAATAAAATGGGATATTTTTATCTTTTACCATCTCACTCCCTTTTTAAAGTTTTGACTTCTATTAATTAATATAACTCACTAATGGCATTGTTTGAAAGTAGTCTAATGTTTTTTTAATAAATTACAGAACTATGAGTAAAGTCTTAAGGAAATAATATGACATTTGCAATTGTTTCCCTAGGGATTTAGGAAGTAATAAGATTGAAAATCTTTCATCACTTGTCTTTAAGGATCTGAAGGAGCTCTCACAGTTGTAAGACTGATACGAATTTTGTACCTTTATTTTTTAACTTATTTTACTTCTAAAAATTGTGATTAAAATATACATAAGTATGTATATTTACCATTTTAACCATTTGTAAGTGTACAACTGTGGCATTAACTTCATTCACATTGCTGTGCAACCATCACCACCATCCATCTCTAGAACTTTTCCATCTTTCCAAACTGAAACTCCATACATATTAAACACTAACTCCCCATCAACCCCTGCCCCTCCAGCATCCATCACTCTGTTCTGGCTCTATGAATTTGGCATCTCTAAGTACCTCATAAATCAGTGGAATCATACATATTTGTCCCTTTATGACTGGCTTATTCCACTTAGCATAATGTCCTCAAGGTTCATCCACAGGTTGTAGCATGTGTCAGAAGTTCTGAATATTATCATTCTGAATAATAATCCGCTGTATGTAAGTACCACATGGCGTTTATCCATTCATCCATTGGTGGACACTTGGGTGGCTTCCACCTTTTAGCTGCTATGAATGTGGGTGTTCAATATCTGTTCAAGAGCTTGCTTTCAATTCTTTGGGCATATAACCCCAGAAGTAGAACTACTGGATCATATGGCAACTCTATTTTTAATTTTTAAAGGAAACACCATACTCTTTTGCATAGTGGCTACACTATTTTATATTCCCACTATCAGTGCACAAGGATTCTACTTTCTCCACCTCTTTAACAACACTTGTTATTTTATATTTTTTGATAATCGCCAATCTAATGGATGTGAAATGGTGTTTCATTGTGGATTTGATTTGCATTTCTCTAATGATTAATGATGTTGAGCATCTTTTCATGTGCTTATTGGCCATTCATGTAACTTCTTTAGAGAATACCTATTCAAGTCTTTTGCCCGCTTTTAAACTGGGTTGTTTGGGTTTTTGTTGTTAAGTTGTAGGAGTGTATATATTTTAGGTATTAAATCATTTTCAGATATATGATTTACAAATGTATGCTCCCATTCTGTAGGTTGCCTTTTCACTCTGTTGACAGTGTTTTCTGATGCACAAAAGTTTTTGATTTAGATATAGTCCAATTCTTGTTTTTTTTCTCTTTTGTTACCTATGTTTTTGGTATCATATACAAGAAGTCATTGCCTAATCCAATGTCATGAAGCTTTTCTCTTATGACTTCTTCTAAGAGTTTTAAAGTTTTAGCTTTTCTATTTAGGCCTTTAACCCATTTTGAGTTAATTCTGTACATGGTGGAAGCTAAGGGTCTAAGCTCTTTTTTTTTTTTCATGTGGATATCTATCTGGTTTTCACAGCACTATTTGTTGAAAAGATTGTCCTTTCCCCATTGAACAATCTTGGCACATTTTAAAAATTATTTGACTATATATACAAAGAGTTGTTCCTGGGCTCTCCATTCTATTCCATTGTTCTATACAACTATCTTTTAGCCAGCACCACACTGTTTTGACTACTGTAGCTTTGTAGTAAGTTTTGAATCAGGAAGTGAGACCTCCAACTTTGTTCTCTTTTTCAAGGTTGTTTTAGATATTCAGGTTCCCTTGAGATTCCACACGAATTTTAGGATGGATTTTTCTATTTATGCAAAAAAAAAAATCATTGGGATTTTGACAGAGATGACACTGAATCTGTAGATTGCTTTGGGTAGTATTAACATCTTAACAATATTGTCTTCCAGTCCCAAAACACAGAATGTCTTCTTTAACTGATGTCTTCTTTAATTTCTTTCAGCAACATTTTGTTTTCAAAGTGCAAGTCTTTCACCTTTATTCAGTTTATTCCTAAGTACTTTGTTCTTTTGATGCTATTGTAAATGGAATCATTTTCTTAATTTTCTTTATGGATTGCTCATGGTTAGTGTATAGAAATGCATTTGATTATTGATTATTGTTTGATTATTATGTGTTGGTTTCACATATGGCAATTTTGTTGAATTTATTATAATAGTTCTGACAGTTTTTGTGTGTATGTGTGTGTGAAATCATTAGGGTTTTATACACATAAAATCATGTCATCTGTGAACAGAGATAATTTTACTTCTCCCTTCGCAATTTGGATGCCTTTTATTTCTTGCCTAATTGCTCTGGCTAGGACTTCCAGTAGTATGTTGAATAGAAATGGCAAAAGTGGGCATCCTTGTCTTCTTACTGATTTTAGAGGAAAAGCTTTCGGCCTTTCACCATTGGCTATGATGCTCACTGTGGCTTTCCTATATGGCTTTTATTATGTTAAGGTCGTTTCCTTCTGTTCATAGGTTGTTGAGTCCCTTTCCCTTCTTTCATACAACACATTTCTTATTGTCATCCTTCCTCTCTTCCCTTCTTTCTGTAGTCACTGCCCCTCCCCCACCCAAGTAATGGTCTAATCTGCAATAAATTTCTTAAAAATTGAACCTGCCCTGAGAAGGTCCCTTTAATCAACAATTCTTGTTTCAAGGTGTTGTTTTGCAAAGATTCTGAAATCTTCTCCATTTACACTCAGCTACACTGTCACTCTGACCTCTGTTTCTTTGTTTCTAACTATAGAGCCTTTTACTTTTCATTTCATGCCTCACAAATTGCTAACACACTATGCCACTCTTTGACATGATTTACTGTAAAAAGCATTCAATGTGATTTCACTAATTCAAGTTTTGACTAAATGAGATTCTTCTTTCTTTCATTTAAACCACACCTGATGATAGGCAAAACCTAAAGTGGTGTGGCTTCCCTTTGGGTACCCTGCTGCTCCTCTGGTGGGACCGTCTCTGGACCTCCCCACCTTCACGCTTACATTCTCTCAGCTCTGTCATTAATGCACTTACTGACAGCCGTGCACTGGCCTAAGAGTTCTGTTTCCATTAATTCATTTGAATGTCCAACGAGCCCTAGGGGTCAAGTGACATTGTTGTACTTTTTTTGTTACTGTTTAAAAGTAACCCTAAGTCAAGAGACATTTTCTCTTTACTCAGATACTTTTTAAGAATTGACCTATTGCTGCTCTTTTTTTAAAACAGGAATCTTTCCTATAACCCAATCCAGAAAATTCAAGCAAACCAATTTGATTACCTTGTCAAACTCAAGTCTCTGTAAGTATACACCTATGGGGATAGTTTTATGATGTAATTTTTATTTACATACTGGTAGCTAATAAATTCTATGAAATAAGACTGATAGGACCTCAAATCAGAAGCTTTAGTCCCAGGATATTGGTTAAACTCCAGAAAAACATATAAGATGAGTGCTTGCTGGTCTACAAACAGATAGCTATTAGTTTAATCTTTCGTATTTATAAGCCACAAATTAGATAATGATTAATCATTTCATATATTTCTGTAATCACCAGAAGCTTATGTTGGATTGTTTGCTTGATCCTCTGAAGGCATCTATGCATATTTATTCCTTCATTAGCACTGCGTATCTAAGAATTTATTATAGCCATCGTTATCCCAAGATGGAATGTTCTAGATGATATAAGTCGTTACTTGCAACACACACACACATAAACACACACACACAAATTATGTTAGGGTCTAAGAATTGCCTTAAGAAGGTAAACTTCTGTTCTTTTAAGTGTTCCCTCAGTAAAATGGCATTTTATTAGAAAAACATTTATTATTTAAAATTATTAGAAAAACTTCAAGAATGTAAAATGTCTCTGCTATTGCAATATTGTCTAAAAGATAATGCTTGTTCATTTATTTCAAAAATATATATTGAGTAGTTACTATGAAAAAAACATTGTTCCACTCTCTATTAGAAGCCAAAAAATTCAAATAAGCAGGATATATACATATAAATAGCAGAATCAAAAAGGCATTGGGAGAAAAAAATGGGTTATTATGGGATCATATGAAATCATGTGTGTGAAACTTTTGAAAATTGTAAAGCACTGTAGAATTTAAAGAATATTTCATTCAATAAAAAAATGTTTTAATAAAAACATTTTTAAAGGAGTTGGGGAAGTGCCTAGGGAAGGTTAAGTATGAATGTTTGGTTCCGAATAAGTGTTAACTAACAGAATTTTATTAAACTGTCTGTCACAAAAACTCATTTTATTATACCCTGCATAACATTTTTCTGATAATTAATTTGATATTTTTAGCAGCCTAGAAGGAATTGAAATTTCAAATATCCAACAAAGGATGTTTAGACCTCTCACGAATCTCTCTCACATGTAAGCAGATGTTTTTTCTTGTTCTTCACCTTGATTTTAGTCTTTTACGTTTCCACATGTATTGTGCTAATACCTCCATGCCCAATGCATCCAATCTATTAACATTTTCTACTGATTAATTTGCCTAAACAATAATTAACTCTTAAAGCGTTGGTATTGGGTGGGGTGATTTTTAGTTCTCCATGATCTGGCAGAATGAAAGGAGTTTTGTCTGAATGTCAGACAGCAGGAGTGTGGAGGGAACCCACTCAGGCTTGTAAACTCTCCCGAGCCCTGATGCCACTCACTGATAGTCACGTTTGTCCACTCAGCTAGTAATTTGTGCACATGGCACAAATGTGACCAGATGAAGAAGTTACATAAACAACATAAAATAATTATAAATAATTCATGTAAATGGAGGAAGGGAAGAGAGAAATCCTCTTCAGTGAAAATTGCCCACAGTGTCAGGGCATGATGTGCAAGAGTGTATGGATAAAATGGTAAACCAGGAAAAATCTTTTATTCAAACAGTGTGTCTCATCATGCCATCAATTACATGCTTCAGAAACATTTTCTTTAATTGAATGTAATATATAGCAGTATATATATGAAATATATTCGAATGGTCTCCATGCCAAGGTAATTAGTTCCCAATAATTTAGAAAGTGTCATGGCAGTCACCACCACTCTATAATCTTGCTTGTATTTTAAATCTAACGGAGGATACTGGGAGTTTTTTTTCCCATAATTCCTCAGAGAGCATGCCTATAAAAGTTTCCTTGGTTGCACACAACATAAAACACTCTGACTAAATTAAGCAAAGCAGAGTTTATTGGAAGAAAATGGTGTAGGTCACAAAACCCAAGAAACAAGGAGCAGAACCGAATTGAGCAGAAACCACGGCAGATCCTGGGATCCAGGCAGCAAGAGTTAAACAACAGGACAATATACTATAATTGTCAAATTTTTATCTTGTATTTTACTACAACTCCTTATACTATAAAGATCACTTATATTTTTTGCCAGAGTACATCGCTTTAGGGGCAGAAATATCTAATTTAAATCCTAATTTCTGCATTTATTAGAAAATTTCCTAGCAGATAATTTGCCTCCATTGAAGAGTCATCTTCTTGTATGGTGATACTGACATCAAGCTCATGGAGCTGATCTGAGAAGTTATTCTTGATACTTGGAAGATGCTCAATAAACGGTGCTGGTGTTGGTGGTAGCACAGTAGTAATTACTGATTATCTCGGTGGTGTTTTATTAACAAGGGAGGTCTCTCTACTGATGAAAGAATTCACTCAACACACATTTATCGAACACCCTATTATGTACCAAACTCTAGCGTGAGGATAAGCATGTTGTTAGCAAGTAGCTACAGATCACACAAATTCTATACTAGAAAAGCCATAGAAACACAGAGGACAAATTCTCTTCCCCTGGGTTTGAAAAAGAAAAATCAGTTGCAGCAACCATAGGAGTTATGTAACGGTGGATTTATTAACACATGCACTAAACACTGAAAACCCAGTAACATGTTTCCTTGGGTGGATTGTCCTGATCACATGCTAACATTTGATTTATATTCTAAGACATGTCTAGCACTTGTATGTTTATTACGTCTTTTTGCGGCTCTCACCCACACATTCTTTTGAAAACCAAGTTAATGAGAATTAAACTTAAGGTTAAATCTTCAGTATCCCTAATGTTTTACATTCATTCCTCTGAGTCTCATATTAAGACGTTTTCTTTCTACTGAGAGAATGTAGAAAATAGATATGAATGTAGAGTGACACTGACTTCAGTTTAAAATCTTCTTTTCCCTTCTCTCTGCACATCAGCTATTTTAAGAAGTTCCAGTACTGTGGCTATGCACCCCATGTTCGCAGCTGTAAACCAAACACTGATGGAATCTCATCTTTAGAGGATCTCTTGGCGAGCATTATTCAGAGAGTATTCGTCTGGGTTGTGTCTGCAGTTACATGCTTTGGAAACATCTTTGTCATCTGTATGCGACCTTATATCAGGTCTGAGAACAAGCTGCATGCCATGTCGATCATTTCCCTCTGCTGTGAGTATTTCCTGGCTGAAGAGGAATAACAGTTTCAAAATATATGAAAGCGTTGCTATTAGACAATAAGTAACGAGAGCGGTAGAATTATGAGAATTTTAAAATTTCTCCCCTTTGCTTATATGTTGTTTTCACGTTCGCTACAATGAAAATAAAATTACTTTAGCGATAAGAAAGAAAATAAGTTTTTAAAATAAGAAAACTCAGCCACCTTACACAGATTAATGAAGGGCTCATTCATTAATTTTTTTCTCATAAAGAAGCTTTTGTTCATTTGCTTTCTTCTCTGATGAAGAAAGCGAATTTAAAATTATTAAATAATTTATTTAAAATTATGATATTATAAATAATATCTTTATTATTTAATAAAATAATATTTTATCAAAGCATGTAAAATCTTTTACTATAATCAAATTGGACCCTTTCATGGTTCCAGAGCTGTGTTTATTTCTTGTTTGAATGTCCAGTTCATGGATACTGACTTCAAACGTTGTTTTTCTGGTCTCTGAGCTTCTACATTCTTTTCCATTCATAATTTGAAATATTTAAATAAGAAAGTGTTTTAGGCAGTATTAAATTTTTTAAGTTTTTGAAACGTGATTGCAAGGTATTATGTTAAATGAGGAATACAAAAATAAATTAATTAATTAAATAAAAGCAAGAAACCAGTCCTCAGGGTGTTTATAATCTTGGTCAAGTGGCCTATAATTTACCCATCCTACCTCAAGCAGGAATCAATCTATACGATGTTCTCCTTCTTTACAAGTGCTGTGCCATGTCTTACCCTCGCCCTCACTCAAAGTATAATGTCGAACTGTCTTTTCATTGCAAGCTACCCAAGAAACAGAACTCAGAAATGGTTTACTACTTTGTATTGTTAGTTACACAATTTTGAGTTTGCTCAATTTCCCTGATACAGGCTGAAAGATAACCTCGGTGTTTAAAGATTAGGGCCAGCCTTACGATGTATACCGTGATGTGACTTTAGGATCGTTGTATAGAATGCTTGCGCGGTCAAATAAAAAATCTCACCTACTCTCTGATATGTAATATCTGCTTAAAAAGCAAATACACCAAGAAGTGTACCACATTAACAGCTGATGTGGGGGATGGGGGAGTCTGAAAAGAGACAGAGAAAGATGTTCAGATGGGAAGAAAGAATCAGAGAGAACAGTTTTGCTTCGACCACCCCTGGGTGACTCACTGAAGCCCCTCAGAATTATACTGACTACAGAGCACTTCATAATTATTCACATCTTCAAAATGACAGACCTCAAAATTCATAGTCATTACTCTGTCATAGCAACTTCTGGATTACTTTCTCTGGGATTTTGAATGACTTAAGTTTCTTAAGCTGGGAGAATTTCCATGGAAGAGATGAACCAAATTATAACTTCCCAATCTTGTCCCTAATTGAATGCTCATGCATTTTACTCATTTACTCAGCACTGCTAGGTGATGGGACTAGAACAGAAAGCAAAACAGACAAGACTCCTGCTCTTACAGACTGTGTATTAGACGAAAACAGAGGAATGATTACATAATTGGCTGCAGAGGGTGCTCTAAGAGTGCTTAGCAGGGAGAGTTGATGAAGTGGTCCTTACCCATAAATGAACTCTTAGAATAAAACTTCCCTCCCCCGCCCCCAAGATACAAGGAACTTGGCTATTTGGGGCTAATATTAAAAATATTTCTGGGGCTTCCCTGGTGGCACAGTGGTTAAGAATCCGCCTGCCAATGCAGGGGACACGGGTTCGAGCCCTGATCCGGGAAGATCCCACATGCCGCAGAGCAACCAGGCCCGTGCACCACAACTGCTGAGCCTGTGTTCTAGGGCCCGCGAGCCACAAGTGCTGAAGCCCGTGCGCCTAGAGCCCGTGCTCCGCTACAAGAGAAGCCACCGCGATGAGAAGCCCGTGCACCGCAACGAAGAGTGGCCCCCGCTCGCCGCAACTAGAGAAAGCCCGCGCGCAGCAACGAAGACCCAAAGCAGCCAAAAATAAATAGATAAATACATTTTTAAAAAATTCTGCTTAATGATAACTCCATCTTACCTATTTATTTCTCTAAATTTGTGAAATTCACTGATCCCTGTAGGTGCCGACTGCCTGATGGGAATCTATTTGTTTGTGATCGGAGCCTTTGACCTGAAGTTTCGAGGAGAATACAACAAGCACGCACAGCTGTGGATGGAGAGTATTCACTGCCAGCTCCTGGGGTCCCTGGCCATTCTGTCCACAGAAGTATCAGTGTTACTTTTAACGTTTCTGACAGTGGAAAAATATATCTGCATTGTATATCCTTTCAGATGTTTAAGACCTGGAAAATGCAGAACCATTACAGTTTTGATTCTCATTTGGATTATCGGTTTTATCGTGGCTTTCATTCCACTGAGCAATAAAGAATTTTTCAAAAACTACTACGGCACCAATGGGGTATGCTTCCCTCTTCATTCAGAAGATACAGAAAGTACTGGAGCCCAGATTTATTCAGTGGCAATTTTTCTCGGTAAGAAACTCTGTATTAGAAGCCCTTTCATTCAAATGCTAGAATAAATCACAATCTGAATCTCATTATGCCTTTTAATATTTACAACTTTCTATTTCAGATCTTCTAACCAGAATGGACATTGAGGGTGGATTGTATCAGAATCCCCTAAAGGGATTATTTTTTCTAAATTACCACTTCATCATATCAATTCTTATATGATACACTTGAATAAAAGACAAGATGCTAAACACTTGCATTTCATGCAATCACCCTAATAATACTAAGGAAAACATATTTTAACTCTTTGCCTTTATGATATGAACAAATCCAAAGTAGCCACACAAGTCTTTGGCTTGGGAGCAGACAACCAAGTATGTCCTCTTGTGAAAACTATTCTCAAAATATAACGAAGTAATGGAATTACCAAAAAAATTAACACAAGACAGATTAATTTAATAAGCCCAAGATAGTCATTGAATCACTATAATCTAATTTTAATATGCCATTTTAAAAATAAACATTTCATCATTCTTATAGCTTCAACAATATTTAGAATTTTTTAATTAATGATTTTTGCGCCTTAGTAATTCTTACAAAGAACAAAAAACACATTGTGGTCTTTGTATCTTCTCCTTTACAATGACAGCTAAGGGTATGTTTGCTTGTTCTGAAAGAATGTGCTTATTCATTAATCATCATCTTTGTGTTCTTTATAGGTATTAACTTAGCAGCATTTATCACCATAGTTTTTTCCTATGGAAGCATGTTTTACAGCATCCATCAAAGTGCCATAACGGCAACCGAAGTACGGAATCAAGTTAGGAAAGAGATGATCCTTGCCAAACGTTTTTTCTTTATTGTTTTTACCGATGCATTATGCTGGATACCCATCTTTATACTGAAATTTCTGTCATTGCTTCAGGTAGAAATACCAGGTATGAATTTTTTCTTCCTGTAAAGAAATTAAAAATCTGTCCATTAATATTTGCCTTATATATTTAGGTGATTCTATGTTGGATGCATATACATTTATAACTGTTATATCCTTTTCTTGCATTCATCCCTTGATCATTAGGTAGTGTCAGTCTTTGTCTCTTGTAACAGTCTTCCATTTAAAGTCTATTTTGTCTGATATGGGTATTGCTACTCTGGCTTTCTTTTGATCTCCATTTGCATGGAATACCTTTTTCCATATTTCTTCCTGATTCACTATTATAAGTTTTTATGTTTCTAGGAATTTATCCATTTCTTGTAAGTTGTACAATTTGTTGACATACAACTGTTAGTAGTATTCTCTGATGATTGTTTGTACTTCTGTGATATCAGTTGTAACTTCTACTTTTTCATTTCTAATTTTATTTATTTTGATCCCTTCTCTTTTTTTTCTTGATGAATCTGGCTAAAGATTTAGCAATATTTTATCTTTTCAAAAAACGAACTCTTAGTTCCACTGATCTTTTTGACTACTTTTTAGTCTCTTATTTCTTTCTGCTCTGATCTTTATTACTTCCTTCCTTCTACTAACTTTGGGCCTTGTTTGTTCTTTTTCTAGTTCCTTTCATTAGAAAGTTAGGTTGTCCATTTGAGATTTTTTTGTTTCTTGGCGTGTCCCTGAATCACTGTAAACTTCCCTCTTAGAACTGCTTTTGCTGTGTCTCATAGATTCTGGAGGGTTGTGTTTCTGTTTTCATTCATCTTAAGGTAATTTTTTGTTTCCCTTTTGATTTCTTTGTTGACCCATTGGTTTTTTAGTAGCATGTTGTTTAGTCTACACGTTTGTGTTTTCCCACTTTTCTTCCTGTAATTGGCTCCTAGTTTCATACTATTGTGGTTGGAAAAGATGCTTGATATGATTTTAGCCTTCTTAAATTTACTAAGACTTGTTGTGTGGCCTAGCATGCGATTTATCCTGGAAAATGTTGTATGCACATTTGAAAAGAATGTGTAATCTCCTGTTTTTAATGGAATGTTCTGTAGATATTTATTAAGTCCAACTGGTATAATGTGTCTCTTAAAGCCACTGTTTCCTTATTGATTTTCTGTCTGGATGATCTAGCCCTTGATGTGTGTGGGGTATTAAAGTCTCCTACCATCTTCTAATACTGTCAATTTCTCCCTTTATGTCTGATAATATTTGCTTTACATATTTAGGTGCTTCTATGTTAGGTGCACGTATGTTTACAAATGTTATAGCCTCTTCTTGGGTTTACCCCTTTATCATTATGTAAGTGCCCTTCTATGTCTTTTGTTACAGACTTCTCTTTAAAGTCTATTTTGTCTGATATGTGTATTGCTAACCCAGCTCTCTTTTCATTTGCATTTGCATGGAATATCTTTTTCTGTCTCTTCACTTTCAGAATGTGTGTATCTTTGCTCTGAAGTGACTCTCTTGTAGCTAGCATAGAGATGGGGCTTGTTTTTTAATCCATTCATCAACCCTATGGCTTTTTATTGGAGCATTTAGTCCATTTACATTTAAAGTGGTTATTGGTAGGTATGTACTTATTGTCATTTTGTTACTTGTTTTCTGGTTGTTTTTGTAGTTCTTCTCTGTTCTTGTCTTCTTTTAGCATATTCCCTCGATTTTCCTTAGTGTTATAATTTGGGTTCCTTTCCCTTTTTTGTGTGTGTATCTATTGTTGTTTTATGGTTTGTAGTTACCATGCCGTATATATATATATATATAATATATATATTATATATATATTATATATATATTACATATATGTATACACACACACACACAAACTGATAGTTAAGTTCAAATGCATTCTAAGAGCTCTACATTGTTATTTCCCCCTGAAGGTTTGTTTTAATATCATATTTTACATCTTTATATGTATCCCTTAACTGTTTATTGTAATTATAGTTGATTTTGACTTTACAAACTTTTGGTTTTAATCTTAGTACTAGCTCTTTTAAGTACTTGATCCACTGCCTTTACTCTATATTTGCCTTTATCAGTAAGGTTTTCTTCCTTCATATATTTTACTTTTTATTACGGCCTTTTTTTTTTCACTTTAACGGTTCTTGTAAGGCTGGTTTAGTGGTGATGAATTTTTTTAGTTTTTGCTTGTTGGGAAACTCTTTTTTTTTTAATACATCTTTATTGGAGTACAATTGCTTCCCAATGCTGTGTGAGTCTCTGTTGTACAACAAAGTGAATCAACCATATGCATGCATATGTCCCCATATGCCCCCCATCTTGAGCCTCCCTCCCACCCTCCCTATCCCACCCCTGTAAGTCACCACAAAGCACCGAGCTGATCTCACTGTGCTATGTGGCTGCTGCTCTTTCAATTCTGAATGATAACATTGCCAGGTACAGTATCCTTGATTATAGGTTTTTTCCTTTCTTTCAACACTTTAAATATATCATGCCACTCCCTTCTGGCCTGCAAATTTCTGCTGAAAAGTCAGCTGGTAGCCGTATGGGGTTTCCCTTGTATGTGACTCTTTGCCTTTCCCTTGCTGCCTTTAAAATTCTCGCTTTAACTCTTGCCATTTTAATTATTATATGTCTTAGTGTGGATCTCTTTGAGTTCATTTTGTTTGGGACTTTATGTGCTTCCTGGATCAGATGCTTCCTTCTTCAGGTTAAATTAAATAATTTTCAGCCATTATTTAATCAAATACATTTTTTGCCCCCTTCCTCTCTCTTTTCTCCTTCTGGGAACCCTATAATGCAAATGTTAGTACACCTGACGCTGTCTCTGAGGTCCTTTAAACTATCCTCATTTTTTTTAAGTTATATTTTTCTTTTTGCTATTCTGATTGAGTGATTTACACTATTCTGTCTTCCAGGTTGCTAAGGATTCTTCTGTTTCATTCTTCTGTATCGCTTACTCTACTGTTGATACCCTCTAGTGTATTTTTCATTTCAGTGATTGCATTCTTCGGCTCTGATTGGTTCTCTTTTACATTTTCTGTTTCTTTGTTATAGTTGTGTGCTCCTCTAGTCCTTTCCCAAGGCGGGTGAACATTTTTATGACCATTGCTTTAAATTCTTTGTTAGGTACTTAGTTATCTCCACTTCTTTTGGTTTTTCTCCTGGGGTTTTATCTTGCTCTTTAATTTGGAAAATAGTCCTCTGTCATCTCATTTTGTTTGACTTTCTCTGTTTGTCTCTGTGAAATTAGGCAAAACAGTTGCCTATCCTGAGCTTGATTTGTGTCCTTATGTGGGAGCACCCCTATGCGGTCTGCACATGCCCAGTGGCTTTGGTGGGAGAGTTGAATCTGAAACAAACAGGGGCAAGGGCTTTCCTGGGGCATGTCAGGCCCGTCGCCTTGGTGGGGGTTTGGGGGTTGGAGACGAAGGGGCTACAGTCAGAGCCCCATGTGAGCCAGGGTTTCTCCTGGGCCACTGGCAGCTGCTGCCTTGAGGGGTGGGGGGCTGGAACCAGAGCATGGCGAGGGCTACAGCTTCTCCTGGTGCAAGCTGGAGGCTGCCACATGTTCAATTTTTTCCACAAATGCCAAAAAACATAGTGACTATGGGAACAAAGGAACAATGATTCCAATAAATTATACTCACTGTGTTGAAATTCTGATAATCCCATGCTTAAGATGACCAGAAAGGAACACAGGTCAAAATGATTATCAAATAATTACTTCATTTTTTTTTTAGAACATAAGAAATTTTTCTTCCTGAAATACATAGCAATTTAGGGAACATTACCCCAGAGTGTGAGAGACGACAGAAGAAGGCACTCTTGATATTTAAAAATAAGGCGCATCACATTCATTAGGATGGCCGTTCTCAAAAACAGAAAATAACAAGTACCGGCAAGGATGTGGAGAAATTGGAACTCTTGTGCTGGTAGGAATGTAAAATGGCACAGCTGCTGTAGAAAACAGTATGGTGGGTCCTCAAAAACTTATACATAGGATTACCGTGTGACCCAGCAATTCTACTCCTGAGTATATACCCAAAAGAATTGAAAGCAGGGAATCAAACAGACATTCATACACCCATGTTCATGACAGCATTATTCACAGTAGCCAAAATGTGGGAGCGAAACAACCCAAGGGTCCATCAATGGACGGATGCTTAAAGCAAATGAGTTATATACACACAATGGGTTATTATTCAGCCTTTAAAGGGAGGAAATTCTGATACATGCTGCAACATGGATAGATTTTGAAAACATTATGCTACTGAAGCAAGCCAGTCACAAAAGGACAGATTCTGTAGGATTCCACTTATATGAGGTAATTAGTGTAGTCAGAGTCACAGAGACGAAAAGTTTGTGAATGGCGTTGTCAGGATTGGGGGGAGGAGGGGGGAGGGGGAGGGGGAGTGTTTAAAGGTACAGAGTTTCAGTGTGGGAAGATGAAAAAGTTTTGGAAATGGATGGTGGCGATGGTTGCACAACAATGTGAATGTAGTTAATGCCACTGAACTGTGCACTTAAAAATGGTTAAAATGGAAACGTTTATGTGATGTATATTTTACCACAATAAAAAAATGTATAAAATCCTGTTAGCTGTAAGTATACTGCAATATATATTCACACTTTAAAAATTTATAAACATACAACTTTAATTTTGCTTTATCCCATGGTTGGTGGCGATAGTGCCTTACATTTTATAAGTAAAAGAGGGAAGAGAGCATAAATTAAATTATAATAAATATCTGAGTATTAGGTAGTTGCATATATACTGCAGTAATTTTAAGATAAGGTTAGCCAAAGATGTTTTTACTGAAATAAATATCTAGTCAAAAGCCTAAAAATGCATACCTGTTTTTCAAACCAAATAAATAGCAGAAAAGAAATCTATTAAAGCTAAGTCTATATATTCTGAGAAATATTACATGTACTATCTAATAATTAAAACACTTGAAAAGGTATGATTCAAATACTAAACAATATTGTTTTTCCTAAGATGGAATCATATCCAAGTAATATATAATCACTTGGTAAAACACATTTCTACCCAATAGAATACTTTTGTTGATGTATTCGAGAAAAGCTACTTAGCAAAAAAACCTGGTTTTTGATAGTGTTAGCACCTCCCTCAAACACTGGCATCCTGGAAACACATACAGACTTGGTATTTAATTATGTGACATTAAGGGAAAAAAAATTAAGACTCAAAAGTCAGTGTGGGGGGCTGGGGGGGTTAGGGGAAACAAGGACAAGGTGTGTCCATACCTTGTAAACATCCATAAACACTCAAGGAATTTCATTTTTCTCTTCCAGGTACCATAACGTCTTGGGTAGTGATTTTTATTCTGCCTATCAACAGTGCTTTGAACCCAATTCTCTATACTCTGACCACAAGACCATTCAAAGAAATGATCCATCAGTTTTGGTATAACTACAGACAGAGAAGATCTATTGACAGCAAAGGAAGTCAGAAGACATATGCTCCATCGTTCATCTGGGTAGAAATGTGGCCCCTGCAGGAGATGCCTTCTGAGCTAATGAAGCCAGCTCTTTTCACAGACCCCTGTGAATTATCACTCATTTCTCAATCAACTAGACTCAATTCCTATTCATAACCGACTGAAACCTATTTCTACACAGAGAATATTGTGGGATGCTTTATGATGGATTTATTAGTATAAAATAAATGCCACAAAATAATTTATAACGGCTAAAATAAATTAGCTTACATGGACATGAGGTTATTTGGAAAAAAATCAAAATGACAGATGCCCATGTAAAGGGAAATAAAATATATTGATAATGTGTATAAACTGATACATATTTTGGATAGGAAACTAAGAGAAATCTACTTCAAGGTTCATTCATTCTTTTACCATGCATTTATTGAGTACCCACTGTGTGCATGGCACTGCAGTAAATTCCTGGGAGTAGACAGTATAGAATCTTTTCAATTTGCAATGTTAAGTTGTATTTAACTACAAGAATATAAAAAGTCCATCTGCAGCTCCTAGTTTAAGGTAGAGCTTTATCTGTCTTGCTTACCAGCAAAAGTAAGAATCACAGACACTCTTAAATAAAGGTTTACGGTTTTGGAATAATCAGTATACTAGCATCAGAAAAAATGTCTGATTATTAGCAAAGTACAGACATTTTGTTTTAAGAACTCATCTTACCTCTCTTCAAGTCTGTATACTTGAGAGCCAATAAACATATTTATTACTATGAAAAAAGAGATCTGATATTAACTCAAAACAGCACCTCTCTGTCACTTCCTTCCCAGTTGTCTTTTTGCTTTAAATGAGCACCATTATATGAGATCATAAAAAGAGAATAAAAGTATGGCAAAGGAATGAATCAGAAAAGCCAGAACAAGGATAGACATTTAGATCAGTGGAACAGAAGTGAGAGTCCAGAAATAAAACCCTCATATTTAACAGTCAGTTGATGTTCAACAAAGACGCCAAGACAATCAAATGGGGAAAGAACAGTTTTTTCAACAAATGGTGCTGGGACAACTGGATATCCATATGCAAAATAATGAATTTGGACCCCTACCTTGCACCGTATACAAAAATTTACTCAAAACGAATTGACGACATAAATATGACATGAATCACTTAGAAGAAAATATATGGGAAATCTTCCAAACCCTGGATTTGGCAATGGATTGTTAGATATAACAACAAAAGCATGAGCAACAAAAGGAAAAAAAATGGATAAACTGGACTTCATCTAAATTAAAATCTTTTGTGCATCAACAAACATTATTAAAAGAAGTGAAAAGACAATCTTCAGAATGAAAGAAGTTTCATTCATATATCTGAGAAGGGTTTAATGTCCAGAATATATAAAGAACTCTTATAACTCAACAAAAAAGACAAGCAACCCAATTTATTAAATGGGCAAAGGACTTGAATAGACTTTTCTCCAAAGAAGATTCATAAATGGCCAATAAGCATGTTCAATATCACTAATCATTAGGAAAATACAAATTAAACTATAATGAGATAACACTGCACGTACTAGGAGGGCAATAATTTAGAAAAACAAAACCAGAAAATAACAAGTATTGGCAAGGACGTGGATATTGAAAAGTTTTCTACATTGCTGGTCAGAATGTAAAATGATGCAGTCACTGTAGAAAACAGTTTGGTGATTCCTCAAAAGCTTATCATAGGGCTTCCCTGGTGGTGCAGTGCTTGAGAGTCCGCCTGCCGATGCAGGGGACATGGGTTCGTGCCCCAGTCCAGGAAGATCCCACATGCCGCGGAGTGGCTGGGCCCGTGAGCCATGGCCGCTGGGCCTGCACATCCGGAGCCTGTGCTCCACAACGGGAGAGGCCACAACAGTGAGAGGCCCGCATACCGAAAAAAAAAAAAAAAGCTTATCATAGTATTCCCATATGATATAGCAATTTCATTCTTGGGTATAAACCCAGAAGAAAACAGGACTCAGATCCTTGTATTCAGATACTCATCATAGCATTATTCACAGCAGCCAAAAGATGGAAACAACCCAAGTGCCCGTGAACTGACGAACAGATAAACAAAATGTGGTGTATACATGATGGAATATTATTCAGCCATAAAAAGGAATAAATTCTGACACATGCTATAACACAATGAACGCGAATAAACCAGGCACAAAAAGTTCAAATGACTGTATGATTCCATTTACATGATATATCTAGAATAAGCAGATTCATAGAGACAAAGTAGATCAGAGGTTACTGAGGTGGGAGGGTTGGAGAGATGATGCCTGAGAAGTACAGAGTATCTTCTTGGGCAAAAAGAAGTTCTAAAATTGATTGTAGTGGTAGATAAACAACTCTGCGGATATATGAAAAGCCACTGAATTGTACACTTTAGATGGGTGAATTTTATGGTATGTAAATTATATGTCAATAAAGCAGTTAAGGGAAAAGAAAAAAAGGGCCATAATGCATGATTCAGGACCTGAACTTCAGGGGGAAAAGATCCGCATGTTTTACTCTATAGGACATTTTTACTCTACAGAGAAAGTCATCAGGGGATGAATTTACCTTCTGTTCATGTGGTCAGCAAGTTCACCAGATACTTTTTAGCTCTGAGCTATTGAAATTTTTTGCTTTCATAATTTGAAAACATTACATAGGAATAAAATGTTTTCAGGTAGTTTTAAATACCCCCCAAATGTCTGAAACATGAAAATACTGGAATCAAAAACATAACAAATTTATTGAATAATTATATAGATTTCTTTTGAAAATAAACTACCCGAACTTTTAATTCTGTTAAAAATATGGCTTGAGTCATTTCTGTTCTTACAAGGAATGATACCAATACATTTTCCACATGAAGAATGTGGTAGGCTTTCAACAAATGTGTATATATATATATATTTACATATATAAAGAGATTTATTATAAGGAATTCTCTCATGTGATTATGGAGGCTGGCAAGTCCAAAAACCTGCAGAGCCAATGTTCTAGTTCAAGTCCAAAGGCCAGAAGCTCTGTAGAACCAGGAAAAGCTAATGTCTCAGTTCATAGGTCATCAGGCAGGAAGAGCTATGTTTCCAAGGCCTTCGACTGATTGAATGAGGCCCACCCAGATTATGAAGGGCAATCTGTTTTACTCAGGCTACCAATTTGTTAATCTCATCCAAAAATGCCCTCACACAAGCACCCAGAATGTTTGGCCAAAATATATGGGTACCCTGTGGTCCAGCCAAGTTGACACATAAACCATCACATGGGAAGAGTAAATAAAATCACAACCTTGAATATTAATAGGTCTAACCAAAAGCTAGGTAGCTAGGTATGTTATAGACAAGCATATTAGTTTTGGTGTCAGAGGCCCTCAGGCAAATTATTTCATCTCAGCCTATTTTCTATTCTGCAGATAGGAATAATATCACTTTCCTCAGAGAGCTAATATGGTTACATGAAATAATGTCTATAAAGCTCCCAGCGTACTGTCTGATGCATATTTCATACTAGGAACTTTTGAAACTAAATACACTATTTTAATGCTAAAAACTCCATCTTATTGACTTCAGCCTCTTGAGGCTTTTAAAAGTTTACATCAGTCAGAATAATAAATTGTCTGAGGTTTGTATAGAGCTGGCAATGAGCTACTAAGTTTAAATTTTTTTCTGAAGTCTTTAAGAAATGTTTATGCTCTGAGCTCTTCCCCAATCTCTCCCATGAAGCAGAGCAAAAAGAAATATAAAACGGGATGATTTTCTTTAAAAGCCACTCTTGAAAATAAGATGAACTTCTCTGTGGACCCTACCGGGCAACAGAAACTATAAGCAGAGCGGAGCTGCAGGCCTGTGAGCTCCAACATTAGCAGCTATAAGTTTGGTAGAGGAATTAACTAAAGTGTCCATAGACGGCTCAGTGCCTGAAATCAGGGTTAGCCCAAGCTGATGGCAATGAAATAAAATTAGAAATCAACTAACATGCTTTTTCTAACTTAAAAAAAACATACATGGGGGAGGCAGGGAGAGGAACTCACACAAAAACCAAAGTAGTACAGATCACACTCATGATACAGCCAAAACAGGGGAAGTTACAGGAAATCTTAGCTTGAGATCAAGCAAATAGATCAAAAGAATAGAGAGCTCAGACTGAGGCATTTATATGGCAATCGAATGACATGTAGCATTTGAAACATGGTATTTGGAGGAACACCTATACACATACAAAACAAGACCCGAAAATTAAACCATAAGCAAAAAGAAATTCAGGTGGATTAAACACCTAAACATTAAAAACAAACTTTTTTAACTTTTGGAAAGACATATAGGAGAGCATCTTTATAACATTTCCTAGACAAGACCCAGAAAACACTATTATGAAAGATTGGTGAGATTAAATTAAAATGAAAAACGTTTATTCAAGGAGACTCTATAATCAAATATAAAAATAAACCACAGACTACAAAAGATGGTTGAAACATACATAATGGATCATTAGTTAGTATTCAAAATATGTAATACCTACAAATCCATAAGGGAAACACAAAACATAACAGAAAAATGGACAAAAGGTATGGTCTGGGAAATCACACTGCATTTCCTCAATAGGCTGGTACTTACACAAGTCAGCACTATTCAACGTGGGAGACTCTACAGGGCCATGGGTTTCAGGCGAGAGAAGACCACTGGGGCCCTCTGGAGGCTGGTTACTACATACACAAAATAGTAGGTTTTTTTTTTTAAACTGAAGTATAGTTGATTTACAGTATTAGTTTCAGGACAGTACTTTGCAGTGTTATGAAAACGTGTATACGTATTAAAAATACAAGAACGCAAACTAGAATATGCACCATCTCTAGGACAGTGGTTATCTCTGGGGAGAGAAGAAGGGGATGGGATCAAAGAGGTAACAAAACAAGCTTCAAATGCATCTAACATTTACATACATGCATAGATCTGAAGAAAACATACCAGATGCTAATTCAGTAAATCCTCACGATGAGAATACATGGGTGTTCTTCAAATCATTCACCTTTCCTGTTAGGTTTGAAATATTTCAGTAAAAAGTTTTAAAATAATGAACCCAAAGAAATGGAAATAACATTTGGTTTGAACAAAAGTTTATTTTTGTACATTTTAAAACTTGCAATTTTCATGACACATAAGAAAAACAGTTTTCTAATATCAAAACAAGCATCTCTTTGGTATAGGAACACACCATATGTGTTATCCTTAACTTAAAAAAATTAATCACGAACCATGACCTAATATGCTAAACAAAACTATCCTTTGCCCATCCACGTGTCCCCTTTCACAGGCCCATTGTGGGGCTTGGGAATATAGTTCTGTACATACCTCCTTACCTACAAAGAAGTAAGATACTGTATCGGAGGCATCCAGAAGTTACACAGCAAGAGAATTAGTTGGTTCAGTCACTGACATATACGACACAAACCCACCAAAAAAGAGAAAGAGAGAGAGAGGGAGCGCAACGTAAGATACGGGACAAGTGAAATAGAACACTGTCATGAAGATCGAATAATAGGAAAATAATTACACCATTTAAATTTGATGCATTTTTAAAAAGTAACTTGTTTAGAATTATTATATTTAGAATTATTACTTGCCAAGCTCCAAAATAATACAGAGCCACAATTTTGATAAGGCACTTTAAAGAGAGCAAACATATAACAACATCAAATATGAGAAATATCCATAAAAGCAGTTAACCTTAGAAAAAAAAATAGGCATTCTTTCAAGACAGGTTTCAGTAAAAGCTTTTTTGGAAAGCGTCATAGAAGGGTGAAAAATATTTATCATATATTTTAAAAAGCTGTCAACAGTTAAAGTTCAAAATCCTGTTTTTAAAAAAAAGATAACATTTTCCTTCAGGTCAATGAGGTTCTGACTCAAATACCTTTTCGAAAACCAATTATAATCTTTATGCTAAAAACAGGAAGAAAAAACAGATTTTAATTACGTTGTCAACTCTTATTCATCAAACATTTAGTGATTGTTGTGTAACAGACTTCTAGCTGCTGGACATATATAAGTAATAAGACACAATCATTGGTTCTAGGGAACTTAGCCTAATGGAGCTGAATCTAACATTGGTCCATATAATAAAGCTCGACTTCAAACTCTGCCATTTTTGGTATCTTCTTGCAAACTGAAGAGAATAATGGTCCACCTGCTACTGGTAGCACTGTGGCATTATTAATATTATCTACTGATTAAATTAACTTCCATAGAAGAATCTTTGAAAGTTTAGAGAACAGAAAATGCTTAAAGATAAACGGGCCAGCATCAAAAATAACATCATATTCTGTTTTCACAAAATAAAGAAAACCAAGAAAAATTTCATCTTCTGTATACAGAACTGCTGGTGATTATCCTATCCACACGGTACATGTGCACACATCATAAATGAGGTGGTATGGATTATTACAGTCAAATCAGTTGTCAGGCTTCAAGGAATCATAGCCTTCTTTCAAGAGGTCCCGCCACGTTCTAAGGAAACGTGCATTTTCTGTACATTTGAAGGCAAGCTCTTCCACTTGAGCTGATACAGCAGATGCAGCTTCAAGAAGTTTGGTTAATGAAAATGCTGCCTGAAATTATAAAAAAAAAAAAAAAGTCAAACAATAGAAGCTTTTTTTTTTACTTCTCTCCCCATCTTATAAACCAACCTGAAAATAACTTAGAACCTCGAATCCAATGCCCAAGTTATTTTCTTTCAAAGTAAAAAAATCTACAAACTAAAACATCAGCTCTTTCGTGGAACCTAAGAAATTTTCTTTTTTTTAAAATTTAGTTGCTTCTTTGCTTGCACCGGGTCTTAGTTGCAGCAGGCAGGCTCGTCTCTGGGGCACGCGGGCTCACTAGCTGCCCGGCGCCGGCTCTACAGCGCGCGGCTCAAATGCCCAGGTGGCACGCGGGATCTTAGTCCCCAGACCAGGGCTCGGGCCCGCCTCCGCTGCGTTGCAAGGCGGATTCTTAACCACTGGACCACCCGGGAAGTCCCAGAAGTTCTTCTATATGAAGTTTTGAGGAAGTATGTCTGCGAGAAAGATAATCCATGACGGATGAGACATGAGCACTCAGCATTTTTTTTCGTTGAAAATACACCAGAGTCTCATTTAGCTCAACAAGAAGCCTTGGGCCCGTTGACACCAAGTACCAGAAGTATCTGAAGGTCTTATGACACAGCTCTTACTGATACGTGGGTACCAAGGGCCGTGCTCCACTGTCTTTACCTGTGAACGCGTCAGGCCGTGAAAACATACAGACCAAAGAACAGACCCTCAAGTTACACATCCGCACTGCATTCTACGCGCTCACTTGGAACCAGCCTGCTCAGCAGAGAAACTGCTGCAGCACTCTCCATCTTCTAGAACAACAAATACCGACTGAGCAACGAGACATTAACGGAGTTCACTCCGCAGTTTGTGATCTGCACGGGAGGGTCTCCCAGTTAAGACACACCCTACACTTGACCTTAAATCCTGAAACCGGGACCCCTCGGGGAGGAGGGGTTTGGAAATTGGAGGTTCAACAGAAGCCGTCCAGACCCGGCGTCCCAGCAGACACCCCGGGGAGGGGTCTCTGCCCCGTTAGTGGAAGCCGTCTGGACCACCGGGCGGGGAGTGACCCGTCCTGACTGGGTCCGCCCGTACAGATAATCGCCTTGTCAGCGGGCTCTGGGCAGGCGGCCAACCGGGACGGGGGCGCCTTAAGTCCCAGCAGAGGGATCACGGCCTGGCCCTCAGCCCCGCAGACGAGGTGGGGCGGGCGATGCGAACTGCGCGGTTTCGGGTTACAGCGCTGGACGGGACCCCGGCAGCCGAGCACGAAGAACCCCCGGCGCGGGCGCGGCGCGGGAGGGATGCCCGGGACTCCCGACGCGGATCCTGAACACGGGCGGGACCGGCCCGGACCCGCCGGCCGCACTCACGTCTCCGATCTGCAGCTCCACATCCTCCAGCGGGTCCACCGGCCGGCCGCTGTTCCTGTTCGGAACCGTCCGGCCCAAACCCCCCGGGGTGCCGGGGGAAGATGCTGAAGACGCGTCTGAAGACGAGGCAGAGGAGGGCGGCGACTGCGGGGAAAGCCGCAGCGGCTGCGGGGAAAGCCGCAGCTCCTCCGGGTCCGCCATGGAGAGGGCTGGGGGTGGGACGGCACCTCGGTGGCCGAACCGATGATACCAACCGACTTTCAACCGCTCGCGCCTAAATCCCAGCTGGCCCGCCTCCTCGCCGCTCTCGGCCCTGGGCCGCGAAGCCCTGTCACTTTCTCGGCACAGCCAATCAGGTGCCAGTGAGTGCGCCTCGGGCCGCTCTGCGCTCCCGGAGCGGAAGACAACACCTCCCAGGGTGCCGTGCGCGCCGCTCCGCCCCACCTTCTTGGCACTGCGCGCGCGAAGCACCCTGGGATTGGTGGTCTCGGCCCCCCAGAGCTCCGGCGGCCTCCGCGCGCCCCGGTGAGAGGCCGCGCCGCCTGCAGCCGCGGGCGGCGCCGGGACTTGGAGTCTCTTCCCTTGCCCCCTCAGTCCGTGACCCGGAAGCACTGCCTTCGTCGCGTCTCGCGCGGCGTCAGTGCACAGCAAGAGGGAGGCGGGAGCGCCGTGAAGGCGGAGCAGTCGCTGAGGAGGGAGGCGGAGTCTCCGCGCGTGCAGGCGGGCGATGGCGCCCCTCGTGGCCTAGAGGTCTCGCGCCCGGGCAAGCCGAGCCCGAGCTCCTCCCGCGGCGTCCGCCCCCGTACCGACTGCAGTGAACATGCAGGTGCCGCTGGCCAGGCCGGCCTGCCCAGGTGAGCGGGGTCTGCGCGCGCGGGTGAGGGGAGCGAGGTCGCGGGGCAGCCCGGGCCCGCGTCGTTGGGTGGAACCAAGGCAGAGGTCGCGCGGTCAGCGCCCGGCGGACCCTGGATTCCTCCCCGGCTTCCTCCCCGGCTCGTCCAGCTGCAGAGTTGACAACTAACTAGGCCAGAGGTCACGGGCGGAGGAAACTTGTCTGCACGGCGCCGCCGCGGAATCTCCCCGAGCGCCAGTGCTGAGCCCCCTCCCGAAGCCCAGGCGTTGTCTGTTGCCGAGTTGGAAATGGGTAAACTAACATTTGCACAGCTTTTCCCCTTGGTCTTCAGCTGTCTGGCGTCTTGGCAGTCGTCCTACTCCTTTCTTAAGAATTTGAACCGTTCTGCCACCAGCAGTAACTTTCAAATGCTGCCCAAGTGACCAGAGTGGATCTGGGGCCAGGAATTTTTCTGCGTTGCCTGAAATTAACTCTAGGGCTTTTCGTGTCATGGTTGCGCCTAGAACCGTCAGGATGACTTGGTAAAATACCTCATTACCCGCCCCCCCTTTCACTTAAGAAAAAAAAGTAGAATGATGCAGCGGGACGGGTTGGGTTTGGTTTGGTTTTGTTTTACTTAAAAACAAAAGAACGGTTAACAAGTCAAAAAAAAAAGTTTACTCCAGGATATTGAATTCTCCCACAACGGACTTAGTTTTTATCTTTAGTTTCTTTAAATTAATTTGTGGTTATACAATAAACAGGTGTACCTATTGCAAAGTCAACGAATTTCATGAAATTAGAATTGTCAAATTCGGCCATCGTGGATTAAATAGTTAGGATTTCATGTAAAGTTTCTATACCTCGTGCGTGTATTACTACACCTAACGGGTAAGTATTGTTGACTGAAAAAAAAAATGCACAACCTAAAGATTGCGAATTACGTTTTATTCGCAGACACACTGAGCACTTAAGCCCAGGAGACAGCCTCTTCAGATAGCTCTGAGGGACTGTTCTGAAGAGGTCAGGGAGAAGCCAAGATGCAGAGGAGTTTTTGTAAAAACAAACAAACACAAGCAAAAAAAAAAAAAGCCAGGTAGTTGGAACATGAAAAGATTACTGGTCATTAGTGAAAACCAGATATCTCAAGTTAATGAATTCAGCATTTTGCCAGGTATGGGAAGATGCAAGAGTCTGGCCTCATTGAACTCATTCCTTTGATGTGCACCTTTGCTCTCTGGGGCCAGTGTCCTGCTTCTCTCCATCCTGAATCCCCCCAGGGTGCACAGCTGGGACATCTGCAGTGGCTGAGGGCTTGATGGCTCCACATCCTTTGTTTACTGAGATGGCAGGTGACATTCTTTGTCCACAGTGCCTCCTCTTACTCATAAATTTGACCAATGTTTGGGAGTCATTTCATGACCAGTTTTTGTCCCATGGTGCTAGGAGGGCTCATTCCTAGATCAGGCGAAGATTCTGTTGAGAGGCCACCCAATGTGTTATTTTGGGGATTGGGCCCTGTTGGTAATCTAAAATTCTCTGCAGCGCCTGTCTTACTAGTTGATGACGATCCAGGAGCTGTTTTCCCTTGTTACTTCTTCCCATATCTAAAGTTGCACTGTTACAATTATTCTAGAGTTATGTATGTGATCAGCTGTCTTAAGACATCATTGATTTTGTTGGAGGCCTGGTTACACATTGGGTAATGCAAGAGAAAGCAATCTTATAAAATAGACAGGACATAAATAATACAGCTAATAACATTAGTAAGGTCAGAGTGCAGCAGAGAGAGGGACAAGTCATAAGTAATTTGAAACCAACAAGAAAGCAAATTAAAACAATGATTAGTATAACTAGTTGTAATCTGGTCGAAATAAGCCATCAAGTCCCCAGGGGAGCCAGCTGGAGAAGCCAAATTCTGGAGGGATCAGGTAGAGAGAAAAAGAAATGTTTCATCTTTGTTTACAAAGGTATACTTAGTCAACTTGGGGTAAGTGTAAGAGGAAAGGTTTTCCAGCTCAGTGGTATGATCTAAAAGTTGTCAGAAACTTGTATTTGTCAAATAGTCCTTTTTGTAAATCTTCTTGAAGATCTTCATTATATAAAAGCATCAGAGTAAAACAATGATTGTCTAAAACGACAAAAGACTTAGTATGGCATGGTTAAAGATCTGATTACAATGCAATTGACAAGAAACTTGGATATTTCTGTGACAAACAACATTTTAAGATAATAACTAGAATTATGACTGATAGCATTATACCAGGACATATCAGACTTTTAGGAATTCTTTACAAATTTTGGAATATCTATATGAATGACATCTAACCTTAGAAGGTATTATCACCACGTATTTGACAGTGTTTCCCATGTACGTTAACATAAATAAACTTAGTTTAATATCTCTCTTTGAGATATCTCAGGATTCCCTTGAAGCATCTCAGAGTTAGCTGGGGGTCAGAAGAACTTTAGTTAGAAATTTCGATTTGGGAAGTTTGTCAAAAGTATCAAAAAGGTTTCAAAACACTTGGTCAAATAGGATCATAGGTCGCTGTGAAACAACACTTAATTCACTTAATGAAAGCGACAAAATACTTCAAAAGCAAATCACTTAGAGTCAGGGAAACTCAATCTCTTATCAAAAGCAGTGAAAACTTTGTTCTCTTAACAAAGAGAGGAACCAAGTCCATTCCTACATCAGCCTATTTTTAACAACAAAATCCATTTACCTAATTAAATTTAATCTAATCCCAGCCTGACCATGTCCAGAACTCCTTTTCAGGGCTCCCTTTCTGCAAACCTTCCACAACTTTCTGTGTTCATATTAGTTTGTTCCTTAATTTTTTTAAGGAATTTTTTTAAGGAGAAGTAAATGTCTCTAGGACAAAATCACCCTTCTTTTTCCAACAAATTCATTTCTATTCTTCATATCTTCTTTTGCTGAGAACATACATCCTACTTTCCTAGCACACTGAAATGTTTCCCTTGATATTTTTAGTAGCTTTGATTACATATTACAGTTTTAACCCTTAAAAACCTTAATCTTTAGCAAAAACTGAAAAGGAGCAAGTGATTATGAACTGTTTGTTCACAAACAGCATTTCCTGGTTTGAATATTCTATAACCTTTAGAAACATACATCTTCTCATAGCATAATTTCTTTCCTCAGTGTGGTACAAGACATGTGTCCAATAAACCCAAACATGTTTAGTTTCCCTCTTGTAAGGAGACAAAAGTAGGTAGATTTAGACCTGTTTAGCAATTAACGTTCCAGTATTTTATCTTATTTGAAATAACCTGGATATTCAATAAATTCCCATCATTTTTAACTTGTCAAAACTCAAATTACCAAAAATCTGAAGAAACTATTTTAAGATAGACATACCCAAAACATAATTATTCCTGAAGAGTTCACCTGAAAACTCTAATCTCACTTACCTTTATTTTGTAACTTATGAAAATCGTACTATTTAATTTTTTTTCTTGTTGACAAACTGTTACAAATAACATGAACTTATGACCTTCAGTAAACCTAGGTACAATAAAAGTAAGACATGTCTGTATTGACTAAACCAACAAGCTTAAGATAGATTTAATATCAGATATTAATTTAATATTGAATATTTCCTAGATCATGTGAACCCAAAATTCACCCTGGCCAGTTTCTTTTATATTTAGAAATATTTAGTTTGTAAGTGCTTATTTTAAGTCAATTAAATAGAGCTCTTTTATAAGTTTAATTTTGATAATATTTTCCAGAGTTTGAGACATCTCATATGTAATGTACACCCAGACATATAAACAGACAAAACTAGAGATCGCATAGCTTCACTCTAAAAGCTTAGTTATGAATCAGGTATTACCATATAAACTCACTAGTTTATAAGTAACAGTTGGAACAAGTTGAATTTGTTTGCTCAGATGACCAAGGCTTCACTATTTGTGGAAAAGACTTAAGATTTGTATTTGTCCTTGATAAACCCTTAAGGAGGCTATGAATTAGATTTTGGGTGAGGAAACCTTTCCAACAGTTTGAGTTTAAAAAGGCCTTTTTTCCCTTTTTTTTCCCCTTGGTTTCAGGTTTTACCTGTTTGAGCTAATTAGGCTCAGTCTCTGGTCTTTGTGGGCTGTATTTACATTTCTGATTTGTAGAGATTTGAAAGGTACATCTGCTCCTAATTCTCCAAAGAACTGATCTGCAACCTAAATGATATTAAAATATTGATTTGCCCAACTATACTTACTTTATTTGCTTTTGTATCAGAGAGAAGATTTCCATCTAAACTGAAAATCAAGAGTTCCATGTTCTAGAACTTTAGGATTTAATTTATCATGACTTCAAAAGCTTGCATAAGGCATTAACAACGGCCCTCTTTTTGAGTGCACAGGGTAGACCCAGAGCAAAATGTCTATTATTATATTTATTGACCCCTGAGTATTAGTTCCCAGTTTTTACCTTATATTGTATGGGCTCAGGTAACCCTATTGGTTTCATTTCATATGTTTAATAGTTCATGAGGGCCAGATTCATATGCCCTGTCTTATAATACCAAGTAGAGGAAGCCCAGTGAAACATGTCTATCCCACAATAAATATCCCACAAGCCCAGTGAAACATGTCTATCCCACAATTTCAGCAAAAGAGATGTAAACATCTTATATAAAGCCTATTTAAATATACCAATTTTTATAAACTTTCATCTCAATTCTGTCAACTTTTATACCTTTAACTTTGGTTCCCATTAGGACCCAGTCAACAAGCTTTGGTCATACAAGGAGTCCTAGAAGCTTTCTTTCATTCCCCAACCATTTTATCTATTTTGTTTAAAAGGCTCTGGGGTCCCTAGTGAGGGGTTGAGCCAAGAGACTCAGGCCCTTTTGTCAGTCTTTTCATTTGATTAGTTGGCCTGTTGCCCCAAGTAACTGTTGGTCAGGTATCTAAATGTAATTTTCTTCCAGCTTTTTAAATATATATGTTTTTTAAACTGGGTAGAGTGGACTTGTTTGGGGCCCTTTAATGTTGGGAACCAATAGGGGGTCCCTTTGGCCCATCATCCATAGGTAGTGTTGCATCAAAACCTTTTGTTTTAATCCCACTAACATCCATTTTATTTATCCCATTTATTAATAACCATCTGTAGATTTCTTTATTTGGGGGGTACCAGTCTCTAAAATTTCCACCTTGTCAGGAAGAAGTCTCTAGACTTTTCCCTTCATTTTTTTTAACTTCCGTGTTAAACTAGTTAACATTAATTAGCCTAATGCTTTTATTAGCATCTGTAAGACCCATTGAGGGGAAGCAGAGGCCACAAATAAGTCTTTCCAAACTGTTTTTTCCTTTGTTTGTTTTAAAGGAGTTCTTAGGTTAATCATTATATATGTCTTTTTCTACCTTCTAATTTGTTTTTTTCATGGGTGCCAATAAAACAGCTGCTCACTATGAGAGCGCTCTAAAATTTTACCAGTTTAGAAGTATCTCCAATTTACAGGATCCATCATCTGGCCCTTAATGAGGTATATCTTAATAGTGGCTCAAACCAATAAAATGCAAGAGGCTTCCCAATAAGAGAGCGTGGAGGGTGCTGACTAAACAAGATCCAGAAGGTTTACTCCCAAAAATAGTCTAAGAAAGTAAAGGCCTTCGTTGAACAGGCTGACACAATGAAGGTTAAGATGGCAAAAAAAAGTCCCTGAGAGTTGGCACAGACAGAAGACTGCTCGGAATCCCAGTCTGTTCGATTGGCTGACAGATGTACACCGTATGTTACCTTCCGGATGGCAGAGACCAAGTTTAAAAACACACACAGCACCGAAGATCAGGTAGAACATTTACATCTCAAAGACACAGGAAGGGAAATGCAAGTTCCCTCTAGGAGGACTTTTGTTACTTTAAGGTCAGAATTCTGAAAAGGTGTCTTATCAAGCCGGTTTTCTCTAACTTAACTGTGTGCACAATAAAAAAGCCCCATCTTTGTCATTTTTGAGGCAAGATTTCCTTTAATTCCCAATTAAGTAAGTACTTGTAAGTATAAGGTTTGTACGTACATAAACCTGGCTGGAGTCTTAGTTGGAGGCAAAGATATTAGGCCAGCCTCTCACCTCATCACCCAGTCCAGAGCCCCCAGTGTCTTTTAGCCAGGCCCCCCACCCCCAGTATCTTTCAGCTTGGGAACCAGGTGCCTGTTACACACCGCCACATAAAACTCTGGATCATCAACCAATAATCTGGAGCTCTGAGAACCAGGGGAGACTCACCCAGATTCGTCTGGAGTCTCTCAGGAGGTGGGTGGACAGAAGAGGCCTCTGCTGGTACCAAGGCTCCTGTTCCTCAGAGAGTTCAGGTGAAGGAGAGAAGTCAGCTCTAGGTCCCTTAGTGGTCGCCAAACTGTCACCTGGGGGATAAAAGAACACAATGTAAAAGTTGAGAATTATGTTTTAGTCAACAGACATTCTGAGGACTACAGCCCGGGAGACAACCTCTGAGACGGCTCTGAGGGACTGCTCCAGAGACATAAGGCAAGAGCCAGGATCTGGAGAGTTTTTGCAACAATAACAACCAAAACAAAAAACAAAAAAAAAACAGGTAGTTGGAACATCAAAAGATTACTGCTAATTAGAGAAAACTAAAAATCTCAAGTTAATGAATTTAGTGCTTTTCCCTGTATGGGAAGATGCAAGAGTCTGGGCTAATTGAAATTATTCCTTTGATGTGCACCTATACCATCTAGGGCCAGTATCCTGCTTTTCTCCATCCTGAGTCCCCTCAGGGTGCACTCTTGGGGGTAGCTGCAGTGGCTGAGGGCTTCATGGCCTCAACATCCTTTGTTTACTGAGATGACAGGCGACATTCTTTGTCCACAGTTTACTTTATGTTTTTTGGAATATCAAAGTAAAGCGGACACTATCTGCCCGACTCTTAATTGAGTTGAAATCTGAAATCGTTCTTGGGTCAAGTGCTATCCAAATTCCACCCAAATTACCATTTCTATTTTCATCGGGTATTTAAATCATTGCCATTTCATAGCCTGGTGTTAGCACTACTGGCATCAGAGATGGACATAGAATTGCCATCTGTGATTTTGTATGGTGATGTTATGAGTTCACTGGACTTTTTGACCTCACTTCTCTACCACAATTCAGCTGGTGTGTCTAAGTGTTTAAATCTCAAAAATAAAAAAGACAGTTATGTTTATATCATTTTTTGGTCATATAGATGTTTTAAATTTTTAGTTAAGTGATCTTATGAGTTTTGAGATTTTTTTGCCACACTTAGAAAAAGCTTTCCACATCAAAGTTTCGTTAAAAAAAAGTTACAGTTGTTTTCCCCATAATCTTTTTTGTGTGTGACTGTAAATGTTCTTTTTTAAGCAAGAGTTTTATTGAGATACAAGTCACACACCATACAATCACGTCATCTGAAGGATACGACTCAGTGGTGTTTAGTATATTCACAGAGTTGAGCAACCGTCACCACAGTGTGTCTTAGAACGTTGCCATCATCCCAGAAAGAAACCTCATGCCCATTAACAATCACTCCCCAGCCCCTGCAGCCCTAGATAACAACTCTCCATCCACTAATGGACATTTGGGTCGTTTCCACTGTGGGTTCGCTGTGAATAACGTACCTATGAACATTCATGTACAAGTTTTTGTGCAGACATATGTTCTCTTTTATCTTAAGTATATACCTGAGGAAGGAGAGGTCAGAGGTCACGGGGGCAGGAGGCATTTCTGCCGCTGGCCTAGTTGCTGTGTAGCAGAGGGGTAGGCATCCGCCGCCACGTTCTGGAAGGTTCTTGGGCTCGACTAGGGCAGTAGCGCCAGGACTTCGGGTCTCTGCTGGCCGAGTGGAGCCGCCACCATGTTTGGCCGCTTGGTGGCGGGGAGGCTGGTGCAGACAGCTGCACAGCAAGTGGCAGAGGATAAATTTGTTGTTGACTTGCCTGATTATGAAAATATCAACCGTGCTGTGGTTTTTATGCTGGGAACAGTCCCATTTCCTGAGGAAATGGAAGGATCTGTCTACTTTTCCTATCCTGATTCAAATGGAATGCCAGTATGGCAACTCCTAGGATTTGTCACGAATGGGAAACCAAGTGCCATCTTCAAAATTTCAGGTCTTAAATCTGGAGAAGGAAGCCAGCACCCTTTTGGATCCATGAATATTGTCCGAACTCCATCTGTTGCTCAGATTGGAAGTTCAGTGGAATTATTGGACAGTCTGGCTCAGCAGACTTCTGTAGGTAATGCTGCTGTGTCTTCAGTTGACTCATTTACTCAGTTCAGACAAAAGATGTCGGACAGCTTCTACAGTTTTGCTTCATTTGATGTCTCTCAGGCCCAGATGACACCAAGTCCATCTGAAATGTTCATTCCGACAAATGTGGTTCTGAAATGGTATGAAAACTTTCAAAGATGACTAGCACAGAACCCTCTCTTTTGGAAAACATAATCTGAATAAATTAATTTTTAATGGAAGAAAAAGTATATACCTATGACTGAGTTATATGGAAACTGTATGTTTAACATTCTGAGGAACTGCCAGACTGTTTTCCAAAGTGGCTGCGCCATTTTACTCCCCCCCCCCAGCAGTGCACGAGGGTTCCAATTTCTGCACCTCCTCTCCAGCACTTGTTATGTCTTATTGATTATAGCTGTCTTAGTGGATATAAAGTGGTATCGTGTTGTGGTTTTGATTTGTATTTCTCTGATGGTTAATGATATTGAGCATCTTTTCATGTGCTTATTGGACATTTGTTTATCTCCTTTGGGGAAACATCTATTCAGATTCTTTGTGTGTTTTTAATTGGGTTGTTTGTCTTTTTGTTATTAGAAATGAGTTCTTTATATATGCCAGATACAAGTCCCTTATCAGATATATGACGTGCAGATACTTTCTCCCCTTCCATAGGTTATCTTTTTCCTTTCTTGTTGGTATCTTTTAAAAACAAAAAGTTATTTTTATGAAGGACAGTGTATCTGTTTTCTCTTTTGTTGCTTGTGCTTTTGGTGTCATAGCTAAGAAACCATTGCCTAATCCAAGGTCACAAATATTTACACCCTTTTTTTTTTTGAGATAGCACGAGGAGTTCCCATACACCCTTCACTCAGCTTAACTTCGTATCCATAGAACAATTAGTAAGAAATTAACATTGGTGCAGTACTATTAACTAAACTACAGACTTTATTCAGATCCTTTTCTGTCCAGGACCCCACATTGCTTCAGCTGTCACGTCTTCTCATATCAAGTCTACTTCGGTGTGGTAATTCTGCTGTCTTTTCTCATCTCTCATGACCTGGCACTTGCGGTGTGCACTGGTCAGGCGTTTTGTAGGAGGTCCCTCGATCCGAGTCTGTCTGCTGCTTCCTCTCGATTAGACTAAGGTTGTGGATTTGGGGGAGGCATAGCACGGAGGTGAGGAGCCCTTCTCATGACATTACATCGTGTGATGCCAGGATGTCTTGTTGCTGGTAATGGTAAAGTTGATCACTTGGGTAAAGTGTCTGTCATACTTCTCTACTGTAAAGCTTGTATTTTTCCCTGCCGCACTCTACTTGTTGGAAGCTAATCCTTAAGTTCAGCCCACACTCAAAAGCAGAGAATCAAATAATTTGTGGATATATCACCATAATCTTTTTTTTAATTAATTAATTTATTTATTTTTGGCTGCATTGGGTCTTCGTTGCTGCGCACGGGCTTTCTCTAGTTGTGGTGAGCGGGGGCTACTCTTCGTTGTGGTGCGTGGGCTTCTCATTGCTGTGTCTTCGCTTGTTGCGGAGCATGGGCTCGGCGCGTGGGCTCAGTAGTTGTGGCTCGCGGGCTCTAGAGCACAGGCTCAGTAGTTGCAGCTCACGGGCTTAGTTGCTCCGCGGCATGTGGGATCTTCCCGGACCAGGACTCGAACCCGTGTCCCCTGCATTGGCAGGCGGATTCTTAACCACTGCGCCACCAGGGAAGTTGTCACCATAAACTTTTATACTCTGACTTTTCCTGTTAAAATCATTGATCAAATGGAATTCATTTTCATATAAAGAGAGAGGTATACTTTTTTCCAAATTTTCTACCTGTCTCTGACCATTTAATGACGAGCTGTCTCTTCTTCCTTATTTGAAGTGGTGTCTTTATCATATGACAGATCCTTAAGTGTATTCCGTCTATTTCTAAACTCTTTATTCTGTTCCTTTGATTATTCCATCCCTTCTCCCATAACAGATTTTAATTACTTAAGCTACAAATAAAAGTTTTTATATCTTTCAGGGCTATTCCCAAGGGAGGATTCTCTGCCCTTCTTTTATTACGAGAAGGATTGCCATGGAGAGGAGTACCAGAGAAGGGAGTGAGAAATTGAAGATACAGGAGTTAGGGGGGTCTTTGACGTAGGAATGTCTCTAAGAAGATGGGAAGGGTTAGCCTCATCATCCAGGTGGAAGGATTACTCTAAGTGAGGAGAAAAGACATCTCTTTATTATAACCTGAGAGAATGAACAAAGGACGGACACAATACAGATTACATTAGAGGTTCTTGCCAGGAATTGAGACAGTTCCCACCTGATTGCTTCTGTCTTTCTGTGAGGTTTGATGTGCTTGGTTTCAGGTAAGGGAGGGAGGAGATAGAGGTGAAGGTTTAAGGACAACAGGTTTAATGAACATTCTTGCAGATAAATCTTTGCACACTTCTGTTTATTTCCATAAAATCCTATTTGCTAACTCAGAGAATAGATACGTTTTTGAGGCTCTCAGAAGATGCTGCTATATGGCAGGGTCCACTTAATTTAAAAGGAAGCTGAAACGCAGTTTGCCACCTTGTCCCGGCATAACCATTAGTAACTGCCCCTTATTACTTTCAAAGTATCCAGTTTAGGTGATAAATTATATGGTCATCCTATTTATAAATGAAGCTTGACATGAGGTAAATTGAATAAATTAGTTTATTAGATACTTTTAAAATGTTATAATTTGAAAGCACTGCTTTCTGAGGAAAAGCCAGCTGAATTGTTCACCTAGGAAAGACAATTCACAGCTAAGGGCTCTGCAGCATAGATGTAACCATTCACTGACAGTCCGCAGTGTTGACGTGTCCAGAAGATATACATGTTTCCAAAGAGAAGGTATCATGTGGACTCATAAAATTTCAGGTCAGGGTGGTACCTCAGTGGGGGAGTTCCCTGGCGGTCCAGTGGTGAGGATTCAGCGCTTTCACTGCTGTGACCCTGGGTTCAGTCCCTGGTTGGGAAACTAAGATGCCGCAAGCTGCGTGGTGTGGCCCAAAACAAAAAAAGATGGTCCCTTAGTGATCACCTGGTAGCCCTTTACTTTTTTGAATGAGGAAACAGAAATCTAAAGCAGTTAAGTGATCTGTTTAAGCGTTTAGGGTAATTAACAGAAAACCAAACAGAAGCCAGATCTGATCCCCAATCGTAGATTTTTTTTTTTGCTTTAAAAAAATTTTTTTTCAATCTACTCCTGAGAAAAACTAATTAGAAAAATAATACTGTTCATGATTTTTATGCAGCATACCAGTGCTTTCATGCCTTACAAATTAAGAAAAATTATCTACCTCTGTGTGCTACAAGATGGTCTTCAACTTCTACTGTACCTCGAATCACTACCCACTATACTGTTCATCCCCGGGATAAGGACAAGCGATGGGAAGGTAAGTAATCGTTTCTGTAAAATTGTTGAGACTTTTCTAGACAGTTTGTATCATTTTGTGGAGGTAAATACTATATTTTTCATGATAGTGTAAAATCATCTAATAATATTTTATAACTTTACAAAATCTGTTACATATTAATATGTAGATAAGCAAATGCTTGCAAACTTATAATAATAAATCTCAGTGATAAAAGTTGGATTATGGAAGTTAAAATAAGATACGTCCTCGAACAGAACCTAAGAGAATAAACTAAGACAGTAATGGACTTAGTATAATTCTCATGGGAAGCAGAGGGGTTATTTCTATAAATAATGCTCTAAAGGATAGTGGGTACTTGTAACCCAGCCTGTAATTTCATCAGGTAATAGTCATCCCAGAATTGATATGTGGGTTTTTTTGGAGCATAGTTGATTTACAGTGTTGTGTTACTTTCTGCCTTACAGCAAAGTGAGTGGAATCTAAAAAAATGGTACAAGTGAACTTCTTCGCAAAGCAGAAATGGAGTTACAGATGTTACATATGTTTAAACCCTCTCCCCTCCAGGGGTGAACATGGAGCGGTTTGCAGATGAGGCAGACGTGGTAATCGTGGGTGCCGGGCCTGCGGGGCTCTCAGCAGCCACTCGGCTCAAGCAGCTGGCGGCCCAGCACGAGAAGGACATCCGCGTGTGTCTGGTGGAGAAAGCTGCTCAGATAGGCACGCACACACTCTCAGGGGCTTGCCTGGACCCACGAGCTCTCCAAGAGCTGTTCCCAGACTGGAAGGAGAAGGGAGTATGAAAAGTAGTTTTTTATACCCAGTCTTGTCTTTATTGCATCTCTATTTCCAAATGAAAGGAGTGTGGAAAACCTTTTCACCCAGTTCTGTCTCTTAGAGGATATTTGTAGATAGATTTTTAATTTTAAAAGGGCCAAAAAATTTGAATCATATCAAATAGAGTTAAAATTTTAAGCTATTAACTCATTTAATGCCTTCTGCACATGGTATCTGTGTACTGGATTTATGAGAAGGTATTATCTTGAGAAGATCTTTGAATAAATATAGCTTTTTGATTTTGAGGGTATTTCCTAACTTGTTCCATAGGTGTTTATATCATTGTTCTTAATAAAGTGTTCTATAACTTTCCTGGGACATTGCAGTATCTAAAGCCAAGGAGGATAATTTGATCTAATTTTCTAAGGAAATACATTAATAAGACCCCTTATAACGTAAGCAGAAAAGTCACTGGTATGATACACAGAGAATCAAGTGCTAGTTTTACTGCAGTCATCATTTGTATTACCTTGGTTAAAATATTGTACTCTATGCATCTCAGTTTTTTTCTTCTGTAAGATGGGGTTTTTGTTGTTGTTGTTGTTTTATTTTTGGCTGCCTTGGGTCTTCGTTGCTGCGCGCGGGCTCTCTAGTTGCGGCGAGCAGTGGCTGCTCTTTGTTGCAGTGCACGGGCTTCTCACTGTGGTGGCTTCTCTTGTTGCAGAGCAAGGGCTCTAGGCGCACGGGCTTCAGTAGTTGTGGCACGCGGGCTCAGTAGTTGTGGCTTATGGGCTGTAGGGCACAGGCTCAGTAGTTGTGGTGCATGGGCTTAGTTGCTCCGTGGCATGTGGGATCTCCCCAGACCAGGGCTCGAACCCGTGTCCCCTGCATTGGCAGGCAGATTCTTAACCACTGTGCCACTAGGGAAGCCCTGTAAGATGGGTTTTATTACTCCTGTTCAAGGTATTCAGTGTTAGAATATTTAGTATCTGTGAACATACTCTGTAAATATTGTTAGAAAACAAAATTCACCTGAGTAAAATTAAAGATCAAATTGGCTTTATTCAGTGATTCTGGGCAGCATCCCATCTAGCAAACAGAAGGGAGCTCCAAGGAGCAGCAGAAAAGGAAAGGGTTTGACAGGCAGAAAGGGGGTGGGGCATGGAAGTCATAAGCAAAAGGGTTATTTCAGGGTATTCCCTTGCAGGCCAGTGGTTAGGACTCTACGATTTAAAAAAAAGGGTGGGGGGGAAAGGGTTAGTTCAGGCACTGTTGCCTACCAGGCGAGGCTTCAGGTGGTGCCTCACGAGGACTGGTGGAGAGGCTGACGGGTAAGATTACATTCCTTGGAGAGGCCGGAACTGAATGAGGTTAAGGTCAGGGCTGGGTTTGCTGACGTGGGGCTTAGCACAAGGGACGATGCTCTTCTTTCTAAAGTAGTGAGCTCCTTGGAACTAGAAATGCTGTAACTATGCCTAATTAACTTCCTCTCTTCAATGTTATATCAAAAATAGGTATCACTGAATTATTATTGACACAATGTCAATTCTAATAGAAAAAGTTTTTCACATCAAAGCCTTATGTAGCCAGGCAGATCCAATCCCTTCCATGCCTGTTAATTGCCTTTATCTAGAGGAAAACTAAAACTCTTCTCTTTCCATGGAGCAGGAAGTTACAGCAGGTGCCTAGGCATCTCACACAGAGGCAGGGAGACAGGAAGACAGCCCCCCTGATGTTCACTTTCAAAGGTGGCTCCAAGGCCCCCAGCAGAGACATTCCTGGGATGCAAAATGGCTTATTTAGGTTTGAAAAGATTCCCATGCATCTCAAAGAGACAAAGGATTTACGGTGTCAAGTTCTCCAAAGGAAGTGATGGAAGAAATGTGAGGAGGATAGTTCCCTTTCCTTTTTGACACAGTAGTTTATGATTTGTATTTACCTCACAAGTATGAACTAAAGTCCTTTTCTCTCCCCCTTTTGTTTCCAGGCTCCACTTAACACTCCCGTTACAGAAGATAGATTTGGAATTTTGACAGAGAAATATAGAATTCCTGTGCCAATTCTCCCAGGTGAGGAATGATAAATACTCGTAGACTTAACAGAATTCCACAGCTGGAAGGAGCTACATTTCATCGGGTGGAATCCCTTCCTTTTACAGATGAGAAAACTAAGTCCCAGAGACTCGAAGGACTTAACCAAAATTTCACAGCTAGCTTGTGGGGAAGAAAGCAGGCCTAGAGCCCAGTGCTTTTGTCTTCCGGTCTAGAAGAATTGAGATAGTCTTGTACGGCAACCAGGGATTTTTAATTTAGTCTGTAATGTCGTTTTCAATGCAATAATAATTTGAACTCTAGACCAGAATTGTTAGAAAATAAATTGAAATTATGGCCATAAGATGATGTGTCTGTATTTATGTAGAAATTAGACATTGATTAGAACTTCTAAATTAAGTATTTCTGTTTTTGAGATGTTTTACCCATAAAAAGTCAGACTTCTAAACCAAGCATGTATCTGTAGGTCTCCCAATGAACAATCATGGCAATTACATTGTGCGCCTGGGACATCTGGTGAGCTGGATGGGAGAGCAGGCGGAAGCCCTGGGTGTGGAAGTGTACCCCGGCTACGCGGCTGCAGAGGTTTGTGGGGCCCTGTTCTTAGTGCTTATAGGACACGGTCTCTGTTTCTTCTGAAAAGCAACCAAGATGGGTTCAGAGGTAAATGTATATTTTCAAACAGCCATAGGATTTTAGAATTGCAAGATCAGAAGAAATCTTAGCAAGATCTCACGCAAAGGGTACTTGAAGTCCTTGTCACCACATCATGTGACTGTCCAGCTTAGGACTGAACACCTTCAAGGATGAAAAAATATCCCCGATGTTTGGTTTGTTGGTGATACTCTCTTCCTTAAGTTGAGGAGACGTTTATTTACTGTTTTATACTGTGTGGAACGAATCTGTGCCCTCCTCCAGGGAGAACTCTCCAGTTATAACTATGCCCTGCTCTCCTTCCCCACCTTCGCAGGTGGTTTTTCTCTTCCCAGTTAAATAGCCTCCATTCTTACAGCCACCATATAATATGTAAATATTTTGAGTCCCTTCAGTATTCTCCTTGCCCTCATCTGACCGCGTTCCCTTTTTATTCCCTTTCGAAGTGGCACCCAGAATGTCTGCACTACTTCCAGCCTGCTGTACAGCAGGGCTATTCCCCTCTTCATTCTGGAAACTGTTCTCCCAGTAATTTCCTCAAAATAACTTTTGGCGGCCACATCGGACTGTAGCTTCTCACTGAATACTGTTGGGGAAATTATTAAAACTAAAATCTCCTGCCAGCCCAGAAAAATCACCTCTACATATTATAAACAAGAATGAAACAGTTTTTTTCTTGCCAAGACTACAGTGCAGCTACAGGCCATCTGCTAGGGAGGTCGCCGAAACAGAAAGAAATCTCACCCTTTTACAGAGTCAGGCAGATACAGTCCATTACATGCACGTTAATCGTCTCTATCCAAAGGACAAATAAAGCGTCCTGTATCTTTGTGACAAGTGGGAAGTGACAACGTGGAGGCCAGCACGGAGCCCAGACTCTTCCCCCAGAGAGAGGGAGACCGGCCACCATCCTCCTCCATGGTCACATCTCAGGTGTGTCCCCGAATACCCAAGAAACTCATTGCTGAGATACAGACCTGGCAGGAGTCTTACTTAGCTTTTAACATGACTCCCATATATCTAAGAGAGACAGAGAAAGGGTTTACAGTTAAGTTTTCTAAAGGAAATGCTAAAAAAAATCCGGATGAGAGAGGGAGTGCTCTTGTTTTTGGCACAAGCGAAAATTGAAAAACTTTGTTTTTACCTTTACAGTATATAAACCAAATAAAATACATGGTCCCTGCATTACACTTGCCACTACTGATTTCTGGTTTCCCAGTTCATGCACATGCATTTGGTTTTGCATTTCTCCCAATTAAACTGTGTTCAACAGGAATCAAAGTCAGAAGTAGGTGTTCTGTAGCATCCATGATTTTCACTTTTTGAGTGTATCTGCACACATGCCCGCTCGCCTGCGCTCTCTCTCCCTCCATGTCTCTCTCTGTCTCTCTCTGGTCCCTTGCAGCTCTCCTCTCCTCCCCAGGTTTTGTACACCGAGGCCGTTTTCGGGTCCAGGCCACAGCCACATACTACTGTGGATTTGTTTTCAAGGTGTCACATCCATTGCTGCTGGTTCTTGTTTCGCCTTTCCTCTCCCGTGCTTTCTGCTGTGAGGTTCTAGTGTACAGTTTGTTCTTTCCTGTCCAAAGAGCATTTTCCTCCAGAGGAAACAGAAACCAATGTTATTTCTCATCTTCAGAATCATACCTTTGACCAGTTTTCCCTTTTCTTTGTGGTCCAGAAATAACTTGGACTGCCTTCAGCCCCTCTCTGTTTTGTCTTGTTGTTTGGTCTTTTGGTTTTGGGGTCTGGGCTCACTGGAGACAGAGGCTTTCCTGACACTCTCCTCAGCCGCCCACCTGACGGTCCAGCCTGTCACGGGTGCTGACCCCAAGCTCTGTGCACATGCCTTTGACCCCTGAACTTGGCAGAGGGCTTCCCGCTGCATCTTCCCGGCTCCTTCGTTGTTCTCTGGCAGCTCCCCCTGTTCTTCCTCACCAGGTCAGGGCATTTCCTTCATTTCCAGCTGTTTGAGCTGTGTTCTGTCTAGAAGGGAGTAGCTTAGAAGCACATCCCCTTTTTTGCCGGAACATTCTTAAGCCTTTGTCTCTATAACCTTGACAACAAGCTCACCTTCTAAAAACCGAAGGCTGTTTGTTTCTTTGCAAGCGGTTGTGAATCCCCAGGTGATAACCAAACGTGTTTTCATTCTAGGTCCTTTTTCATGAAGACGGTAGCGTGAAAGGAATTGCCACCAACGACGTAGGGATACAGAAGGATGGTGCGCCCAAGGTATGCACATAACAGTTCTGCGCTTCACAAACTGACAGTGAAAGAGAAAGAATCAACTCACACCCAATAATTCAGTCTTGCTACAAACTGCACATTAATTAAGTGCATGTTAGAACATTAGTTATTAATGTGGAATTTTTCTCATTGTTAAAAAATAGAGAAACATCTTTGAACTAACCATAATTTAGGCAAGTAGATATAACATGTTTAACAATAATTTTCTTAAAAGAAAAAACATGACATACAAATATCAAACAAACATGGGTCAAAGATTTTATTTCACTCATTAATTAATGAGGGAATCAGTAAGATGTTACAACCAGTTCAAGGAGAATCAAAAACCATGCACACGTGGGTCAGCAGCTGGGCCACCTCCACAGTTTCCACTTCTGTGGACAAGAGTCATTTTCATTATTACTGTCAGTAATGCTGATGGAGTCTTTGACAGGATTTTGACATCTTTTGGTAAATGCAAAACTGATTGACCTCATCTCTTTCAAAATAGGCTTCAATGGCCTTCTGGTTTTCACAACTTGTTATTTTTGCATTTGTAAAAGAAGAGCTCCTAAGACATGGATCTCACACTCTGTAAGATCCCTTGGAAAGGACAAGGAAGAAAAATACCTTGCTTTCCTATGATAACAAGGGCAAAACACAAATTAACATCTTGATAAATTAACTTGCCTATTCATGTTTATTTGTTAATTGTCTTAATTTCTCAACTAGATTAGAACCTCAGAGATCATGGAGGGTTACTCCAGAGCTAGCATAGTGCCAGGCAGTGCCGGGGCCTCAGTAGAGATTTGTCAACTCCTAGTTAGTCCTCTCTGCCATTCTAGAACAGAGCTGGGCATCTAGTCTACGTCTCCTCCAGCAGATCGTCCTGCTTTTCAATCCTTCCTGCACAGAGATTAGCAAGTGCCAAAGCTCTCGAGTCTTACCTGCATCGTCGTTCTCCTAGTGGCTTGGCTGGCTACACCAGAATCACATGAGGCCTTGGGGCTCAGCCTATCCTGTGGCAGGGCCCAAGAAGCTGTCTTGTATCAAGCCCCAGGGATTCTGATGCATAGCCAGGTTTGCAACACCTCTTATCTCATCCTGCTTCTTATAGTGTGACCTGTACCCTCAGCACAGAAGGCCAGACTCTGATAGCAGGAGTTTGCAACAAAGTAAGAGTTTATTGCAGGGCTCCCAGCAAGGGGGTGTGAGACAAGCCTCTCAGATCCACTGCACCCGGTCTTTGGGTTCCGGGTGTTTTAAAGCAGAAGAATAAAGAAGCTGGGAAGAATCATCATCTCGTGACATTTCTTACTCTGTTTCGGGGGTCAGGGTGTCTCTGATTGACGATGCTCTGGCCGGGTGGTCCACGCCTCAGGGGGTCTCTGGGCTCATCTTGCCCTGGAGAAACAGCCTGAGTTTGTACGCTAGTGATGAGATCTACAAGAGCCATTTTAGTGCAGTGACTGTTATCAGTGGCAGCCATTGTAGTCATCGGACTCTAGTTGACTGGTGTTGAGTGAGCGCAGGGTGAGGTCAGAGGGCACAGAAAGGGAACAGAGTTCTGGATGGAGAGGAATCATGAACTCAGTAAGGGAGCTCGGGCTTAAGGGAACTCAGTGATGATAAAAGAATACTGTCTTTCTTGTATTCTTTCCTGTGTTATGGCTATTCTTTTCTGTATTATGATCATTTGATTATAAATTGCATTTTATTCTTTAAAAATGTCCGTATTTAATATTACAGCAACATTGAAGCACGCAAATTCTACCATTCTGATAGTTCTTTTTGTGTGTGTATTGTCAGGGTATTTGTTTAAATGTATATTTTTGTGTCTTGTGCTTTGTAGTTGTAAAAACACTCATATATTGTATTTATATAGATATAAAAGCATAGAAGAGTATAGTGGAGTCTCAGTAATTTGAGTTTGTAAATTTCTTTTTCTTTTTTTTTTTTAATTTATTTATTTATTTTTGGCTGTGTTGGGTCTTCGTTGCTGCGTGCGGCTTTCTCTAGTTACGGCGAGCGGGGGCTACTCTTCATTGCTGTGCGCAGGCTTCTCATTGCAGTGGCTTCTCTTGTTGTGGAGCATAGGCTCTAGGCATGCGGGCTTCAGTAGTTATGGCTCGTGGGCTCAGTAGTTGTGGCTCGCGGGCTCTAGAGCACAGGCTCAGTAGTTGTGGTGCACAGGATTAGTTGCTCTGCAGCATGTGGGATCTTCCCGGACCAGGGCTTGAACCTGTGTCCCCTGCATTGGCAGGCGAATTCTTAACCACTGTGCCACCAGGGAAGTCCCCCTTTCTTTTTTTTTAATTTACTTTATTTATTTTTGGCTGTGTTGGGTCTTTGTTACTGCACGTGGGCTTTCTCTAGTTGCGGTGAGCAGGGGCTACTCTTTGTTGCGGTACGCAGGCTTCTCATTGTGGTGGCTTCTCTTGTTGTGGAGCATGGGCTCTAGGTGCGCGGGCTTCAGTAGTTGTGGCTGGCGGGCTCTGGAGTGCAGGCTCAGTAGTTGTGGCGCACGGGCTTAGTTGCTCTGCGCGGCACGTGGGATCTTCCCGGACCAGGGCTCGAACCCGTGTCCCCTGCATTGGCAGGTGGATTCTTAGCCACTGTGCCACCAGGGAAGCCCATGCAAGTTTATTTTCATACGGCCGGTGGGGTGAGGAGAAGCAGGGATGGATACTTTGTTCTCCGCCAATTGGCTCCGTTGATCCCGGCGTGGTTAGGCTTCCTCCTGCTCTTGCACGGAAACATTCTCGTCGCTCACAGCCACCTCCGCCTGGTGGTACCCAGTTCTCTGTCCTCTCACTTGGCCCCTGGTGGGCAGTGCTGGCACAGCTGAATAACTTTTTCATTCCTGAAACACTGTCTGGACCTGGCTTTTCACACCACCTTCTCCTGGTTTTCGTGGTGTTTCAGGGCCCCTCCTGCCGCCTTTGCTTGCTCTTTCTCTGCGCCCTGTCCTCTGAGTATCCAGTGACAGGGCTTGAAACACGTCTCCCCTGAGTCCCAGAATCCTGCGTCCTGCTGCTCATTCAGTAGCTCTAATCTTAGGTCTAATAGGCATCTTACTGTCAGAATTCTGATGTGGATGTTTTCATGTTTTGGAGGTTAAGTAACTGGCCCAGGGTCAGGCCACTGTTAGGTAGTGGAGCTGGGGTTGGAATAGAGGCTCCAGAGCTGCCCCTTGCACACTAAGGAGCATGTTGCCTCTAAGAGGAATATTTTAGTCCATTAAGATCGAGTTGTTTTATAAGTGGTGCTGAGTAAACTGCATGTCCATCTGGAAGCAAATAGACTTTCATTTTATTTTAATTCTGATGATTTCTTAAAACAATAAAAAAATTAGAAATCTAGGTTATAATTACAACCTAGGTGTAGGGTAGATAAACCATCCTATAAAGGCAAGAAATTAAAAAACTATAAGAGGCAGGCCTTTTTTAACTATTTAAAAATTAAACACTTCTGTATACCAAAAATACTAGTGAGTCTGCAGATAAGCAGGAGATCGGGGGAAAATTTTTGACGACCCGTGATGTCAAAGAGCACTTCTACATTGACAAGAAAAAAGAGAACACAGTAGAAAAACGGGCAGAATCTTACAAAATGAAGAGCAGATTCCGGCGAGCAGTAACCACTAGCCAGGAGGCAGGTCCTCTGATGTCTCTTATCTGGGCCCCAGGGTCCTGTGCCGGCTCCCCAGCCCTCCTCACGGCACACAGTCACACCTAGTCCTTGCACGCCTGCGTAGTCATTTATGTTTAGCTCTGCCTCCATGCCTGGCCCCAGGGAAACGGACAGTGTTTTTCTGTCATCTCTGCCCCACTGCCTAGCATACAACCTGGCACACCAGAGGTGCTCAGTTAATATTTCTTGAATCAAAAAGAAAAAGTTGCTGAAAAGAGTAATCCGGAAAATGCAAATTAAAATAGCAGTAAGTTAGCCAGCTCTACACTTAGCAAAACCGTGAAAGGAACAGTTATACTGTCACTGGCTAGAAATAGGAAAAGGGTCTTCTTATACACTGTGGGTGGAAATGTGAATTGTTCAGGCTTTGGGGAAAGCAGTCTGGGAACATCTCATAAAATAAAAGTAGGTGTGCCCTTTGATTGTACAGTGCCACTCCTGGGAACCTAGCTTACAGGAATAAAAGCACCAATGTTGTAAGGATACATATACAGGGTGTATGTTTTATGCTATTGCTTATCATAGCAAATAAACTGGAAACAGTGAATGGCTATTACCCATTAGCAGAATGGCTGGATAACCTACGGTGTTCCCACACGGACTACTACCTGCCATTAAAAAGAAAGATTTGAGCCACACGGTGACTTGGAAAGGTTTCCATGAAGTATTATTGTGAGAAAAGTAAGATACAGAAAAGTCTGTATTATATGATGCTACCATTGTGAAATAAATCAGGAACCAAAAAAGTTGAGGTGTCTGTGTAAATACTTCAGTCCACAGGTGCGTATGTATATATATTTGGGTAAAACTTGGCATGCTAGGCTGTTAACAGGGTTTATGGACGAGTGAAGTATAGTAAGAGGAAGGAGGTGGGAACAGATCCAAAGGTACTCAGCACAGTCACTTATAGGACATGTGTGCACGTGTATGACGCTGGTGAGCTCTGCACAGAGAAACACAGAGTCACCAACAAACGTGAAAGATGTTCAGACTCTCTAGTGACTGAACGTATGAAATCAGTAGTGAAATAGTCCTTACCACTTAGACCGAGAATATTTCGCGTCAAGGATATCAATGTGAGCCATGCTTATAATAGTGAAACAGCCTGGAATAACCTAAACGTCCAGTTATTGAGAGCTGATTGAGAAGGTAGGAATCTATCCAAGCATTAAAAATGAATGCTTAGGACTTCCCTGATGGCACAGTGGTTAAGAATCTGCCTGCCAGTGCAGGGGACACGGGTTCGAGCCCTGGTCTGGGAAGATCCCACACGCCGTGGAGGAACTAAGCCCATGCGCCACAACTACTGAGCCTGCACTCTATAGCCTGTGAGCCACAACTACTGAGCCCGCGAGCCACAGCTACTTGAGCCTGCATGCCTAGAGCCCGTGCTCTGCAACAAGAGAAGCCACCACAGTGAGAAGCCTGTGCACCACAATGAAGAGCAGCCCCTGCTCTCTGCAACTAGAGAAAGCCGGCGCACAACAACGAAGACCCAACGCGGCCAAAAATTAATTAATTAATTAATTATTTAAAAAATGAATGTTTAATTTGGTATATATTGCCTTAGGCAAATCACTTTATACTGTATAATGTGAAAACAGTTATAAAATGCTTTGTCCGTATAAACCATTTTTTTTTGTATGAATGTTTCTGTATACACACAATACCTGTAAACATATGAATGGAGAAATATCGGGAAATATATATTTCATAAGAGACTTTCCTTATTATTCTGCATTCCTTTATTCAGGAGCTTTACTGCGTACCTACCATGGGCCGGATATAAGTGCAAGATACAGAGAGCAAACGAGAGAGAGAAAGACTTTTTAATTGTAGCTTATTTTTTCCCCTTGGAAAAAACAAGTTGCAGTTTTACAGTATATATCCAGCAATAGAGAACAAGTAAAATTAAAGTGAAAAAAGCAAGTAGCTGAAGAGTATGTTTAGGATGATCTTGTTTGTGTTAGAAGGATATACATAGACTCATGTAGTTTTTTTATTCATGGAAAATTTCTGGCATGATTCACAAGAAATCTATTAATGGTGTTTTTTGCTTCAAATCATGGGACTAGAAAAATCAGGAACAATGGGGAAATGGCCTTTCACTTTAAAAAAATTTTCTTTTAGTTATATAAGTTTCAGGTGTCTAGCATTATAATTCGACATCTGTATACACTAGACAGTGGTGAGCACCCCAAGCCTGGTTACCACCTATCACCACACACTTGACCCCCTTCACTCATTTCGGCTGCCCCCCTTCACTTCTCACTGTACATTCATTTGTAGATAATTTTTCGTGGGGGGATGAGCATGCTTTATTTGTTTTTTTAATGCATACAGACTTAACCATTCGATCAATATGACAAAGACACAAGATACGTTATAAAATTTAAATTAGATTCCACTTAAAACAGTGTTTAGTTCTGTTACTAAAGTTATATATCTGCACCTTCTCTTCTATACCTGAATCATAGATCAATTCAAAACTGACCAGAATGTGAATATTTTTAAAATTGTCAAACATTGCAATTTAACGTGTTCCTGTTTCTTAGACAACTTTTGAGCGGGGGCTGGAACTACATGCCAAAGTCACAGTCTTTGCAGAGGGCTGCCACGGACACCTGGCCAAGCAGTTGTACAGGAAGTTCGACTTGAGGGCCAACTGCGAGCCCCAGACGTACGGGATCGGGCTCAAGGAGGTACTCGAGTTTGCCGGTGTGACTTTCACGTGAAAAGATGAAGCTTACATTCATTTGTATTGTCGTGTGGTTTATAATATTGATTTAATTTTATAGTTATATTTTTCATTAACCTGAAATGTTCATAATGACTGAAAACATTAGGGATATTTTTCAAGGGGCTGGAGAATATTACTAATCAAATTTTACTGTTACCTAAATTGTGTCTGCATGTTCTAGTTGTTTTATCAAATGTTGATTGAAGTCTTGAATTTGAAAATATTTGTGATATTGATCTTTTTCATGGTAATGCCATCTGCCCTAATAGGATTTGACCTGTTATCCAATGCTCTTTGTAAAATGACCACATCCTACAAAAATTGTTTATTCAAAATTATAACATAAAGATAATTTAGTTTATGAAATATACATTCAGCCATAGTATATTGACCTGCAGCCTAAAATTTAATTAGGCTGAGTGTTGTATATTTTCTCAGTTTATCCAAACCTTAGGTCTATTAGCGCAAAAGTTTCATCATAACTCTTTTGTTAAGAATCCTTTTAGGGTAAAGCTCAGAAAGTTTCAAATTCTATATATAACTAGATTCATTATATTGTGAATACGGGCTTAATTGTTTTGGTAGACTGTACATAATTCTATGTGGTGACACATAATATCTGATTTTTAGATAATATTTCCTGTGGAAATTGTTGTTTGCAATTTAAAACTTAACCATTCTGAAAACAGGATGATCAGTTAGCTTCAGTCGGGGAGAGGGTGGTGCAGGAGGGAGCACACTGGTTTCTTTTACTGAAGAATAACATCTGTCCTGTAAAGTAACAGATCCGAAGTGCAGGGCGCAGCTCACGTTCATGAGGCGAACACGCCCGTGTGGCCGTCACCCGGGTCAGGGTGTAGGTGGTTCCCAGCACCCCATCTCTTCAGCGGCGTTTCCCACAACCGCACGAACGCCTTACCCATCTGAGAACTTAATTAATGTCTTACAGAGTTCCTCACCTGTTTCCTTACTCCGATCGTCCTGCTGCATTTTGATGTCATTTTCTGGGATATTTGAAGTACTTTTTTGTGTGTTTCTCTTATTTCTGCTTTTCAGTTGTAACTTTCATAAATAAGACATAAAACTTAGCAAGTTTTATACATGTGGTGACATAAAACATCTAAATAATACTCTAGGACTTTTTTTTAAAGTTATGGATTATCGATGAGAAGAAGTGGAAACCCGGGAGAGTCGATCACACTGTTGGCTGGCCCCTGGACAGACACACGTATGGGGGCTCTTTCCTCTATCACCTGAATGAAGGGGAGCCCCTCGTAGCGCTCGGCTTCGTGGTAAGTTACACTCCGTGATGGGAAGTTCCACTCTGAGAGCCACTGGGTCTTCAGTGTCACAAATCCAGGGCTTTGCATCTGGAGAATGTAAAAGGCTTCTCATTTAAAGCTTCCTCTCTGCTTTTGTCCACATCTGAAGTGCTTATGGCCACTGTAGACAGTGGTCTGCTTCAGCTCACGTAGCTGTAGTACAGTAGCTGCTACACACCAGGCCCTGTGCTGGATGCTTCCCTGGGAATCCTGGTCCATAAGAATCCTGTGAAGTTGGTCTAGCGTTATTTTACTGGTGGGAAAACTGAAGTCCAGACAAGCTAAACAGCCTTCCCAGACACACGCATTAAGTGATAGAGGCAGGACTCATACCCGAACCTGTCTGACCTGAAGCCCATGTCCACTGTGGCACACCACTGCAGGAAGTGCAGTCCGCACTGGGTTTGAACCTCTAACTAAAACAGGACCATTTCCTCCCTTTTGGTCGCTTAAACATCCTTACAGTAAATTACATCTTGAACATTACAAGGAATGGAAAAGTGATATGAGTTCCTGCACGTTGCAGTTGCAGCTCTATAGTTCAATGTCATGGTTAGACTTGTGTATGACACGTTGTTAAATTTATGTATTATTGTGTTCGGTGCATCACTTTGATTTAGTTTTTATAGTGACTTAATCTTTTCAAAGCAAAAAGGGTTTGGTTATTAATTTCAGCATTTTTGGTAAAAATGTAATCTCTAATGTTTTTCACCTTCTTTTTTTGTAAGTGCGAATACATTCTTTTTCTTCATTTTTGCCACAGTAGTACTGCATTGAGCTTATTAGTTTATTTCTGGAGTTGGTATTGAGAAATGAATGATAAATTATTACAACTCCTTTTGTAGAAACATAATGTGTAACACTTACCTACAAACATTTTTCTAATTTGGACTTTGATTTACAAAGCACAATGATTTATTAATACGTTCTAAATGTTTTCAAGTTCTGCCAGTTACAAACACATGGCATCCTTTTGTTTACACTTTCTTTTCCAAACAGATTTTATTGGGTTATTTATTTAAATTTGGGTCATTGCATACCTTTCTCTAAGTACTTTGAGTACAAGCAGTTTAATGTACATGTTCTCTGGTAAATATTGCTCACATTTCAGCCTGATATAATTTGAAGTAACAATGTCTCATTTAAATATAAACATTTTAAGGTTGGTCTAGACTATCAAAATCCGTACCTAAGTCCATTTAGAGAGTTCCAGAGGTGGAAACACCACCCTAGCATCCAGCCGACGTTGGAAGGCGGGAAAAGGGTTGCATATGGAGCCAGAGCCCTCAATGAAGGTGGCTTTCAGGTAACACTTCCGCATTTTTAATCCTTATTTCTGTATTTTAAATTCAACGTTGAAACATAAGGTAACAACTTTAAATAAAGGATCGAAGATTATCTCAGGAAGAAAATTTAAGTAACTAAGCAAAGCACCCTAGTATTTATAAAACTGTACCACACCAGAGTTAAATGACACCATGAATTTAATTTTAAGGATATATTGATTTCTAGAGAAAAACTGATGGGCTTTTTTGTTTATTGGTTTGTCTTTAACCAGAGAATTTAAACTATGTGATCCAAGATCTTTTCCTTTATTCCTTTGCTGCCAGGAAACTCAAGGACAGATGTAGTTTTCAGCAAAGGTAATTAATTAATCTCAACTACCTAGTGTCATCCATGCCCTTTAGGTGGCTTCTGTTAAGTTTTTACCCTTAATTGTCCTATTTTAGTATATGTTCAAAATAAATACTATCAAATGCAGTTAATTTATTAAGTATTTAGTTATTAAACAATGAGATAATTTATTAAGTATTTAGTTATTAAACAATGAAATAAGAGCTAGATGGCTAACTATGATAAAAGCTATTAGAACTGTTTTGGAAATAGTATTCGACAGGTAAGATGATCTAAAAGTCAGCTCTAAAACTTACACCAAACGGTTTGGTCAAGTTATTTAACTCCTCGGGCGTTAAGGGCTCATCTGTAAAATAAAGATGATCCCTTCTGTCTCTAATATTCTAGGAATCTAGAACTGTTGATATTTTAGAAATCTGATATCTTTTTGTTTTTAATCTGTTGTAAAAGTAACAAATAGATCATAGAAAATTGGGGAGAAAAGTTGACTTAACCTTTAAAGTGAAGTTCTAAATACATTCATAAAGTCAAGTACAATCACAGCTAAATTATGAATGTCATCACTAGAACCCTAAAAATAACACTGTCCCTAAATTCCATTGCTGCGGGGTTACCTCCCATGAGGTTGTTTTTATTTCTGGAGCAGTTATTCGTTTGCAATAATATTTGCTAAATTTCCTATGTTCAAGCCCATTAAACTTTTTTGAATAATGTGCATAATACCTATTGCCAGCCTAATTCTACTCTTTAATTTATAGTGTAAAGGCTTCTGTGTATGCAGTAGTACATACAGACTCGTGTTTATGACACCTGCCTTGTGTGCTTCAGCATCTCAGATGATCTTTAGATGAGCAGGAAGAGGTGACCCCACACACACAATACACTTTTAACCTAAGTTTTCTGATTTAATTAGTCAAAGATTCAGAAACTTACTTCCATTAAGTTTTTGAAGACCCTTCAGAGACAAAAATTTGGAACATCCAATTTTATTTTGCACTAACAAGTATTACATGACTTTTTATTTCTCTTTCTTCAGTCTGTACCAAAGCTCCCCTTTCCTGATGGGTTTCTAGTATTTAACCCCTGTGGTTTTTTTTGGGGGGGGGGAGGGAGGTTCTTTTTTTTTTCTTTTAGTGCAGGGAAGTGTAATTTTATTTTGGTGCAGAAATAGATTAGGTTACAGAAACGTCCTAGGAAAAGGAAGTTACGAGACTGATTTTACCAATTGTCAGGTGGAAGGGTAAAATCTGTTACTGTAGAACTACTCCAGGCCATACCCATCTTCTTCAGTGATATGGCCTGGTTCCTCATTTTAACCCCCGTTTTTTTTGTTTGTTTTTTTAATTTATTTTATTTACTTTTGGCGCCTTGGTTCTCCGTTGCTGTGCGCGGGCTTTCTCTAGTTGCGGCGATTCTCTAGTTGCGGCGAGCGGGGGCCACTCCACACTGTGGTGCGCGGGCCTCCCACTGCGGTGGGTGGCCTCTCACGCTGTGGAGCATGGGCTCTAGGCGCGTAGGCTCAGTAGTTGTGGCGCACGGGCTTGGTCGCTCCGCGGCATGTGAGCTCTTCCCGGACCAGGGCTCGATCCCGTGTCCCCTGCATTGGCAGGCGGATTCTTAACCACTGCGCCACCAGGGAAGCTCTAACCCCCGTTTAATGGATGTCCCAGAATACATCTCTCTGTACGACTTTTCCTGGGTCCCCCAGGTCCTTAACAAGATGTCCAGCTGCCCGCACAGGGTAGGATCCTCACAGAACTGAAAAACACACATTTCCCTTGGGCCATAACGTTTTTTATTCTTAGGACTTAAGCGCCCATTTGGAAGAATTTGCACTAGCAGGGCCACAGCCTGATTTGAGAGGAGCATTGTCATGATCCAGGTTCCTAACCATTATCTCTGTTTGCAGCTCCTGGCATTCCAGAAAGCCCTTTCCCCTTGTTGTCTGCTCTGCGGCCCTGATTTCACGCTCTCTTATCTGCATGTTTCTGATGCTGAGTTTGGTTGGAGAACAGCAGTCACCCCTGGGCCCAAGCCTTCTTGTGCCAGCGTTGCTTTTGCTTCTCACCGCCACTCCCGCGCAGTTAGAACTCTGTAATCACGGGAGCGCAGCCACAGCCCCGCGGCGTGGTGGCTGATGGTGGCGGGCTCCCTGTTGACCTCCTCCTCAGGGTCCCTCTCCGCCCATCGGCCACACTGTCAGCCACCCACCACTTTCTCAACAAAGATCCGTGGCGTACTGTGGGAAGCCTCCAGGGAGGGAAGCCTCCAGGAGGAAAGAGCAACTCCACAGCTCTCTTTTCTTCCTCTCCACACTGTAGGTTACAGTACAGTCTCCTGAGGGAGGCAGTCTGTAACTTAGCTGCTACATCGTGGGGCTAAACCAAAACCGTCACCCACCCTTTAGTACGTTGTTTTCCGTCAGAAGTGTATACTGAGGCCCAAACAACCATCTTAAAGTTTATTTTGGAAATTCAGTTTATTCTTCGGTTAATTAAAATATATTATTTAAGGTAGTGGCTAATTGTGGCGATGCCATGATTAGAACCTAGGTTTCCGAAACTCCCTGGACATCAAGGTAAAACAAGGAGGTATGAAGAGTTAAGATAACATCCTTTGTAAATCACGTGTTACCCACAATGCGTGTAAAAGCAGATCACAATTTAGATAATAGACGTTCAGGAGGTTTAGAGAATATTCTTTTCATTATGACATAGATATGTATAAATAAAAACATTTTATGTAAATGTTAATGCTCTGGTCTTAACGTCTGTCTCATGCAGGTAAGTCATGGGGAGGAAGATGGAAAACGTCTTAACAGAAAAAGAGCAATAGTTCTGATCCTCGTTCCTAGAGGAGGAGAAAAACTGCCCTTGCTCTGATTTTTCTCTTCACTCGTATTCATTTGCATGTAATTTTTTTTTTTCAGTTTTTCCCTACAGCTTTCAAAGAGGCTATAATTTGGAGTATTCGGTTCTGTTTGTTTAATTTGAACTAACAGGTGCACTTTGACTGTTTCTTTCCTCAGTCTATACCAAAACTCACCTTTCCTGGGGGCTTACTAATTGGTTGTAGCCCTGGTTTCATGAATGTTCCCAAGATCAAAGGGACCCACACAGCAATGAAAAGTGGGATTTTGGCAGCAGAATCTATTTTTAATCAACTAACTAGTGAGAATCTCCAATCAAAGACGATAGGTAAGAACTCCCATTTAATCTCACGTTCTTCATGGGGATGTTTAAAAAGAAGCTATTTAAACATACACTCAGTGTACAGATGGAGGACGACAGTAGATACAGTTAGAAATCTTGCCGTCTTGTACGTTTATCTCATTGGGCATTGAAAGATGCAGTGTGACTGTCCCTCTACACAAAGCGTCGAGATGCCTGCTGGGCAAAGCACACTGCAGCCTGCTCGCCGTGAGGTTTTTACGGCCACGTGCCGTTTCATGAATGGAAAGTAGAACGGGCCTGAGGTGTCCCGCCCCCTGGAAACAAGTTCAACGTGAGGGTCCCGCCTCACATCGCACAGGCCCAGGTGGACCCTTGCAGGCGCCCCCAGACCTTCACTCCAGGGCAGGCAGCGGACCTGCCTCCGCCTTCACCTCCTGTCACCCTCCATCCCAGACATGCTTCCTGGGTCCCGGGGGCGGCACCCAGCTGATGGCCGGCCCCCAAGCTCCCTGCACCTCGGCTCGGATCTCTCTCCGGGGGCCTCGCGCGGACCTCACCAGTGAATCTGCACCGCGCACGCGCGCACACAGGCACACAGCCCTGCCAGCCCCTCTCGCCGCGCCGCTCCCTCTCCGGTGTGTTCCACCTTCCGGCTCGGCTCACTGTTTAACATACTTATTGATCACCCTCGTTTCCTTGGACGGAACACTCCTCCCAGAGCAGGGGCTTGGCTCCCTGTGGACGCAAACACCAGGAGCAAGTCCGTAGATACCCGATAGATGAGCCGCGTTCCGTAGAGTCGGGTGACACGCTCCTCCAGGTGGACTGTACCTTCAGGCACGCTCGGGGACAGGAGAGGCAGGGCCGGTGCCTCAGACCGCCTCACCAAGTCCGCGTCCCGCTGGGCGCCAGCCCGCTTGCCCCGCGCAGGTCGGGCCGGAGCAGGCAGGTCACCGGCACCAGGAGGAGGGTGGTCACGAGAACGAGGATGTCCTGTTGGAGATTAAGTGCAGGGCCCCAAGCTTTAGGTGCTGCCACCTCCTAGGACCACCACAGCCGAGCACTACGAGCTGGGCAGCTTTAACCAGGAAAGTATTCGGAGTTCCGCAGGCGAGCACTTCGCAGCTGTGTCCAAGTCTCCAGCTTCTGGGGGCCCTGGGCTCCTGGCAGAGCACCGCCAGCCCCTGCCTTGTCTTCCTCTGGCTGTCTCCTGGACGCCAGTCATTGGACCAAGGGTCCAGGCCGCTCCAGCATGCCCTTGTCTTAACTCGGTATACCGGCAGCGACCCTCTTCTGACCGATTCTGAGACAACTAGGGGCCAGGACTTGAAAATACCTCTCTGGGCCATCACAGTTCAGCCTGTAACAGAAGTGTTTCAGTGATCAGCTCCATAGGTAGCATAAACTCTCCTAGCTTCCTTTTCAGGTTCATTGAATTTTGCAACTAATTTTCCATGCTACCAGTATGGCCTTACTGCCTGTTAAACAACCTATCAAATGGGTATCTTTTTGGAAGATGTCAGCATTTATACATGAAACGTTCTTCAAGTGTGGTCTCATATGACCACCTGCTTTTTTAACTATGTAAAAGTCATGTTATTTCGGTAGCAAAGTACCTTGACAATAAAGTGTTTTATACTCCTTGAGGCAATTTCACTTAACATTTCATGTTTTTCATAAAAAGGACTTGATGTAACTGAGTATGAGGACAATTTGAAGAAATCATGGGTGTGGAAAGAGCTATATGCCATCAGGAACGTCAGACCGTCCTGCCATGGCGTCCTGGGTGTGTACGGAGGGATGATTTACACTGGAATCTTCTACTGGATATTCAGAGGGATGGAGCCCTGGACCCTAAAACATAAAGGTAATTCCGGCCTGAGTATGAATGTTAGTCCTTAACTCAGGAAACGGGATCCAGTAAGTAGGGAAAGAAGGTGACCTTCTACACTTTACTATTTTAAACTTGCTTTCTTAGAGAAATGATGAATTCAGTATCTTTAGGAGGACAGGGTATCATTGTTGAAAGAGGGCTAAAGTCTTATTTCTTCAGTATAATATTTACAGGTTTTTATTAAAATATCTAAGGAAGTACTTTAGAATTAGATACATTTTTACTAAAAACCTTCCTCAAAACTTGGGAAGGTTCTGACTCTGATCAGCTCAAGCCAGCCAAGGACTGCACACCTATTGACTATCCAAAACCAGATGGGCAGATCAGTTTTGACCTTTTGTCGTCCGTGGCTCTGAGTGGCACCAACCATGAACACGACCAGCCGGCACATCTGACCTTGAAAGATGACAGTGTACCTGTAAACAGAAACCTGACCATATACGACGGGCCTGAGCAGCGGTTCTGCCCTGCAGGTCAGTACACTCATTTCCATCCACTCCTGAAACGTCAATAGGAGGATTTGCTTAAAACACGTTAGAAATAGGCTTCCGTTTTTTTAAAGAAATTTCTCCTTCTATTGCTTGGAAATTGTAAATGACTCCCATCTCCAGCTTCCTTTTGAAAACTCATTCTTATGTTTCTACTCTAATGCTATAGTAGTAGGGATTTCTCGTTAAGCCTAATTCAGATGGCATTTCTCAAAAGCAGCCTTTCTCTTTTCACCCTCAGCGCGAGGTTAAGGGTTACGGGGAAAAGCACCAAACACCTCTTTCCGTGTTCACGTGACTTAAAAAAAAATCGTTTCTGTCATGGCTGCTCCTGTCTGTATATATGTATGCTCATGTACACACACACGTATACATTATATATGTGTACATAGCCTAAAATACTAGATTTTGGCCACATGCAGCTCAGGGAAATCGTCCTGGACTTCAAATGCATCATGGATACAGTATCTTCCAGTGCTGAGCTTTCAACTAGAATTATAGTAGGAACTGGGTCTCGAGTGCTGGTAGAACAGCATTCAGGTGTGTGAAAATCAGTACCTTCTGGACAGGAACTAGAACATACGTTCTGTGAGGGAGGGACCTTGACTGTCTTGACTTTATCTTTTCGCCATTTCTGTCATCTCACTGGGTTGTAAGCTGAGGGTAAGGGCTGACCTAATCTGTGCAGTCGTGGCACACATGTATACGGGAAGATCACATTTTATTGCACCTGGCAGACACTGCTTTTTTTACAAAGCGAAGGTCCCTGGCAACCCCGTGCTGAAGAAGCCTACTAGCGCCATTTTTCCATTTGCTCACTCCACATGTCACATGCGGTAATTCTTGCAAAATTTCAAACTTTCTCATTATTATATTTGATATTGTGCTCCGTGATCTTTGATGTTAGTACGACTCGCTGAAGGCTCAGATAGCATTTTTTAGCAATAAAGTGTATTTTAAGTAAGGCATGTACATTGTTTTTTAGACATAATGCTGTTATTGCACGCTTCACAGACTGCAAAGTAGCATAAGTGTAACTGTTACATATGCACTGGCAACAAAAAAATTCACATGACTTGCTCTATTGTGATAATTCACTTTATTGCAGCGTCTGGGTCTCTGAAGTATGTCCGTATATAACATCACACCCGAAAACTGCTCAACCTCGAGTTCCCTTGTTGGTAACACCAACTCAGCCACATGCTGCCGTACCTTGTGCTTTTATGATTTTTAATTTATACAACAGCAAATGCACACACCCAGATCTCTGTAATATTCTGTGGGTAAACATTCAGTCCACAAACGCTGAGGGCTTCTGTGGCTAATTTCTCCAGGACTTTAGCCTCTGCTTTAAAGGCAGCTACTGCACGGAGTTGCCTATGTTTTCTTACAGGAGTTTATGAATTTGTACCTTTGGAACAAGGTGATGGATTTCGGCTACAGATAAATGCTCAGAACTGTGTGCACTGTAAAACATGTGATATTAAGGATCCAAGTCAGAATATTAACTGGGTGGTACCCGAAGGCGGTGGAGGCCCAGCATACAATGGAATGTAAACTGCAGCCGGCTTCACCCGTGCCAGTGTCTCTAAAATGGACGGCAAGTTAACTTCAAATGTTTGGAAGTTCACAGGTGTCAAAAAAGCTTAAATATATTTTTGATCAGAATGTTCATAAAGTAATTATCAGTGAAATAATTTTATACTATACCTAAAACTGTCCCATAAAAAATTATGAATGTCTCTTAAATAAAACTTTATAAGTGATGTAGCATCTACTTCTCTCTCCAAGTCTTCCGAGATTCGAACACTATTGGCACTACTGGCCTCCAATGTACATTTGACTCATCAGGCTCAGCACTTCCAGCGAAGTGTATCTCCTAGACCAGAGGTTGGCGTCCAGCCCACCACTCTTCTTACGCAGTTTTACTGGAACACAGCAGTGCCTCCTGGCTTACACACTGTCGATGGGGGCTTCTGAGCTCCAAGTGCAGAACTGGGTAGCTGTGACAGACTGTAATGTCTACCTGACCCTTTAGAGACGTCTGCCAGCCCTGCACACACGTCACAGAGAGATGCATCAAAGAACTGAGAACAACATACATACTTAACTTTTGATCTGTTTATTCAAACAAGATGTGTCTAGAAGTTTAAAATACACTGGACACTATTATCCTTTGTAATGCAGAGAGCCATTTAAAATGAGTCCAACTTCAGCATATTTTGTAACATTGGTCTATTAAGAGTGAATCCCTACCTGTATTCCTAGACTGCAAACAAGGGGAACTGAATTCTCAGAGGGAACACATTAGGGATCATACATAATAGACAAGATCCTTTAACTGTCTCACTTCAATACATACTTAAGCAAAACTGAATTCCTTATTAAGCAAACATTTTTGCATAAGCTGCCTTCTCTTTATCTTTCTGTGCCTTTATCTTTTGCTTGACTTTCAGCAATTCTGCCTGGATAGCTGCAAAATAAATATGTAATATGAGTTATTTCTCAAAACATCCAAAAAATTAGGCTGACCAGCAAACTCATGCTTTAGTGTGATAAAAAATGATATAACTCTTTGAAGGGTAACTGAGCCTTATTAACAGTGTATTTTACTTGGAGAAAGCGACCACACAAACATAAAAACCACAGAGCACAATTTTAGGAGACTGTCCACCGAGAGAACTAACTGAATTACACACAGATACGCCTTCTCCCTTCCATCAGAGGGGGGACCCCACTGAAGTGCCTCCCCAAAGACCTATTTCCACATCTAGACCTAGAATCACCATTTGTACTTGGTTTATTTGAAAAACAGGCTTATTTTTGTCGCAGCTTTCCAAAACTTTCCTAAAACGTATTCAGTAGCTAGAATGCTTAGGTCATGGCCACGTTCAGCTTAAGAAATGGTCCCAAACACTAAATTCGCCCTAAATACTGTGTCTTCTAATGCTGCTCTTCCATCTAGAGTTACAGGACAGCAGAGCACACAGTCTTCAGACACATGGACAGTGGCTACAGTGTAAGCTGAAGGCAGAACCCTGACTTGTGCCTTCTCCAGCATGCCTGGAGCCTGGCCTGGAACAGGCGCTCTGCAGTATCTGCTGGACAAGGCAACCTCTAAGTGACAAAGCATATGCTAGTTCATGAGGATCAATTCTGAAGGGACAAAATGAACTTGCACTACAGAAACTGCCAACTTACCTTTATCCTCTGGTGCTATCTCCTGAGCTTTCTTAAGATCAGCCTTTAATTGGGAAAAAAAATTAAAGAAATATTAGGTTATGAGTTATGAAAGTGGTTTTTTTAATTAAAATTTAAAACAGAGAGGAGCTTCAAGATGGCGGAGGAGTAAGACATGGACATCACCTTCCTCCCCACAGATACATCAAAACTACATCTACACGTGGAACAACTACAGAACACCTACTGAATGCTGGCAGAACACCTCAGACCTCCCAAAAGGCAAGAAACTCCCCCACGTACCTGGGTAGGGCAAAAGAAAAAGAAAAAACAGAGAAAAGAATAGGGACGGGACCCACACCTCTGGGAGGGAGCCATGAAGGAGGAAAGGTTTCCACACACTAGAAGCCCCTCCACGGGCTGAGACTGCGGGTGGCAGAGGGGGGAAGCTTCGGAGCCACGGAGGAGAGCGCAGCCACAGGGGTGCGGAGGGCAAAGCGGAGAGATTCCTGCACAGAGGATCAGGGCCGACCGGCACTCACCAGCCCGAGAGGCTTGTCTGCTCCCCCGCCAGGGTGGGCGGGGGCTGGGAGCTAAGGGTCGGGCTTTGGTCGGATCCCAGGGAGAGGACTGGGGTTGGCGGCGTGAACACAGCCTGCAGGGGGCTAGTGCGCCACGGCTAGCTGGGAGGGAGTCCGGGGAAAAGGTCTGGACCTGCCGAAGAGGCAGGTGGTGCGCGAGGAGAGGGGATTCAGAGCACCACCTAAATGAGCTCCAGACACGGGCACGAGCCTCAGCTAAAAGCGCGGACCCCAGAGACGGGCATGAAATGCTAAGGCTGCTGCCGCCACCACCAAGAAGCCTGTGTGCGAGCACAGGTCACTATCCACACCCCCCTTCCGGGAGCCTGTGCAGCCCGCCACTGCCAGGGTCCCGGGATCCAGGGACAACTCCCCCGGGAGAACGCACAGCACGCCGCAGGCTGGTGCAATGTCATGCCGGCCTCTGACGCCGCAGGCCCGCCCCGCCCTCCGTGCCCCTCCCTCCCACCGGCCTGACTGAGCCAGAGCCCCCGAATCAGCAGCTCCTTTAACACCGTCGTGTCTGAGCGAAGAACAGACGCCCTCCGGTGACCTACACGCAGAGGCAGGGCCAAATCCAAAGCTGAACCCCAGGAGCTGTGCGAACAAAGAAGAGAAAGGGAAATCTCTCCCAGCAGCCTCAGGAGCAGCGGATTAAATCTCCACAATAAACTTGATGTACCCTGCATTTGTGGAATACAGGAATAGACAACCAATCATCCCCAATTGAGGAGGTGGACTTTGGGAGCAACGATATATATTTTCTTTCCCTTTTTCTCTTTTTCTGAGTGTGTATGTGTATGCTTCTGTGTGTGGTTTTGTCTGTATAGCTTTCTTTTACCATTTGTCCTAGGGTTCTGTCTGTCCTTTTTTTTTATTATTATAAAATATTTTTTCTTAATATTTTTTATTTTAATAACTTTATTTTATCTTCTTTTTCTTTCTTTCTTTTTTTCCTACATTTTATTTTGAGCTGCGTGGAGGACAGGCTCTTGTTGCTCCAGCCAGGCGTCAGGCCTGAGCCTCTGAGGTGGGAGAACCAAGTTCAGGACACTGGTCCACCAGAGACCTCCCAGCTCCACGTAATATCAAACAGCGAAACTCTCCCAGAGATCTCCATCTCAACACCAAGACCCAGCTCCACCCAATGGCCAGCAATCTCCAGTGCTGGACACCCTATGCCAAACAACTAGCAAGACAGGAACACAAACCCACCCATTAGCAGAGAGGCTGCCTAAAATCATAATAAGGCCTCAGACACCCCAAAACACACCAACAGACGTGGACCTGCCCACCAGAAAGACAAGATCCAGCCTCGTCCACCAGAACACAGGCACTAGTCCCCTCCACCAGGAAGCCTACACAACCCACTGAACCAACCTTAGCCAGTGGGGGCAGACACCAAAAACAACGGGAACTATGAACCTGCAGCCTGCAAAAAGGAGACCACAGTAAGTTAAGCAAAAGGAGAAGACAGAGAAACAGCAGATGAAGGAGCAAGGCAAAAACCCACCAGACCTAACAAATGAAGAGGAAATAGGCACTCTACCTGAAAAAGAATTCAGAACAATGATAGTAAAGGTGATCCAAAATCTTGGAAATCGAATGGAGAAAATACAAGAAACGTTTAACAAGGACCTAGAAGAACTGAAGAGCAAACAGTGATGAACCACACAATAAATGAAATTAATTCTCTAGAAGGGATCAATAGCAGAATAACTGAGGCAGAAGAACGGATAAGTGAACTCGAAGATAAAATAGTGGAAATAACTACCTCAGAGTAGAATAAAGAAAAAAAAATGAAAAGAATTGAAGACAGTCTCAGAGACCTCTGGGACAACATTAAACACACCAACATTCGAATTATAGGGGTCCAAGAAGAAGAAGAGAAAAAGAAAATGACTGAGAAAATATTTGAAGAGATTATAGTTGAAAACTTCCCTAATATGGGAAAGGAAATAGTTAAGTCCAGGAAGCACAGAGAGTCCCATACAGGATAAATCCAGGGAGAAACACGCCAAGACACATATTAATCAAAGTATCAAAAATTAAATACAAAGAACAAATATTAAAAGCAGCAAGGGAAAAACAACGAATAACACATAAGGGAATCCCCATAAGGTTAACAGCTGATCTTTCAGCAGAAACTCTACTAGCCAGAAGGGAGTGGCAGGACATATTTAAAGTGATGAAGGAGAAAAACCTACAACCAAGATTACTCTACCCAGCAAGGATCTCATTCAGATTTGATGGAGAAATTAAAACCTTTACAGACAAGCAAAAGCTAAGAGAATTCAGCAGCACCAAACCAGCTTTACAACAAACGCTAAAGGTACTTCTCTAGGCAGGAAACACAGGAGAAGGAAAAGACCCACAATAATAAACCCAAAACAATTAAGAAAATAGTAATAGGAACATACATATCGATAATTACCTTAAATGTAAATGGATTAAATGCTCCCACCAAAAGACGTAGACTGGCTGAATGGATAGAAAAACAAGACCCATATATACGCTGCCTACAAGAGACCCACTTCAGACCTAGGGACACGTACAGACTGAAAGTGAGGGGATGGAAAAAGATATTCCATGCAAATGGAAACCAAAAGAAAGCTGGAGTAGCAATTCTCATATCAGACAAAATAGACTTTAAAACAAAGACTATTACAAGAGACCAAGAAGGACACTACATACTGATCAAGGGATCGATCCAAGAAGAAGATATAACAATTGTAAATATTTATGCACCCAACATAGGAGCACCTCAATGCATAAGGCAAATACTAACAGCCATAAAAGGGGAAATCGACAATAACACAGTCATAGTAGGGGACTTTAACACCCCACTTTCACCAATGGACAGATCATCCAAAATGAAAATAAATAAGGAAACACCAGCTTTAAATGATACATTAAACAAGATGGACTTAATTGATATTTATAGGACATTCCACCCAAAAACAACAGAATATACGTTCGTCTCAAGTGCTCATGGAACATTCTCCAGGATAGATCACATCTTGGGTGACAAATCAAGCCTTGGTAAATTTAAGAAAACTGAAATCGTATCAAGTATCTTTTCCAACCACAACGGTGAGGCTAGGTATCAATTACAGGAAAAAGATCTGTAAGAGATACAAACACATGGAGTCTAAATAATATGCTACTAAATAACCAAGAGATCACTGAAGAAATCAAAATGGAAATCAAAAAATACCTAGAAACAAATGACAATGAAAACATGATGACCCAAAACCTATAGGAGGCAGCAAAAGCAGTTCTAAGAGGGAAGTTTATAGCAGTACAATCCTACCTCAAGAAACATCTCAAATAAACAACCTAACCTTACACCTAAAGCAATTAGAGAAAGAAGAACAAAAAAACCCCAAAGTTAGCATTAGGAAAGAAATCATAAAGATCCAATCAGAAATAAAGGAAAAGAAGTGAAGGAAACGATAGCAAAGAGCAATAAAACTAAAAACTGATTCTTTGAGAAAATAAGCAAAATTGATAAACCATTAGCCAGACTTATCAAAAAAAAAAAAAGGGAGAAGACTCAAAGCAACAGAATTACAAATGAAAAATGAGAAGTAACAAATGACACTGCCGAAATACAGAGGATCATGAGAGATTACTACAAGCAAGTGTATGCCAATAAAGTGGACAACCTGGAAGAAATGGACAAATTCTTAGAAATGCACAACCTTCAGAGACCGAACCAGGAAGAAATAGAAAATATCTACAGACCAATCACAAGCACTGAAATTGAAACTGTGATTAAAAATCTTCCAACAAGGGCTTCCCTGGTGGCACAGTCATTGAGAGTTTGCCTGCCGATGCAAGGGACACGGGTTCGTGCCCTGGTCCGGGAAGATCCCACGTGCCGCAGAGTGGCTGGGCCCGTAAGCCATGGCCCCTGAGCTTGCGTGTCCAGAGCCTGTGCTCCACAACGAGAGAGGCCGCAACAGTGAGAGGCCCGCATACCACCAAAAAAAAAAAAAATCTTCTAACAAACAAAAGCCCAGGACCAGATGGCTTCACAGGCGAATTCTATGCATCATTTAGAGAAGAGCTAACACCTATCCTTCTCAAAACCTTCCAAACTATAGCAGAGGGAGGAACACTCCCAAACTCATTCTACGAGGCCACCATCACCCTGATACCAAAACCAGACAAAAATGTCACAAAGAAAGAAAACTACAGGCCAATATCACTGATAAACACAGATGCAAAAATCCTCAACAAAACAGTAGGAAACACAATCCAACAGCACATTAAAAGGATCATACACTATGATCAAGTGGGGTTTATCCCAAGGATGCAAGGATTCTTCAATATACGCAAATCAATCAATGTGATACACCATATTAACAAATTGAAGGAGAAAAACCATATGGTCATCTCAATAGATGCAGAGAAAGCTTTCGACAAAATTCAACACCCATTTGTGATAAAAACCCTCGAGAAAGTAGGCCTAGAGGGAACTTTCCTCAACATAATAAAGGCCATATATGGCAAACCCACAGCCAACATCGTCCTCAATGGTGAAAAACTGAAAGCATTTCCACTAAGATCAGAAACAAGACAAGGTTGCCCACTCTCACCACTCTTATTCAACATAGTTTTGGAAGTTTTAGCCACTACAATCAGAGAAGAAAAAGAAATAATAGGAATCCAAATTGGAAAAGAAGTAAAGCTCTCACTGTTTGCAGATGACATGATACTATACATAGAGAATCCTAAAAATGCCACCAGAAAACTACTAGAACTAATCAATGAATTTGGTAAAGTTGCAGGATACAAAATTAATGCACAGAAGTCTCTTGCATTCCTATACAATAACGATGAAAAATCTGTAAGAGAAATTAAGGAAACACTCCCACTTACCACTGCCACAAAAAGAATAACATATCTAGGAACAAACCTACCTAAGGAGACAAAAGACCTGTATGCAGGGAATTATAAGACACTGATGAAAGAAATTAAAGATGAAACCAACAGATGGAGAGATATACTATATTCTTGGATTGGAAGAATCAACATTGTGAAAATGACTCTACTACCCAAAGCAATCTACAGATTCAGCGCAATCCCTATCAAACTACCAGTGGCACTGTTCACAGAACTAGAACAAGAAATTTCACAATTTGTATGGAAACACAAAAGACCCCGAATAGCCAAAGCAATCTTGAGAAAGAAAAATGGAGCTGGAGGAATCAGGCTTGGACTTCAGACTATACTACAAAGCTATAGTCATCAAGACGGTATGATACTGGCACAAAAACAGACACATAGATCAGTAGAACAGGATAGAAAGCCCAGAGAAAAAAACCATGCACATATGGCCACCTTATTTTTGATAATGGAGGCAAGAATATACAATGGAGAAAAGACAGCCTCTTCAGTAAGTAGTGATGGCAAAACTGGACAGCTACATGTAAAAGAATGAAATTAGAACACTCCCTAACACCATACACAAAAATAAATTCAAAATGGATTAGAGACCTAAATGTAAGGCCAGACACCATCAAACTCTTAGAGGAAAACATAGGCAGAACACTCTATGACATAAATTATTGCAAGATCCTTTTTGACCCACCTCCTAGAGAAATGGAAATAAAAGCAAAAATAAACAAATGGGACCTAAGGAAACTTAAAAGGTTTTGCACAGCAAAGGAAACCATAAACAAGACGAAAAGACAACCCTCAGAATGGGAGAAAATATTTGCAAATGAAGCAACTGACAAAGGATTAATCTCCAAAATATACAAGCAGCTCATGCAGCTCAATATTAAAAAAACAAACAACACACTCCAAAAATGGGCAGAAGACATTTCTCCAAAGAAGGTATACAGATTGCCAACAGACACATGAAAGAATGCTCAACATCATTAATCATTAGAGAAATGCAAATCAAAACTACAATGAGGTATCACCTCACAGCAGTCAGAATGGCCATCATCAAAAAATCTACAAACAATAAATGCTGGAGAGGGTGTGGAGAAAAAGGAACCCTCTTGCACTGTTGGTGGGAATATAAACTGATACAGCCACTATGGAGAACAGTAGGGAGGTTCCTTAAAGAACTAAAAATAGAACTACCGTATGACCCAACAATCCCACTACTGGGCATATACCCTGAGAAAACCATAATTCAAAGAAAGTCATGTACCACAGTGTTTATTGCAGCTCTATTTACAATAGCCAGGACATGGAAGCAACGTAAGTGTCCATCAACAGAGGAATGGATAAAGAAGAAGTGGCGCATATATACAATGGAATATTAGCCATAAAAAGGAACAAAACTGAGTTGTCTGTAGTGAGGTGGATGGACCTAGATACTGTCATACAGAGTGAAGTAAGTCAGAAAGAGAAAAACAAATACCGTATGCTAACATATATACGGAATCTAAAAAAAAAAAAAAATGGTCATGAAGAACCTAGGGGCAGGACGGGAATAAAGATGCAGACCTACTAGGGAATGGACTTGAGGATGCGGGGAGGGGGAACGGTAAGCTGGGACAAAGTGAGAGAGTGGCAATGACATACATACACTACCAAACGTAAAACAGATAGCTAGTGGGAAGCAGCTGCATAGCACAGGGACATCAGCTCGGCGCTTTGTGACCACCTAGAGGGGAGGGATAGGGAGGGTGGGAGTGAGACACAAGAGGGAAGAGATACGGGGATATATGTATATGTGTAACTGATTCACTTTGTTGTAAAGCAGAAACTAACACACGATTGTAAAGCAATTATACTCCAATAAAGATGTTAAAAAATAAAATTTAAAACAAAACTTTACCAATGCTTGGTCGTATTCTTTTAGTCCTTGCCATCCTTGGGCTCTACGGTACAGTGCTTTGGTATTTGCCGGATCTATTTCAAGGGCCTACAGAAAGTTATACAGTTAATATTTTTATCTAAGTACTGAGTACTAAGTATACATGCTGGATTTCCATTTACTGCCCGTCAGCTCCAAAACAGCCGTTCGCTGTTCTGTGATAAGGGCGCTGGGCCCTGAGAGCCTCCGGTTACACGCTGCTTTGTCAGCAGAGGGCGCCCAGTGCCCACGGCCGAGGGACCCACTTCCCTTCCAGGTCCCTGCGAGCCTCCCGCGAGCTCCCCCAAGCTCCGGGGCACCCAGTGTGGCCCAGCCCCCCTCCCCGTCGCGCCTGGGTCTCGGCCCAGGGCCTCCATGCACCCCAGAGGGAGCAGCTGCTCCTGTATCACACACATCTCTGCACATATACATACACATATACCCTGCAATGCCCCGATCCTTCAGCGTTCCCTCTCCTAGCCAACCCCTCGCTACTCCAATCTGCCCCTTATGTGTATCTGACAGTAACCTTTCTCTGTTGGAATTACTGTGTGGTGTCTATCTCCTGATTGAGCCCTAGGTGATAGGAGAAAAACATTCTGGATAGAAATTTGGATACACTCATTTAGTTGACATCTAGGGGTTTTTCAGGAGCATGAGTAACTTTTAATAGGTTTTTCCTCTGAAACATTTTAAAAATAGTGTATTTAGTAACATCTTTTAGAGGTCAATATTCGGATTTTACTGAAAAGGGTGTATATTATCTGCCTCACAAAGGTCAAAAAGTGATCCAGAGTGAAGAGCAATCTCGTCCTCTGTTGCATGTTCCCTCCTAATAAACACATTCTTATTCCTTATTCCACCTACCCCACTAAATTAGGACCTCATTTTATTTCCACTTGCTCGGGCATAGCTGATCTTTGTGACCTAGATTAATGTGCAATATACATAAAAGTTACTAGAGGCGGTCTTTCTAAAATATATGTTTTAGTTTGGAAAACTGCTCAAACTGTGCAAGAGGGAGGCAGTCATAACTGCTCTGTTTAAGGCAGGCAGGCTGCCACCTTGCCAGCTTTGTCATTAGCACTCCCGGACGTCCCCGTGAAGGCAGGGCACCTTCCTGTGTGTCCCAACAGCACGCACTGTCCCTGTACAAGTCCTGACGACCCTACGTTGAAACTGACTCCTTCTCCCACCAAAAAAGCTCCTCAAGCTCCTCGAGGGGAGGGTCTTTCAATTAAAACACTGAAGTGTGTTAGCTGCTTAACCTGCTCCCAGCACTGCGCTAAAGGCTTTACGTGCATTACACATGGTCTTAACAATCCCAGGAGGAAAGCAGTATTTCCATTTGGCGTACGAAGAAACTCAGACTCTGCAAGTAGGAACTTGCTCAAGATGGCAAAGCGACGACGCTCTGCTAACAACCTCGCCGGCCACCGTCGCAGTCATTCCTGGCTCTGTCTTCCAATGCCTGGCACATAACAGGCGCTCAAGTGTTAAGTGAATAAATGAGCTGAGGAGGAAAGTGTCTTCAGAGAAATTAAGTGATGTAGTGTTATAAGCTAAATGAATGGTCTGAGAGGAAGAACTGAGGTCCAAAATACTCAGAGATAAAGTGACTTAGATTATGTTTCACCGGATCTCACTAGGTCCTCCGCAATAAGATAGCAGTAGTGTCACATAAAACTGCTTTTGTTCGAAGTAGTAAGTCATCATCCAACTCTTTCAAAAAGGTAACATCAACAGACTTACCTCCAAACAGCTGTCGACTGCTCCCTGCCAATCGGACAGCTTCAGTTTGCAGGCTCCGATATTCAGCAGGCAGCTCAAAGTGACAGGCTGCAGCTTTGCTCTGCCTGCGTTCTCAGTAGCAGCCCTCGAGCCTCCCACATACCTGGAGAACACATCGGTACAAGCAGCAAGCAGCCCCCATTAAGACTTAACTCTGCTCTCCTCCACTCGGTCGAAACGTGCTGCGTCAGTTCTGATATGAAAGTTCACCACATGCTAATATTAATGTTCTTAATGACCACAATCTTTTTATTAAATGCTTTCCTTTAGAAGATTTTTACTTGTTCCAACTTCTTTCCCAAAATGTTCAAAGAAGACAACTTAAGAACAATCCCCAAACCTAGAGATTATACAGTAAGGAACACTTCTATTTGTAAAGCTCAGGTTTCCATCACCCACTTTCCAGTGTAATTAGGTTTGGAACCAAGGCTGTCATTGTGGGACAGGGACTGGAATGGGGACAGGTGAAGAGCCCTGTGATGGTGATTCTGACTTGTCTTTTACTATAGTTCCTAGCTGTTTACTGAAAAGGGCCTGGCCCCCAGAATTTGGTTTCTAGAGTCTGTCCCCCACTGAAAAGAATCAGGGCTCCTTGGAGAAACTCAGATCTGGACACAAGGTTAAGTATAAGATGGGTCTGGACCATCTTGTGGCAGAAAGCAAGAGCTCACAGACTAACAGAACAGTCAAAGGGATACAGGAAAGGGGCTCCCATCAGACAATCGGGAAGCCTTCAAGCATCAGAAAGAACGAAGGTAATAGTATAATTCATTGAATTGATCAAATACTACAGTAATACTTTAAAAGAAGGAGGGGTAGAGGGTCTTTCAAACAGAAGAATGCCAGCTCGTAACTGCAGAATGAGAAAATCGCAGTTCTGCAAGCGTCAGTGTAATAACTGATTCAGGCGAAGGGCTTCAATGGTGCTGAAACCACTGGATGAAAGGCCAGGAATGAGATGTTCACATAATCTCACAGTTATCACCTCACAGAGGGCTTATTATTTACAAAGGGGAAAGGTACTTTCATAACAGAGACGTGGCTAACGCCACTTTAACCAAGTGCCAAAACTCAAAACGGGCGAAACTGCCACGTGCCTTCAGGACACGGTATCATAGGAAACATACACGTCACCTATTCAAGTCCTTGCTAAAATATGTAACCTCAAACTAACCTTGAGGAAGCAATAAACACACAGATGGTATTCCGTAAGACAACGGGCTTCGACGCCACAAAATGCAAATGACAAAAAACGTGGAGATTAAAGATTAGAGGAGCCTTAGAGACATAAAACCAAAGGATATAATGGATACTGGCGTAAAAACAAAACAAAATTGAAACAACGGGGGACCTCTGAATATGGATGACATAATGATATTTGGGAGATGTTTTCATAGTCTTAAGGCTAAGTAGAAGAGTGTCCTGGCTTCTCAGGAAATGCTTGCTAAGATATTGAGGGGTAAAGTGTCATGGTATCTGCAACTTCCTTTCAAAATGATTCTGCAAAAACAAGTGTGGTGAAACTTAAAAACTGGTGAACACAGGTAAAGGTACATGGCTATCCATGTACTATTCTTAACTTTTCTGTGTTTTGAAATTTTTCAAAATAAGAATCTGGAAGCAACCAAAGAAGTGCAACTATTTCAATACACCTGATTACTCTGCAAGTAATATGCCAAAAATAGAACAACTCTTGAATTTCAGTTTATAATTCAATTTCAAGTGCTTACAGCAATTTATTAAAAATATTTTATTACCTTAAAACTTTTGTGTATTTTTTAATGGCCATCTCCCAGTTCTGGGATTTGAAAAAAGTATTTCCAATGTTTTTTAAGTCTTCCGTTATTAATAAAATTTTATCTACCTGTACAAAAGAAAGAACACGAATATGTTGGGTTTTAGTATATAACGCGGTTTAGTGCTAAGTTCTATCATTGAGACAGACTGATACAAAAAGCTCAAAATTTTAGGGCTAAATATTTTTAGCAGTTTAAGTACTTAAACTTTAACCCACGTGAAAGTACTCACGTCTTTTACATCTATGTCTGCATCCTCGGGGAAGTCTGGATGACTGTCACCAGATCCATCCTTGGGGAATATTCCCCAGTCATCCCAGCCCTTCAGTTCTCCGCAGTCTGCAGTAACACACAACTGTAAAAACAACCGTCAACTGTAGAAGCGTCTACCTTATTAATGACGACTTTAACAAGAGTCTGGGCTTAAAAGCTCTCCAGCCGCAAGGCATGAGCAACAGCGTCCAAGCTGCTTCTGACGCGACAGGCTGGCGTCGGGAGGCGCACCTCTGCACACACCCCGAGGAGCACAGCAGGGTCACTTCGCAGCACACGTGCCTGGTGCTGCTGTCCAGGAGCTCCGTGCACACAGACTATGTGGGAAGTTTCATCGTTCCCCGTGGGATTCTCCTTATGTGGGCACGTGCCTTCGACTCACTGACTGCTGTTTCCTTCGCACACTGAGTGGCAGCCCCCCTCCTGCAGGTCTGAGTCTCCAATTCCACTCACAACCCTGCCCGTGAGGGTGGATTCACACACATTTAGAGCACAAGCCTCTTGGGAGTGACATAATCCAGTCTAAACCCTTAAATGATTTATGCAGGCTGAGGAAACGGGCCAAGGAAAGTTAAATAACAAGAGCAAGCCTAAACCACAAGTTAAATGGCAGAGAGGAGACCAAGTTTCCCGGTTTCCTGCTCTCTCTGTACTCATATACACACTGACTCAAAGTTTTGCAGGTCTAGGAGAGTTAAGTTACCAAAATCAGCAAGACTGATGCTGAAATCATAACAACCTCCTTTTAAACTGCCCTCATCTCTCCCAGTGTACAAAAGAGCTTTGAAGAAAAAGTGGCAGGGCCAGGCTTCTTTAACAAGAGCCGTCCTAACGTCTTTCAGCTAACCATCATCTGAGCCTTTTACTTACATTTGCTAAGACAGCAGCTAGGATAACGAGGGTCTTACCCTGTCACTTGGTACTCACTTTGGCAGGTTTTTCACCTTTCACCTCCACATTCTCCAGAATCCTTGCCACACCCATTCCTTTAATCACTTGGCCAAACACCACGTGTTTGCCATCCAAGTGAGGAGTCGGAACCATCGTGATGAAGAACTGAGAGCCGTTTGTGTTGCGGCCTGCATTTGCCATGCTCAGTAATCCCTCCTTATCATGCTGCAGGAATACGCCATTAAAGAAAACCAAGGTTAGAGTTATTGTCTGAATTACTCTCTACCAACCATTCACAAAACTAGGGTGGACTGCAATACTACTTAGATCACACCGTGTAGTGTAATCTTACTTTGTACCAACTGTAACCTTTAATTCACAAAACGTGGGATACTTAATCACTTTTCAAACTTTAAGAAAAGCTTATGAAACGGAATGAAGTAACAGAAACAATCGTGGGGGGCAGGGGTGGCACTTCTAAACCGGCCATATTGAGAAAGTGCTTACGCTTCGTCTTTAAGATGAAGACCTAATGATTCGGCTTTGCCCTTTCTTATGATGGGGGCGTTTTTTTCTGAAAAGCACTCAACAGCGCTCCCGCTCTCAGGCCTACATTATGATTCTTCCTTTACACTGAGAACAGCGAGGGACATTCAGTTTAGACTGGAAGTTCCGTTAGGTCCTTTCCTACTCTCCAAGGAAGCCAAATATCACGGCTTTCATCCAGTGAAGCACTTCTTGAGAGAATGCCCAAAAGGAACCGCCGCGTACCTCCCGAAACCCAACGTCTACCTTGGCCCAGCCTGTTCAAAGGCTCCATGGCCCCACTGTCTTCCTCTTTCCACCTGACCCTAAGGCTTCCTAAACGCACTCCTTGTTGGGCCGCACGTGTAACACTCATGCTGGTCCTCCCGCCTAAGGTGCCTTTACCCCTCAACCTAAATCTAGCCCTGCCTTCAAGGCCACCAAGCGTGTAGAAGAACCAGATGCCCTTGCAAAAGGCCCCCTTGCTTCTTCTCAACACGTCTGTCACATGATCTTAGTGTTCATCCTTCTGGTAGCTTCCCTTTCTCCCTTCCAAAAGTTTGGTGCTCTTCCCACGATATTAAATATTATTAACCTTATTTCCTCACGCCTTTGTCCTTCCTCACTCACATCCCTCCCTCAAACTGGCATCTGTATTCTAGTTCCTTCTAACCAAATCTCAGCCACCTTGCGAGGTCCAGTTTGCCCAGCTTAAGTACCCATTCCTCCTCAGTGTCTTCCCTAATATATATCATACTTTCTTCCTACAGCATACACAGAAAGTCACAATCAACTTAGCATTTACTAGCGTATTATTGTATTATTCTCCAGTTGTCCTATGTGTTTTAATCTTGTCTTTCTGGCAAGATTTTTAATTCCTTATCATGAAGGCGTTTCATTTTTATAAACTCTTAGGCGCCAGTGACAGGACTAGCTGCAGGCAATAAACTGTTTAAAAGACTGATGACATTTTATTCTCAAATTATCCTAATTACCTTGCTCATATTCCTCATTTCCAAAAAGAGTCACTTTACTTTTGTACTTACACGTCCATTCTTATAACCTGAATGATGCAACATACCCCGACGGGGACATCTTGGGACCAGGAAGATAAGAAGGCACAGGCACCACTAACGTCCTTTAGGAGCCTGGACGTTAACCAGATCTGCTAGTGTGCAAATCCCCTGACATCCCAGACATTAGCGATGCTTTTGTTGCTCTTCAAATTTAAGGATAAAGCATACCATCCCTCTGATGAGCATATTTTTCCTGGAAACAGTTTTGCCATATGGTGGCCACCCTTAAAAAGACATTGGCTTTACTGAAGTATATAAACCTGGATCACAATGAAATCGCTGTTGCATTCTTGCCAATAAAATCACTACTGGATGAAATTTTTTCGTATTAAAGACGTATATTTATGGGGCTTCCCTGGTGGCGCAGTGGTTAGGAATCCGCCTGCCAATGCAGGGGACACAGGTTCAAGCCCTGGTCCGGGAAGATCCCACATGCCGCGGAGTGACTAAGCCCCTGCGCCACAACTACTGAGCCTGCACTCTAGAGCCCGTGAGCCACAACTACTGAGCCCACGCACCACAACTACTGTGCCTAGAGCCCGTGCTCTGCAACAAGGGAAGCCACTGCAATGAGAAGCCCGCGCACCGCAATGAAGAGCAGCCCCCGCTCACTGCAACTGGAGAAAGCCCGCACGCAGCGATGAAGACCCAACACAGCCAAAAATAAATAAATAAATTTATTAACCAAAAAAAAGATGTATATTTACAAATATGATACCTTTCACAAATAAAGGAGATCTGAGCACATCTGAGGCATTTATCCTAATTCAACAAGTATCCCAGGCACATAACTTTTATTATCAGCAACAAACACGCATTTTTGTCTACTTTACCTTATAATGGAAATTTTCATCTTCAAATTTTTCACCATAAATACTTTCTCCACCTGTCCCATTCTGATTTGAGAAGTCTCCACCCTGAATCATAAATTTCTTAATAACTACAAAAAAGGAAAATCGCCATTAGAAGCTACAGATGACTGCAGCAATGCTGACTAACGGATATGTCGTAATGAGGACAACTTCTCTCCTGTCCTTCCCCGCCCCCGTCCACAACTGCAAACTCTTAAAAGGCTTTTCACAGTCTGAGTCCCAGCTACTCCCACTCCCTGATGGCCCACTAACACTCAAAGAATCAGTTCGCATGGCACCTCCCCTATAGAACTGTCAGACCCCAAAACTGGAACTCCTTATTTTTCTCCAACAGCATCTTGATTCTACCTCCCTTTTATCATATGTATCATAATGATCTGTCTCTCCCGGCAAACAATTAAGTACAGCAACTCCTTTTTTCCTCCTTGGTAACCATGTGCATGGCTGGGCACATAATGGTTACTCAAAAATGCTACTGAATAACCAATTATTCCCAAGAGGTTTGTTACACTGTAATGCAAGTACTTCAGCAAATATTATCACTTAGTAGCAAGGGTTCCCAAGAACACTGCCGCATGCTCAGAGATTTCCCAGGACTCACAGAACTCAGTATCTGTTTGTATTACATGGATGTAGTAAGTAAGAAGACACAGCTGGATGATAGGGAGAGAAGATACAGGCAGAGGCTGGAGGAATCCAGGTGTTCCCTTATGCTCCCTCGCTCCCATGAACGGTCACAGGGCACATTCCTCTTCCCCCCAGCAAAGAAATGCAGCAACATGTGCACAGTGTTTCTCCCCAGGAGAGCCCTGTAGAGACTCAGCACCCGAGGTCTCTGCTGGGGCTGATCCTGCAGGCACTGTCTGCCCAGCAGGAAGCAAAATTCCAGACTCCCAAAGGAGAGCAGTGTCCAGCATAAATCAGAATGCACAAAGAGTCTAGGCAGAGTAAATCACCTCCAGGATTCAGAGAGAGGTTCAAGTGCCACGCTCCCTGACTCCAGGCAGTGGCCACCCTTTGCAAGTAGACTCTTCTAAGGCCAGCAGCCTCAGGCCTGATACGTTAACTCTTTTCTGCACACCCTTTATTAGCACACAGGCACTCCTCCATTTATTGCGCTTTGCAGATACTCTGTTTTTTTTTCTTTACAACTTGCGAGGCTTGTGGTAATCCTGCATAGAGCAAGTCTATCAGTGCCATTTTTTTTTCAAAAGCATTTGCTCATTTCATATCTGTGTCACATTTTGGTAATTCTTGCAATATTTCAAACTTTCATTATTATTTGTTATGGTCATCTGTGATAAGTAATCTTTGATGTTACTATAATTGTTTGGGCATTTTTTAGCAATAAAGTATTTTTAGATTAAGGTACATACTATTTTTTCAGACATAATGCTATTACATACAATAGACTACAGTATAAACATAACTTTTATATGCACTGGGAAACCAAAAATTTGTGTGACTTGCTTTACTGCAATATTCGCTTTATTGCAGTGGACTGGAACTGAACCTGCAATATCTCCATGGTATGCTTATATTTTGGTATTTTATTAAACGTGAAAGTAAATCAACAGTTTAAGTATTTTAAAATCACTGTTAGGGGCTTCCCTGGTGGCACAGTGGTTGAGAATCTGCCTGCTAATGCAGGGGACACGGGTTCGAGCCCTGGTCTGGGAAGATCCCACATGCCGCGGAGCAACTAGGCCCGTGGGCCACAACTACTGAGCCTGCGCGTCTGGAGCCTGTGCTCCGCAAAAAGAGAGGCCGCGATAGGGAGAGGCCTGCACACCGCGATGAAGAGTGGCCCCCACTTGCCACAACTAGAGAAAGCCCTCACACAGAAACGAAGACCCAAAACAACAAAAATAAATAAAAGAAATTAATAAACTCCTACCCCCAACGTCTTCTTTTAACAAAAAAATCACTGTTAATTTTTTCTTAATCAAGTTTTAGAAGAATTTAAATACTCATAATTATAGTTTAACTCATTTGTTTATTCATTAAACAAATATTTATTGCGGGCCTACTCAATAACTATGCTGGATGCTAAGGACAAAATGGTGAGAAGATACAGTTTCTGAACTCATGGAGCCTACAGTCTATTGGGGGAGCCATCAAATAATCACTGAACAAAGGTATGACTACACAGTGTGAAAAGTCACCTTTTGATCACACATCACACCAGGTGTCCAAGACACAGAATCTTTAAGTTGGCTGCAGTCTTCCCAAGCAATCCTGCCCAAGAAGTAGGCATAACTTTCTGTCACCAGGTAGTCAAGCTACCCAAGCTCTGTCTGTTTACCATGGCCACACCCTGGTGAAGCTAGGGTAGTCCATTTCTGTATAAATAAACCTTAGTACCCTCCCATAATTAATTCCACCTTCCACAGACCAACCTTTATGAAACTGAGCTATCATCTCAGATCTCAAAGCATCCTTTTGGAAACTAACAGTATTTTTTTTTTTTTTTTTGGTTCATACAGTTTGGAGGATTTTTTTTAATTGAGGTAAAATTTACATAGCATAAAATTAACCACTAACCATTTTAAAGTGTACAATTCAGTGACATTTAGTACATTCACAGTATTGGTAATTATCACCTCTGTCTAGTTTCAAGTTCTTTTCATCACCCCAAAATGAAACCTTGCACAAATTAAAAGCAGTCACTCCCCATCCCTCTACCCCTAGCCCCTGTCAACCACCAATCTGCTTTCTGTCTCTATAGATTTATCTATTCTGGATATTTCATATAAATGAAGTAAACAACAAGTGACCTTTTGTTTTTGTGTCTTGCTTTTATCACTTAGCATAATATTTTCGAGGTTTGTCCCCATGGTACCATGTATCAGTACTTCATTACTTTTTATGGCTGAATAATAATCCAATATATGTAATTGTTAACTCTCACCCTCTACTTAGTGTTTTCTTCCCTAACTTCTAAAGAACAGGATCCAATCACCTATAAGGAAAACCAGATTCAGAAAACGCATTCGTACTTCGATGGAAAGGACATCCTTTGAAATGCAGAGGTTTCCCAGTGGTGGGTCCGATGCCTTTTTCTCCTGTACACAATGCACGAAAATTTTCTGCAGTTTTGGGTACAATATCTGCAAACAATTCCAAGACAATTCGACCAACTGAAAGAAAAAATGAAACTGTGTCAGTATGCAAAACAACCAGCTAAATAAGCAAATGGTAAAAGGAGAGTTGGTAAAATTATGGTGACTGAAAGACCAAGTTCTCTTTTTTGGTCAGTTTTCTAATATTCAAATTCAGTCTACCTCATGTTAAGTATCATGTATCTAGATGAATTTGAAACAATTATTTTACTACATCTTACAAAGGATCATCAACACAGCAGCCAGAAGAGTAGCACCATTTAAGGACACCATGAACTAGGAATGGTTTTCATTTGATTAATTTCTCTGACATGTGCTCATAACTTCCCATCACCAAGTAACCAACAGGAGAAAATGAAACATACTGAGGGGTCACGTCGGCCATGCTGTAGGTACAGCTGTAGTCTTTGTGCTCTGTGGAACCTGCCCAGTGCTGCCTCTGAAGCAAAAGCTGAAAAGTTCACATTCTAGACAATTCCTGAGGTAGGTAAAAGATAAACCTGGCACTAAATTTCAAAACAAAATCAAAGTACTGATACATATAAGTCTGTGGGGGGGGGTGGGGGGGTGTATGCGCGCGCGCGCGTGTCAATGGAAGAGGATCACCTGCCCCACCAGTAAGCAAAGGATGTTGCAGCCATCGAGCCCTCTCATTACAGCCGCCTGCACAGTGAGCCCTGTGGGAGCTCAGCATAAAGACAAACGGGCTGCCCAGTGCCAAGCCCACCGAGCCCTCAGCCGCTGCAGCCAGCCCAAAGGTGCCCCCTGAGGAGACTCAGAGTGAGAAAGCACAGGACGCTGGCCCCGGCAGCCGAGGTGCACGTCCAAGGAAGGTTTTCAGTGAGCCCGGACTCTTGCATCTCCTCATACACAGAAAAGCGCTACGTCCCTTAACTTGATACGTCTGGTTTCCTCTGTTAACGGTCATCTTTTGATGTTCCCACGACCTGGTTTTTGCTGCAAAAACTCCTATATATCCCGGCTCCTCCCTTAGCCCTTCAGAGCAGTCCTCAGAGCTATCTGCAAGGCTGCACCCCGGCCTTAACGTCCTCAGTTTTGCCCGCCAAATAAAACAAAAATCCGGAACTTTTAGGCAACGGGAGCCCCCGAGACGCATATCCGGGGTTTTCTGAATGTCCTCCAAACATAAAAGCAGGTGGCGGGGAAGGGCGGCCAAGTCGGGCGAGACAGACCCAAAGGCCGCCACCACCCCCGAACAAAAACCTCCAGAAACTTCCGCACGCCCCAGGGCACCGGTACAAGGTCGCGGGCCCACCCCAACCTCTGGGACCCCGACCCCGGGAGCCCCGCCTCCTCACCTCGCTCCCCTCCAACGTCCACGTCCAAGAAGACTCGGGGGTTACTGGGGTTGGACGGCTTAGCCTGGGGGGACGGGTGCGACATTGTGGCCCGCAGACGTGTTCGCGAGCTCCTCGGAACACCCCGTGGCCGCCGCGCAGCCCGAACCCCAAAACCGGCTGCGTCTGCGAAGAACCGCGGCGCTGGCAACCAGCTTCCGACAGGAGCCCGGAGGCCGCGGCCCGACTTCCGGCGTCTCCGCCCAACTTCCGGCGTCTCCGCCCGACTTCCGGCGTCTCCGCCCGACTTCCGGCGTCTCCGCCCAACTTCCGGCGTCTCCGCCCAACTTCCGGCGTATCCGCCCGACTTCCGGCATCTCCTCCCGACCTCCGGCGGCGTCAGACTTCGCTCCCGGCTGTGTTCTCCTGGTCGTGCTTTCTCTGCCCCCGGCCTGCCCTGTTTTCTCGCTCACTGAAGCCGCAGCCCCAGGTATTTCTATATCTGTCGCTCGAGCTTTATGGCTCTTCCTGCTGTCGTGGCGTGGGGGAGAGCGTGTCGGACAGCCACGCCCTTTCCAGCCTCCGGGTCCCGCTCACTAGTGAGGGGCCGCTGCTGTGAAGCTCCGTTTGTCTGGGAAACGGGGCAGGAAATGCCAAAGTCCGGGGGTTTGGGGCAGCCTGGCGGCGGCGCGTCCCTGCTCCCCGGGCCGGGCCTGGGCGGCCGTGTTGTGCTTCGATTTTCGCCCGGCCGTGGGAGTGAGGCGGGGGCCGGGCGGAGGGTTCCCGGAGCCGCGGCCTTGCTGTCGCCCGGGTCCCCGTAGGGGCGTGTGTGCAGGCCTCTGGCCCCGCCGCGGGGCAGCACGCCCTCGTCTCTTCGTGCAGCCTAATTCTGGAGAAGGGTGGTGTGGTCCTTAGCACGTCGCAGCGTTCTCGTTGCTTATTAACTTCCTGCTTCATTTGTCTCCTCCCGTTAGAATGGAACCCCGGGCAAGAATTGTCTTTTCTTTTTCTCTTTCTGTCCCCGACGCTTCTCCCGGTGTCTGGCCTTGAGAATGTTTATGAGAAAATGTTAGTAAGAGCGTTTGTCTCCATGTGTCTTTATGGACAACTCCAGAAGGGCCGCTCCATCAGCTTCTCGCGCTGACCTTTTCAAATTCCAGCGCCTTAAAATTATTGTAGGGGTCTCCCTGGGGCTCCAGTGGTCAAGAATCCGCCTTCCAGTGCAGGGGACGCGGGTGCCATCCGTGGTCGGGGAACTAAGCTCCCACGTGCTGCCGCGCAGCCAAAAAAAGAAAAACAGTTACTGTAAAATGTTAATTTCTTATGAGTTGATGTCCTTCGGTTTCATGGTGTTTATCCATTCTGTTTACCTGAAGATCCAGAAGGGCTCAGCACATAACCTCTGGGCCCCTTGATAAATAACAGTCGAAGTAAACTCTTCTCTAACCCAGTCTCATTTCTGGGCTGCAAGCTGGTAACTTTGACTTTGCCTCCAAATATCAAAGGATACGTAATAATTAAAATTTTTATTCTGATTTACTAGCTTAAAAGCAGGTTTTAGCTTATTATTCCAAAAATTGTCACTTTTACACTGTAACCTCATAACCATTCTTACCAAGATGATCCTGGTTAACTAGGCAGCATAACTAAGCACTGCTACTTGGCTGTCAGACTTTGGGGGGTTCAAATTCAATCTCTAATAGATACTATCCTGTGACTTTGGACAAATTACGTAGCCTCTCTGCCTCAGTTTCCTCATCTAAATCTGGGTAACAATATGTGTATTTTAAGGCTTTTATGAGGATTAAGTGAATTATCTAGGTGTTTTAGTATCGGACACACAGTAAGTACTCAGTAAGTGTAAGCAATTACTAACCATAAATAGCCAATACTTTATTATAATAATTACTAATATCAGCATATTTTAAAATGAAGTTAAAACTGCAAAGGTGCTTTGAGGCTGCCTCTGCATTCTTAGAAAATAGAACGTGATTCTTCCTGTTATACAGGTTTCTGGGTGTAAGAGACTAATCCAAATGTTACTCTCACTGTGTCTTAGAGTTTTCACAGTAAAGTAACAGCTTTATATAAACTGTCATATTCCTCGAACCAACCCGAATAACAGAATCATACCTTTGAAAACCTCTCCAGAACTGATCTCCAGTGAGAAGATAAATCCTCCTAGAAGACAACGTGTCAGTCTGCTTAGTTAAGACAGGGCTTCTGAGTTCTGAAGTCTTGCCCATGTGTAGCTAGAACAGAGCCAAGACTATGCACTATCTCTGAAGGCTAAGGACACAATTTCATCCCAAGAGAGGGAAGAATATTATTCCGAAGAGCCTATTACTGTTTCTGTCTGTTCCTCGTTAAGTGTGGCAGGACAGTATTAACAGGTTGTCTCCTCCAGCCACTATCCTCTTCTCTCAATGTTTTTGTGCATCACTCCACCCCAAATGAGCAGCTAGGCATTCTGTGCTTATTGCTTTAAGGGAAGATGTGACAGCAAAGAAAGCGTCCTTCCTGGCTTTGGTGTTGCAAAAGGCTTGGCTTTACAGGAACAAAAAAGACTCCTGGCAGAGCAAGAGATTTGGATAAAACATGTTTTGTAAGAGCCTGGCTTTCTACTCGCAGAAAAAACTAAAACAAACCCATCTCCTGTGCTGGGGACCAAGGAGGCTGTGAGTGGTACAGGCAAGAGAGAAGGAGGGGGGCAGTGGGGGCCAGTCTCCACTGTCCCCGAGATAGGGAGCCTGAACCAAGCTCCCCAGTCCCGTCCTTGGGACACTGCAGACCTCCATATTTGGGTTTGTGAGATCCAAGAGCAGGAGGAAGGTGTGCCCAGAGACCTGAGCACCGCCCAGGAAGGCAGTGGGCCCAGAGAGAGAATATGGACTCATGGGATGCCTGGTGTGAGTAGGTAGGTGGCAACTAGACGGACTCTCAAAGACCTTCTGTGCCCTAACGTGGAATGCGAGCAAAACGGTATCCCTGTATATCCAGGTGTGCCGTGGAAGAAGAAAGACATGTGCATACTTCAAGGGAGCTTGCAGAAGGGAACTCTGAGCCCAACATAGGCTGGGGAAACTGATGACTGCATTAAGATGCTGTGTTTCTCACTGGATGCCCATGTAGACAGATGGCATTGGAAACCAGAGGCTCCCAACCTAAACACTCATCACCAAACTAGACATTCTCAAATTTAGATTCAGCTGTGGGGTTGGTGGGAGATACCAGGAATTGGCAGAGATTATGGTATCACCAACCGTTTGGAAGAGGCAATTCAAAACTGAACTTAATTAAGGTGAGTTATAGAAAAATAAACTTGTGTTTGTACCTTCACATGGGAATAGGCTGTGATAAGGACCCAGACCAGTTTGAAGTAACACCCAACCCCATTGTCAAAGGTAAGAAATCAGGAAGGACACCAGGGACTGGGGAGGAAGCTTCAGGACCTTAGATGTTAAGAGTCAGCCTCTGACAGCAAAGTTGGAACTCGGGGAAGAGGTCCACATGCAGCTCTCGAAGGAGACAACATGACTCTGCTCCTAGAAGGAGTGCTGGTGTGGATGAGGTGGCAAGGTGTTGGAGAAGGTCCTCAGTAAGGACCCCTGCTCTGAGCTGCTCAGAGAAACGGCTGCTTCCAGTGCAAGGTCAATCGTTAAACATTAGAGTGGAAAGGCAGCGTGCAGGCTCTGCCTGCTAGATGTGTGACTCTCTAAGGATAATTGTAGGTCTTCCAGGTGGGAACATTGAACCAACGGAAGACAGCAGATGCCACCAGGGGACAGCAGAGTCTCTGCCATGAGCAGAAATCATCCCACAGACAGAAATGGTGCCATGCGCTCTGGGCCTGAGGACCCCCATGTGACAAGATCCATCCTCCAGGAGCTGGAGGGGATGCAACAAAAAAGGGTATTGATGACCGGTGCACAGTGACACCAGTAAGAGGGTTTATGTCTACTCCTTTCCTGAGGAGTAATAAGATTCATTTTAACTGTTTTCCATTGCAAAATGTGTATTTCTCTGATAGACCAAAACCAATGATACACTAATGTGAACCCAAAAAACCATTGTTGAAATCCTTAGTATTCCTTCTCTCTGAAGAAAAATGTTCACATTCATCTACAAGGACTTCCTCAAAATGGATTTTATAATTATCACAAACAGAAATAATACCAACACCTACTGCTCATTGCTGTGTGCCAGCCTCTGTGCTGAGTGCTTTACAAAATTAATGTTATTTAATCCTCAACATAACTCTGTGTCATAGGTGATCTTAACATCTTATTTTACTTACCAGGCAAATAAGTGCTAGCAAGGTCACGAAAGTTGCCTGATGTGGCCTCCTAAGCCAATTCACTATGTACTAGAAAGATGGAACCTGACACTGTATCTTTAAACCTATAAGATTTAAACACTGTGTAAGAAACTCCAAGATATTTAAAGGGCCCCAAGGTCCTTGTGACATCAGCACTGGACTTGGTTTATCCTTCTATAACTTGGCTTTGACCTGGCATCTTAAACAGTTTAGGCTTCTATACCTTTTGTAAGTCATTATCTATAGAATGTGAACTGAGGCAAATAAAACACTTTTCCATAGAAAAAGAAAACAATAATAAAATTTCCTCCTAATCACTTCGCAGAGAGATTAGAGAGTTGGTGCCAGTCTTCTGGCATCTCCATGAATTTCCCTAATTCGGGGCAGAGATTGAAGGCAAAAGAAACTAATAGACATGCAAGTAACAAATCCTGGTGACTGACTGAAGGGTTACCCTAAGTAGAAGCATCTATATAGAGAAGGTCTGTTAGGACCTTTTGATTGACAGAGACTTTTGTGATATGTTGGGGATTTAGGATTATCTCTAAAGAGGCAACGTAGGATTTTTAGCAGGGTTAACATTAAAAGATTTGCATTTTTAAAGATTACTCCGGTTCTAGCATGGAGAACAAAATCAAAGGAGCCATAACAGATGGAAGGAGGGCTGTGCACCACTTAATAGTGGTGAGAGGTGACTCTAGCTTGTGCAACGATGCTGATAGTAAAGATGGATAAAAATTGATAGATGAGAAAGCCAAATGGGGAGGGAGGTGTGAAATCAACAGTTCCAAGCAATGGATTGGATATGGGATGTGACAGAGAATGGATGAAGGACAGACCACACCTGGATATGGGGAGGCTATTTGCGATTTATGGTGGGAAACTGGAAGAAGATAATATCTGAGTAGAATATCCTAAGTCTGGTCTTGGATACGTTGAGTTTGAGGTACCCTTGAGACATTCGAGTGGGGATGTTGAATAGTTAATTGGATATATCATGGGGGAGGTCTAAGATCAAGATGGAAATTTAGGGGTCATTAGTATACGGGTGACAATTTCATGGGGACAGGTGTGATTTCGGGGGGAACAGAGCAGAGGGTGAGTAGAGAAGAGGTCCCAGGGCAGAGCCTTGAGGAACCACAACATTTAAAGGCCCAGGAGAGAAGGATATGTCTGAAATGAAGGCAGAGAAGAAAAGTCGGAAACACAGCAAGGAAAGAATGTGGTGTCTGGGAGCTCCCTGGCAGTCCAGTGGTTAGCACCCCGCACTGTCACTGCCAAGAGCCTGGGTTCAGTCCCTGGTCGGGGAACTAAGATCCCACAAGCTGTGCAGCGCAGCCAAAAAAAACCAATGAGGTATCATGGAAAGAAAGAATGTTTCAAGGAGAAAGTGAAAAACAGGTTGACAGGTAAACCTGGGAGGTCAAGTAAAAAGAGGACTGAAAACATCCACTGAATATAGTGACCACGGAGGTCTTTGATGACCTCGCTCTGGCATTAATAATCAATGGTACTACATCTCTAATGGAATAATTCATGGTAGTAAGACTTATTCCCAATAATCTTAACATTAGTTTTAATGTCCTTAAACTTACTGAAAATGATAAGTACAGTATAGAATTCCTGTAGACATTTAAACGTCTTTGGAAAAAGAGGTTTTTTTTTCCCACAGCATGATCCAGTTCCTTTGGCAGAATGATTTGTGGGAATTAAAAGAACTAACATTGCTGAATATCTGCTGTGTGCCTGATGCTTTCACATGCCTTGTAAGCATCATCTGCATCCTAGCGTCCATGTCAACCATTGTAGATCAACACTGATGGCTGGTGGTGACAGTCTGAAGTTCAAAAAGGTGAGTTGTCACATGGAAGGTTTTGAGTCCTCTTTCCTATACCACATCCCACCAAAGTTGTTGTGTCCAAAACTGAGCTGTCATCTGCAAGTCCCCACACTCAAATTACGTTCTCCTCGTGTCGTACCTTCTCTATTTTTTAAAAAGTATCATGGGCTAGAAATATTTAAGCTCTCACTCTGCAGAAGCAGTAAGCGTCTGGCAGGCAGCCGGTCCTCAGAAATGTTCATTGTCACAATCTGTCCGTTTCTCTTTATAACATTCTCAAAGCCACCTCCCTCCTGTTCAGGAGCTTTCACACTGAGATGGAATTGTCATTGATGGGTCTGCCATCTCTAGGTTCCCCCCTAGTTCATAAGAGGAGCATTAAATAACACGATGGATGGCAATACCAAAACACAGACTCTACTACTCCCCAAGGCTTTTTCTTGTATTGACCCTCAAAAACAAGTATACAGGGGCTTCCCTGGTGGCGCAGTGGTTGGGAGTCCGCCTGCCAATGCAGGGGACACGGGTTCGTGCCCCAGTTTGGGAAGATCCCACGTGCCGTGGAGCGGCTGGGCCTGTGAGCCATGGCTGCTGAGCCTGTGCGTCTGGAACCTGTGCTCCTCAATGGGAGAGGCCACAGCGGTGAGAGGCCCACGTACCACAAAAAAAAACCAAAAAAAAAACACAAGTATACAAAGGAACATATTGTTATGTTAAGTCATTTTTACAGGTGGCCAGAATAGTACTGTCTATTGAGGGGTATAGATTTCTAGAATTCAAATTCGAAGGATGGCTATGTTTAGCGAAACCAGGGCTTAAGTGCTTATCATGTTCTTTTTGCAGTTCCTGCTGACGGTTATGTGGTATCAGCTAGGCTTTTAACAGGCTCTGAATTGTGGCTCCATCATTGAGATGACAAGTGACAATGTGAAATGAAGGATTTCTATGCTGTTGATAGAGTCATTCGAGTGCCCTGGATATCAGACCAGTGTGAAGCAGAGAAATGAGCTTGTATTTTTGCCCACAGAAAGGAATATCTCACCTTGCTAAGAAGAAAGGTTTCAGAGAGGGTTATGGCTTTCCTCAAATCGCAACAATGGATCTATTTAAGTCCTGGAACTCTGCTGGTTGCCCCAGAAATCTGTACTACAAAGCATCATCCAAAAAAAAAAAAAGTCAACCTTGACTGTCAAAGCAGTGAGGCTGGTGTTTGAATCCTTTTTCACAGAGGAGGAAACCAGGTAGAAGAAGCTAAATAATATGTCCCAAGGCTATGTTGTCAGAGCTGTCAGGCCGTGAAACATGCTGGCTGGGTCAGCAAGAGCATTGCTCTTTCTCTATCTCGATGTTTGGGAACATCTGCCAATAAAACAGTTTTGTTTTTATCATTAGTGATGATAGTTTTATCATTGTTGCTTTTGAGAAAACATTAGCCAGCCGGTTCAGCTGCTTCTTGAGTATTCCCTTAAAAGTGACCACTGGACCATGCTGTTGGAAGGAGGCTCTGTGTTCAGGTCATTAAAAAATAACAAATCTTGGACTTCCCTGGTGGTGCAGTGGTTAAGAATCCTCCTGCCAATGCAGGGGACACGGGTTTGAGCCCTGGTCCAGGAAGATCCCATATGCCACGGAGCGACTAAGCCCGTGTGCCACAACTACTGAGCCTGCGTTCTAGAGCCCACGAGCCACAACTACTGAGCCCGTGAGCCACAATTACTGAGCCCACGTTCCACAACTACTGAAGCCCACGCACCTAGAGCCCGTGCTCCGCAACAAGAGAAGCCACCACAATGAGAAGCCCGCGCACTGCAACAGAGAGTAGCCCCTGCTTACCGCAACTAGAGAAAGCCCACACATATCAACGAAGATCCGATGCAGCCAAAAATAAATAAATTTTAAATAAATAAGTAAATCTTTTAAGCTTCAAATGGAGAATTTAGATCATAATTATTTAGTACACAGTTGAATTGGAATGGGATCTAGGAAAACAGAATTCCTCTGTACTCATTCTTGAGACATGCTGGATGAGGACTCTATTCATTTCAGTTTACTTTTATATCTAGGAAAATACTCAAGATACGATAAAGTGATAATACTTGCTGAACTATTTCCATTAGTAGTATAACATCTACTGAGAAAAACTGTGTTTATTCAGCTGACATAACTGAGTACCTAATACCTGCCAGGCCTGACATATAGTTATAAGGAGGAATAGACTTGCTGTTTTTAAGGAGTTCACTGTTTTACAAAAGAGACAAATCATTATAATATATGTATAATATGTATAATTTGTGTATAATAATGTGTATACATAATAACATGTATAATACTCAAGACGTGGGAAAAGAATGGGAGATTCAACTTTGGAGATCTCTAACAATTTTATAGGGGAGACACCATTTGATCTAAGTCTTCTTAAATTCCAGAAAATACTTCACCAGCGGACACTTGTTAATGTTATACATATAGCATGGCCTAAAAACTGTTTAAGAAATTAAAAATTAAAAACCAGTGAAAGAAAAGCTGTTATTCCCAAAGTATGGGGGAGAACAAGATGGAATGTTAATAGTAGAACATCTGATAAGAATGAGACCTAGATTCTCAGTTTATTGAGGAAAAAGGTAGTGTGCATCCTGATGGTCTAAATACATGAAAGTCAAATAGAAAAAGAACTCTCCATGTATTCACAGTTCATCCAGATTTGCTCCAAACTCAGAACTGTAAGCAAAACTCGACTATAAATAAATAATTCTAGAGTACGTTCAGTGTTTTCATTCCTTATTCAAAATCTAAGAATGTTTGAGAGACGCTTGAATGACACATATTATCTACCCAAAACTTTCAATTGCTCAAAGACTAACTCATGAGACATTTTCATTTGTATATGGAAAACGTTTCCTTCTAGTCATGTTGCCTAAGTAGAATTTTTTTTACAATTAATTTTTATTGGAGTATAGTTGATTTACAATGTTGTGTTAGTTTCAGGTGTACAGCACAGTAAATCAGTTTTACGTATACATAGATCACTCTTTTAGAGATTCTTTTCCCATAGAGGTCATTACAAAGGATTGAGTAGAGTTTCCTGTGCTCTACAGCAGGTCCTTATTAGTTACCTATTTTATGTATACAGTGTGTCCATAACAGTCCCAATCTCCCACTTTATCCCTCCCCACCCTTATTCCATAACCATAAGCTTGTTTTCTACATCTGTGGCTCTATTTCTATTTTGTAAATAAATTCGTTTGTATCATTTGTTTTAGATTCCACTTACAAACGATACCATATGATATTTGTCTTTCTCTGTCTGATGTACTTTGCTCAGTATGACAGTCTCTAGGTGCATCCATGGTGCTGCAAATGGCCTTATTTCGTTCTTTTTTACGGCCGAGTCGTATTCCATCGTGTATATGTGCCACAGCCTCTTCATCCATTCCTCTGTGCACGGACACCTAGTAGATTTTTTAACTTACCGGACATCAGTGTTGGGGAAAGGTGGAACCGGACCCGGAGCCAAGCCGGGCGGAGTGGCAGCCCGGAGATGGCGCTGGCCACCGAGGCTCTTTCTGTGGGGCTGCACACGGAAGTGACAGTGCTCAAACAGCCGCTGCTCTAGCGAAGCTGCTCATCCTAGGGGGTCGCGAACCACTGCCCGCCCCCCACCACTGGGACCAGCGTGCCGGAGAGGAAGGTCCTTTCCCCGCCGAGTGTCTCCACCCAAGCCGAGGACACTGCGCGGTGGCTGGGAAGCTAGTGCTGTGCCGAGGCCTGAGCCCCTGGCTGGCGTCCACCGCCCTCTGCACCGTGACCCAGGCGGCGTGAAGAAGGTTCTCCCTCCGGAGGAGATGGAGCAGGTTTCCGTCAAGCCTGGCACGAAGACGTCTCTGACGACGGTGGTGAAGGAGACCTCCTACCTGATGATGATGATGCAAGGCATGTCCCACATGCTGGCCCACCCGCTGCGTGTCATCTCAGCGCGCTGCGTGGTCCAGTTCGTGGGAGGAAGGCCAAGTACAGCGGAAAGTTGAGCTCCATTGGGAAGATTTTCACAGAAGAGGGGCTGCTGGGATTCTTTGTCGGCTTGATCCCTCACCTCCTGGGAGGTGTGGTTTCCTTGCAGGGCTGTAACCTGCTGGCCTGCTTCCTCAGTGCCTACCTGGTGGGTGACACTCCAGGGGGGCTGGGGAACGACCAGAATCCAGGTTCCTGGTTCAGCCAGGCCCTAGCCATCCAGAGCCACCCCAGATACGTGATGGGGATGGCAGTGAGCGTACTGACCTACCCCTTCCTGCTGGTGGGCGGTCTCGTGGCTGTGAACACCTGCAGGCTGGGCCACCGCCTCACTCCTCAGTGTTGGAATCCGGATCTGCTGCTGGAAGGACCCGAGTGTGCAGGGCCAGTTCTTCCGAAGCTCCAGCCTCCTTCTCTGCCGGGTGTCATGAGGATCATACCTTGCCCTGGAGTAACCTGAATCACCTAAAAAAGCACACTGTCTCGGCCAGGACACCGTGGGTGAGGCCTGACCATCGTGGGACACGTGTAAGATGACCAGCCCAGCAAGACCTAGATGTGCTCCAGGCCAGCTGGACTTCAGTTTCCGTAGGTGCCATGCGTCTGTCCAGAAGCAGGGGCTGGGTGGCAGTGAGACTGCGTCCAGTGCATTGGTCACTGTTAGGCCTGGGGAAGGTGGGGCAGAATCCCCTGGCTTTGCAGATTTCCCGAGTCTGCCTCGTGCAGGGGGCCAGAGAATGGCTCGTGGAGCCTGAGGTTGGATGAGCAAAGGCTGTGAGGTCAGATCCCAGCCCCCATTCACAGCCCTCAGGTCAGCCCCCCTCTTATCCTGCAGCTCAGCTGGGAGCTTCGCTCTCCAGCTTTGTAAATAGGGTGTGATCCCTTTTCAGGAGCCACCGTCATGTCCAGGCCTTTGCTAGGAGGCTGTCTTCGTTTTTCTCAACACTGCTTTTCTGATAAGGCAGCACCTTCTGAATGGAAACCGTGTGACTGCTCAGAATGTCCCCCTTGTCAAATGCTCGTCGGTTTCATGGTGACGCCTCACGTGCAGGATATGGTTACTTGTGCGGCTGTGAACACCCAGATGTTAGGTAGATCAGTGTCTCTAGTCCTGTCCAGTTGCAAGTTCCTAATAAGATTTGACCCTTTTTCCCTCAAATAAATGCATTGGTGGTGATTTCGAAGAAAGTAAAATAAAATTGCCAGGTCTTTTAACACCATTTATGAGAAATGTAAATGGTAACAGACCCAGATTGTGGGACTGCATGGGCTAAAAGAAATGCCTTTATAATTTATAGTAAGGCAAATATTATTGTTTAAAATTGTTTGTATATTATAAAATTTATAGTATTTCATTTTTAAACAGCTGATTTTTTAAATTCTCTACATATCTTTTAGTGGAAGATAATCAATTACCATTAAACTGAAATTTTAAATAAGCACTAATACGTATTGCATGCTGATGTGTCACCAGTGTTCTATATACTTTATATCAATTTGCTTTTTAAGAAATAATTTACATGTTCGAAGAATATAATCAAAAAATGAAAAAGGTATAGAGTGAAAAGCTTTCTGGCCACTGAAGAAATACTTCAAAAATTTCCACCAGGAAATTCCAGCTTTAGGGGAAATCAATGCTACCATTTTCTTAAGTGTTTTTCTTGAGCTTTTCTGTGATTATACAAACAAATATATATACATATATATATATATATATATATATATTTCCCTCCCCTGTTTTTACACACTGTTCTACACCTTGCTTCTTCTGATTAGCAGTATATCCTGGTAATATCTTATTCGATGGCATAAACATTTCCTTGTTCTTTATTACAGCATGGTATTTGATTGCATGAGTCCATCAGAACAAACGCTTATAGATGGATATTTAGGGTTTTTCCACTCTATTCTTACTATAACAGTTATCAATTTGCTCATGTACAAGCACATCTGTTCAATAAATTCCAGCTAGAGGAAGTGCTGGTAGAGGTATGTGTGTGCATTTGATAGATATTGATAGATATTGTAAACTGTTTTATGTGGTAGCTGTATCGATATACACCCCCTTGAGCAGTATACCTGTCTCCACCAGACGGTCACCTCCAGAGGTGTTATTGATCTTTTTGATCTTTGCCAGTCAGATAGGAAGTGTCTTATTTTGCTTTAAATGGATTTTCTTATTAATGCCTATAACAATAAGTACTATTATCATCACCATTTTATATATGAGAAATTAAAGCTTACAGAAGTTGGGATACTTGTTCAGTTACTCAGATAAAAGGTGGAAGAATCAAGATTAAATTCACCCTTGTCTGTGTCTTAAACAAAACTCCTAACCATTAAGGAACACAGCCAAATTGTCTTGAAACTTAACTTATATTTCTTATAATTATTTTTGATGATTCAGAACTTAATTCAAAAGGTGCAGCAGGATTTTGCAGTATCTTAGTGTCAGCATTATCACTATAATTATCACTGAACAATAGATGTGTGTCCTAGTTTAAAAAGCATCCTTGTAGATAGAAGGCAGGTAAACCGGCTTCAGTGGTCTCGTATGCTATCAGGAATTCTGAAAAATTTCACCCCACCCCCCAAACTTCAGCCCTCATAATCCACACCCAGTGGCTTGGTTTCACAGCTAGTTGAACACAGAAGGATGAACTTATATTAGCTGAAATAAAACTTCATTAAGCCTAGGATGCTGATGTCACAGTAACATGCTCAAAATCTAAAAGATAACACGAGGATTACATAGCACCTTTCTTCTTCATAGTTCAAAGTGCTTTGCAAATATTAAGTTCGGGTCTTCCTCACATGTTGACGGAGTAAAGTCTGCAAAACAAACAACCAAAACCATGTGACTATTCCCTGTCGCCTCCTGGCTTTATTGGAGAGACGGTATGTGGAGTGGAGAAACCAACTAGATGGGAATCATGCGCTCACATCATTCCAGGCTGCAATTTGGAGACCTCACATACTCCGGTACTGGTGCAGGTTTGACTTGTTTGCAGCTCTCAGTGGCGTGTTTGAGGTCTCTGCCCGCCTGGAGAGGTTTCACAAAGAGGAACCACTGTCACCACAAGCTCAGCTCAGAAGCCATGAAGTCTGCCCAAGAATCTCCTGGGAGGCGTTTCATGTCAACGGAGAAAACATGGAGCATTCACCAAACGGTGAGGGGCAAATGGGGGACCATCTGAAAAAGCAATAAAGTCGGACATGTAACGCACATCTTGTACCAAAATGAATTCCAGATGCAAAAAAGATTTAAATGGAAAAGAAAAAAAGTTATCTCAGATGGGAGAGGGATTTTATAGTATGACACAATACTCAGAACCCATAAAAGAAGATATTAATGAAATAGACTTCCAATTTTTAAAACTTCTGCATAGAAAAATCATAAAGTCAAAGACAGATGACAAGCTGGGAACATTTTATTCTGTAGACTGAAAAAAAAAAGCACAATGTGAGCGTTGTGAGTTTTATTTGGGGCAAAAGGAGGACTAGAGCCTGAGAGACAGCATTTCAGAGAGCTCTGAGAAACTGCTCCAATGAGGCGGGGGGTGGAGGGGGGAGGTCAGTATGTACGTGACTCTGGTGAAGGGGGGACGTGCAATCAAGCACACGTTTTGGCAGAAGTTTGCTGCTAGTCTCGAGGAGCAGATGTCACCATGAAGGATTTTAGTGCTTTTCTAGGTATGAGAAGATGCAAGAAACTGGGTTCATAAAATCTTCTCCTGAAAATATCTATCTGAAGACCTGTTCTGCCAGTTTCTCCCAGAGCACAGAGGGCCTCATTCCTGATCTCCAGCCTGAACTCCTTTTAGGGGGTGTTGAAGGTCAGCAGCTGCAGTGCCTCATGATTTAATCCTTGTAGAGGTAGATGGCAGGTGCCAGTTTGTGGTTGGCAATTCCAACTATTATCACAGGCAAGTACTTATTTCTGTAGTTCACAAAGAGCTTCTACAAAGTAAATGAGAAGACCAACATCCTTAGAAAAGTGGCTGAGGAATATGAACTTACAGTTTTCAGAAATGGAAATATAAATGGCTCCTTTTTTTTAATGTAGTAGCATTTGTATTTTATTTTTAATATCTTTATTGAAGTATAATTGCTTTACATTGTTGTGTTAGTTTCTACTGTATAGCAAAGTGAATCAGCTACACATATACATATATCCCCATATCCCCTCCCTCTTGAGCCTCCCTCCCACCCACCCTATCCCACCCCACCATCCCACCCCTCTAGGTGGTCACAAAGCACGGAGCTGATCTCACCGTGCTATGCGGCTGCTTCCCACCAGCTATCTATTTTACATTTGGTAGTGTATATATGTCCATGCCACTCTCACTTCATCCCAGCTTCCCAATCCCCCGCTGTGTCCTCAAGTCCGTTCTCTACATGTGTGTCTTTATTCCTGCCCTGCCACTAGGTTCATCAGTACTGTTTTCTTAGATTCCATATATATGTGTTAGCATACGGTATTTGTTTTTCTCTTTCTGACTGACTCTAGGTCCATCCACCTCACTACAAATAACTCAATTTCGTTTCTTTTTATGGCTGAGTAATATTGCATTGTATATATGTGCCACATCTCCTTTATCCATTCATCTGTCAGTGGACACTTAGGTTGCTTCCGTGTCCTGGCAACTGTAAATAGAGCTGCAATGAACACTGTGGTACATGTAGCTTTTTGAATTACGGTTTTCTCAGGGTATATACCCAGCAGTGGGATTGCTGGGTCATGTGGTAGTTCTATTTTTGTTTTTTTAAGAAACTTCCATACTGTTCTCCACAGTGGGTGTATCAATTTACATTCCCACCAACAGTGCAAGAGGCTTCCCTTTTCTCCAATAAATGCCTCTCCAGCATTTATTGTTTGTTGATTTTTTGATGATGGCCATTCTGACCAGTGTGAGGTGATAGGTACCTCATTGTGGTTTTGATTTGCATTTCTCTAATGATTAGTGATGTTGAACATCTTTTCATGTGTAAGGCCAGACACTATAAAACTCTTAGAGGAAAACATAGGCAGAACACTCTTTGACATAAATCACAGCAAGATCTTTTTTGACCCACCTCCTAGAGTAATGGAAATAAAATTAAAAAATAAATAAATTGGACCTAATGAAACCTAAATGCTTTTGCACAGCAAAGGAAACCATAAACAAGATGAAAGGACAACCCTCAGAATGGGAGAAAATATTTTCAAATGAAGCAACTGACAAAGGATTAATGTCCAAAATATACAAGCAGCTCATGTGGCTCAATATCAAAAAAACAACCCAATCCAAAAATGGGCAGAAGACCTAAATAGACTTTTCTCCAAAGAAGATATACAGATTGCCAGAAATGGCTCTTAAACTCATGTTCAAACTCACGTGAGAAAAGAAAGGCAAATTAAACTACACTGTGTCAAGAATTCAAAAGCTGTTAACAGCCTCAATTGGCCAGGCTCTAGGGGAAACTTGTATGCTCATGCTGGTGACAGTAATTTGGTCAAATTTAGGATTTAGGAAAACTCAAATGCTTATGTTCTTTGACCCACCAATTCTACTTCTAGGGGAATGGAAGTTTGAAGAGGGTAGTCAGGAAAGGATTCGATGGAAAGGCAAAGTCTGAAGGAAGTGAGGGAGTGAGCTGCGCTGATGCAGTGGGAAGACCAGCCCAGGCAGAGCACCTAAAGCTAAGATGAGTGGAGGGGGGTGGGGGTGGTAGGAAGAGGGACAGGGAGGGAGAGGCAGGCGGGTGGTGGGACAGCAGGAGGGCTAGTGTGGCCAGAGTCGGGAGAGCAAGGGGGAGACCATGCGGGAGATGGCAGAGAAGTTTTGGGGGAGCAGGACAGAAACACACATACACACATATGTATACACATCTGAATATATACATATATATTCTTTTTCAGATTCTTTTCTTTTATAGGTTATTACAAGGTATTGAGAATAGTTCCCTGTGCTGTAGAGTAGGTCCTTGTTGTTTATTTATTTTATATATAGCGGTGTGTATCTGTTAATCCCAAATTCCCAGTTTATCCCTCTCCCCCTTCCCCTTTGGTAACCATAAGATTGTTATCTATGCTTGTGGGTCTATTTCTGTTTTGTAAATAAGTTCATTTGTATCCTTTGTTTAGATTCCACATATAAGTGATATCATATGATATTTCTCTTCGTGTGACTTCACTTAGTATGATAATCTCTAGGTCCATCCATATTGCTGCAAATGACATGATTTCATTCTTTTTTATGGCTAACATTCCATTGTATACATGCGCCACATCTTTTTTATGCATTCTTCTGTTGATGGACACTTAGGTTGCTTCTATATCTTGCTTATTGCAAGTAGTGCTGCAGTGAACATTGGGTGCATGTATCTTTTTGAATTACAGTTTTGTCCAGATGCATGCCCAGGAGTGGGATTGCTGGATCATATGGTAACTCTATTTTTAGTTTTTTAAGGAACCTCCATACTGTTCTCCGTATTGGCTGCACCAATTTACATTCCCACCAGCAGTGCAGGAGGAAGGACGTTCCCTTTTCTCCACACCCTCTCCAGCATCTGCTGTTTGTAGACTTTGTGATGATGGCCATGCTTACCGGAGTGAGGTGGTGACCTGCACTTTTGAAAGCTCACCCTAACTGCTGTGCTAAGAACAGGGAGCGGGATGGAGCAGTTAGGAGCGATGGGGTGAGGCACGAGATGACAAAGGGTGGCATCAAGATGACAGCAGTAGAGGTGGTGGGAAATATCCAGACTGTGGGTGTGTTGTGAAAGTAGTCACTCGGATTATCTATCTGGGGTTGAGAGAAAGAGTCTAGAATGACTGAGATTTCTGACCTAAAAAACTGGAAGGGTGACCTTCCATGAACTGTGATGAAGGAGTCTAAGGGGGAGCAGACTGGGAAGGAGCTCAGGTGTCCAATCACAGGCAGGACCACATGGAGGTGCTCGTTAGACACGCAAATGGAAATACCAGCTCAACAGCTGGCTATAGGAATTTGGGGTTTGCGGGAGGGACCCGGGCCGAAGCTCTAAAATTAGGAAGTCAGCACATACAAAATGGTCAGCAAAGCCTGAGAACTGGCTGGATGAGAGCATCAAGTTAGTGCATATAGAGAAGGGAAATGGAAAAGCATCCTCCAGTGCACCAACACGTAGAGGTAGGAGTGGTCAGAGGAGCCACAGAACAGACGGGGAAGGAGCAACAAACGAGGCTAAGAGCAGACCCCAAGGATGGAGTCCTGCGAGCCAGACAAAGGAGGTCACCCAGGGGGCACAGTGACAAGTTCCCACACTGCCATTGGAGCGGGAAGAGGGGCCTGAGAACAGGCCATTCCGTCTGTCGTAGTGATGTGGGTCATCAAGGAGCCTGACCACACACAGTCTTAGATGGTGGGAGGGTGAATGCGAGACCGAGGTGGGTTCCAGAAAGCAGAGAATCAAGCCCCAAGATGTTACTACCGCTCATCCAGAAAAAGAATGAAATAATGCCACTTGCAGCAACATGGATGGACCTGGAGATGAGCACACTAAGTGAAGTCAGCCAGAGAAAGATAAATACCATGTGATATCACACTTATATGAGGAATCTAAAATAGGACACGAATGAACTTGTCTAAGAAACAGAAACAGACTCACAGGCATAGAGAACAGACCTGTGGTTGCCAAAGGGGAAAAGGGGGGAGGGATAAATTAGGAGTTTGGGATTAACATGTACACACTACTGTATATGAAATAGATAACCAACAGGGACCTACAGTATAGCGCAGGGAACTATATTCAATATCCTGTAATAAACCATAATAGAAATGAATATGAAAAAAATACATATTATATGTATTCTATATGTATATAACTGAATCACTTCTCTGTGCACCTGAAACTAACACATTGTAAATCAACTTTGATTTTTAAAAATGGAAAAAAAGAAAGCTATTACTGTCAATTTACAGGAAATATAGGAGAGACAGGAACATGCTGGAAAAGTCATGAGGATGCAGTAAGCCGAATCCAGAACGTGGGGACTTCCACGGGGAAAATGAGCTTTGTGTAAAAAACCAGAAAACATAAATGGCATGAAAAGAGGGGAGGGGGCGAAACTGTTAGAGACGAAAAACCACCTCTAAATACAATATGTTGAGTGCCTGAGTTGAGTCAATCTATTATAAAAGAAAGATGTTTTTGAGACAAACTAGAAAATTTAAACCCTGATCATGTATTTATTGTAGATTTGTTGCATGATATTGGTATTGTGACTGGCATTTTTTAGAGTCATTATGTGTTAGAGATGTACAGTGGATGATTTACAGGTGAATGATACGACGTCTGGGATTTGGTTTAAGATACTCCAGATTTAGGGAAGGCAGGTGCATGAAATGAGATTGACAAAATGTTTACAGTCTTTGAAACTGGGTAATGATATATGTCTTTCTACCTTTGTGTATGCTTGAAGTTTTTCAAAATAATTTAAAACAAAAAGACAAAAGCTAAATTCAAGACATATAAAAAAGCAGCAGCAGTGCTGAAGGGATAGCCATAAGGAAAGGGCGCTTGAAAGGCTTTTTAGATTTTTTTTCAAGGTGGGAGAAATGAAGGAACATTTGTATGCTATGGGGAAGGTGAAGCAGAGAGAGAAAATGCGATGGTGCCGGAGAGAAGGGAGAATGGCTAGGGTAAAGTCTCTGCATAGAGAAGAAGTTTTGAGATCTGGTGCAAACGTGGAAGAACGGACCGGTCGCCCACAGTTACAGGAGGTGGGCACGGGTGCGAGAGGCTCTGGACATAGGAGACAGGCGCGCCTTGAAATCCTGGAGCTTTCAGTTCCCTCAGGGAAATAGAACGCAGGGTCACCAGCCAAGCGTGAGGCTGGGGATGCCCTGTGGGAGGTCTGGGCAAGGAGGATGGTTTGTCCCGGAGGCCGGGCGAGGGGGAGGGATGGTGTGATTATCAGGCAGCGTTCAAAGCCTACTGGGAGTTCAGTGTCCAGAAATTAAAGTGAGCCTGATCTGCAAGTTTTTCTCTGGCCAGAAACCATGGATGAGCTCAGGGAAGGGAGAGGTGGAGTTTCAACCAGGCCTGTGGTCTTGCCAGGGGAGTATTCAGACGGGAGAGAACCAAGGGCGTTGAGAGCTGTATTTTTTTTTTTTTTTTGCGGTACACGGGCCTCTCACTGTTGCGGCCTCTCCCACTGCGGAGCACAGGCTCCGGACGCACAGGCTTAGCGGCCATGGCTCACGGGCCCAGCCGCTCCGCAGCATGTGGGATCTTCCCGGACCGGGGCACGAACCCGCCTCCCCCTCATCGGCAGGCGGACTCTCAACCAGTGCGCCACCAGGGAAGCCCCGAGAGCTGTATTCTTTAGAGTCAAGCTAGGCTGCTGTAACAAAGCAATCCAACATTAATTCTGAGACTTAAAGCAGATTTTATGTCTATTTCAAGCCACAGACCGAAGTGACCGTTCCAGGTTACTGGGTCTCAGCTTCAGAGGATCCTTTAAGGGGCAGAGGGAGGGGCTTTCTCTCTCGTTTGTCTTTCGTGATAGGGCTTTGTTCCCATCTGAATCGTGGGTACTGGGAAGCAGGCACATCTTTACCCGTTATCAGGAGGGGAAAGAACGCATGAGGAGAAAGCACTGCGCTTCTTTTAAGGGCCCAGCCTGCAGCAGTCGCACATCACTTAGGCTCTTATTCCGTTGGTAAAAGGTTAGTCCTACAGCCACATTTAAATCAAGGAAGCCCAGGAAATGTCGTGTATATGGCCAGCTGTGTGCTCAGCTATAATTCTAGCATCTTGGAAGGAAGGAGGATGGATAGGGCAGGTGGATAATTAGAACTCTCTGCAAGGGAGTGAAATAGTAATTGACCAAGGAAAGTATGCTAGGTAAGGAGGAGAGAGGGGGTCCGGGGGGCTGAGCCGTGACCGAGAGGTGGTGGGTCGAGGGGCTGCAGACCTCAGCACAGGAACAGGGTGTCAGGGACCAGAGGCGCCGGGGGTGGCAGTGGTGGTACCAGAGCATGCTGGCCATTGAGAGTATGAGGTCAAGCTCTAGGGTGTGATCTCACGGTGCATGACTGACTCAGGCAAAAGCCTAGGAAGAAAGGAAGTCAAGGGGCTGAGGGCTGGAAAGCTGAAGCCCGAGCCAAACGGATATTGAAATGACTTAGAATCATGACAGGACTTTTCCTGGAGACGAGGACAGGGCGCCAGCTGCTAAAATCTCTGAGAAATAAGGGCAAAGGGCAGTGAGGCACAGGAGGTGGTGTATCTGATGACGTGAGATTCAAAGCTGGGGATGGGAGGAGGGGAGGAGTTCGAAAGTGGCCTCGAGGAGGAAGGAGACCCCAAGTCCACGCGGCTTATGGGACCTCAGCTCGCCGACCAGGGGTTGAACCCAGGGCCACGGCAGTGAAAGTGCCAAATCCTCACCACTAGGCCCCCAGGGAACTCCTCAGACATCCTTCTTACAAGAAAATTTTAAATGATCCTTAATGTTCAGTGAAAATAATGTTTCTGGAACCCTCACAGGTGGAAAAACTTGAGCATTTTTCTCAAAGCCTTAGGAAATGAGAAGCAAATATTTATGTCCTCTGGGTCTCTGAGTGAATCCACACTGGGAGACTCTGTCCAATATCCAGGTCATTTTGTCTCTTTAGTTAAAAAAAATATATCAAACAGCTTGTCAAATCTGCCATGCGGTAGAATCAAGCCACACTATCACCCAGTTTTAAGGAACTATAATTCTTTTGAATCCTTTCCAAGAATCTCTCCCAGATTATTCCTGTCGCGTTTCTAGTTTATGAATCAGGACTTTCATTCATTGATTTCTTCAACAAGTATTTCTTTCCTTAACCGTTCCAGCACAGCTTTGTCCTAGGCACTTAGAAGGTTATAAGGCAGTCCATTTCCAATCCCACAAGGGTTTGCAATCTATTTGGGATGGCAAGAGGAAAAAAAGAAAAAGGAAGGAAGGAAGAAGGCCTTTGAAGTAGTCAAAATATATGTGTCTTAAATTCAGAAAAAAACATGCGAAACCCATGAAACAAAAACTATGAAACTTCATTGTGGGACATGAAACAAGGCTTGCAGAGGTGGAGAGACTTTCTGAGTTCCTGGGTGGGAAGAGTCAGTATTGGAACAATATCAAATATGCCCAAATTCATCTAAAATGCAGTGCACTTCAGTAAACATCCCAACCCAGATTTTTACAAAATTGACAAGTTGACATAAAAATGATTGGGAAAGGTAAATAAGAGCCAAAAAAAAATTTTTATGAGAATGAGAGTAAGTGAGGGACTTGGCCCTTGACGGAAATCAAAATATCCTCTAAATCTGTAATGACAAGAGTCTCATAATTGACTGGAAAGGAAAACACAAATACGTAGAAGAGAATAGAAAGTCCATGAAAAACAGCTGGAAGTTAATGCTAACTTCTAACAGTGAGTTTTTCATATGTTGGACACCAGTCTAATTTTTAATGTTTAGAACACAGTGATTTTTTTAAAATTTGACTTGGAAAAAATTATAATGCTGTAACAAAATTCCTTCCATTCTCATCTACTTATTTACGTAAATACAGTTTCTCAGCGTTTACGTCTATAACAACAAAGGAAAAGTATGAATTAATGTTGAACCTGTCTGATTCTTGCAATGAGTAATATTTATCCATAAGAGTGAATAAGGTGAATCTTAGCTTTATCTGTCATTGAGAAATGCATTTATAGCACAATTTGATTTTTTATGTTTAAGAATTATAAATTTTTGTTATATTGATAAATTTTGAACTAGAATGATAGGATATTTTAATTTAGAGCTTCATTAGCCCAGAAAATTAAATTTATATACATATTTTGTTACAGAGTATAATTGAATAATCAAAGATTTTGAAGTATACAAATTGTTTTACATTAAGATAAAATTATGTGAGAGAAGTGAAATAGAAATATTAGTTCAAGGATATCAAAGAATGATGCAAAATCTTTGCCTGTTAAACAAGAGGTATCATGCAGATTTCATTTGATATTTTATTGTACAGTATATTGATATAATTGCTTATGTGATTGTTTTTCTGTAATAGTTTGTCTTGTGAGAGTAGTCAAAAGGATAAGATTCTAGTGCCAGACTGATGGTTTCTAATCATTGCTTGGCTGTTCATTAGCTGTGCACAGCTACTTAACTGCGTGTATCAGTTTTCTCATCTGTAAAATGGGAGTGATAATACTACTTCCCTCATAGGGTTGTTGCCAGGTTTAAATGAACTAACAACAAGAAAATGCTTAGGACAAGGTCTGGGACACAGTAAGTGTTACGGATGGCCTTGCTATTATTTTTAAGAAATAGTGTGCCACACCTAAGAATATCAGAGATTACTGATCTATTAATAAGAAACATTTGATATGCAAATTGGCATACAGTCTGCTTAAATAACTAACAATTGCCATGCTGTATGTTGTTATTCATTCAACAAATACTAACTTGGCTACTGGTTTGTGCTGGTCTATGTGATGTATCTTTTAAAAATATTTTATACTTTTTATAGTCACTAAAAAAAGTAACTGCTCTAACTTCTTAATGTATAACAAGGTTTAAAGGAAACGTATGAATCCAAATTTAATTCCTTCCAGCAATTAATCTGAAATCATATTTTGCTGTCTAGTTTAATCCAAATCACAACTCATGAACTCCTCTCGTGTTTTATAAAGACAAAAACAATTTTTAAAAGGTTGAAAGGTTAAATAAATTTGAGAAAGGCTGGCTTACACCATAAAGTTACTAAAATGTTGAATAAAAGTACAAGGTTGTCAAAATACCTGCATTAACTTTTCTAGTTGGACTCCAGCACTATTTATGTGGCATTATTATATAAAGATACCACTGAATGACAACATATGCACGTTTTTTTCAACTGAATAAAATTTAACTATAGGCTTGGTCAACATCACTGGTAGGTGCCAATGGATCCACATTAACTTTTTCAAGCCACTAGATTTTTTTTTTTAATTGAAGTATAGTTGATTTACACTTGTGTTAGTGTATCAAGCCACTCGATTTATATTCAATGCACTGAAGTACTAATGCACTGCTATTCGCCTTGCTAATGTGCTAAGCAATGGACTGAAAATTCAGCCAGTGCTTTCCAGTCTATAACGTTAATGAGTTTTACAAAGTATTTAACTCACTACAACAATAATTAGCTGTGCTTTTGACCTTAATTAATGAATGGAATCTCAATTATTCTTGGAAGGAATGCAGACAGAGAACAGCCATGCTTAAACTTTTTTGGGTTTGGGGGCATCAAAGAGAATCTTAAAAGTATGGTCTTTCTCCAAAAACCTGCACATTCTTGCAAGACCTTGTGTAGAATTTCAGGGGATCTGAGTGATGTTTCTCAAAGTATTGCCCACAAACCATCTGCATCCATTTTTCTTTTTTTTTTTTAATTAATTTATTTTTGGCTGCATTGGGTGCTCGTTGCTGTGCGCGGGCTTTCTCTAGTTGTGGCGAGCAGGGGCTGCTCTTCGTTGCGGTGCGTGGGCTTCTCACGGCGGCGGCCTCTCTTGTTGCAAAGCACGGACTCTAGGCGTGCAGGCTTCAGTAGCTGTGGCACGTGGGCTCAGCAGTTGTGGTGCACGGGCTTAGTTGCTCCGCGGCATGTGGGATCTTCCTGGACCAGGGCTTGAAGCCGTATCGCCTGCACTGGCAGGTGGACTCCTAACCACTGCACCACCAGAAAGTCCTCGCATCCGAATTTGTTGAGGTTCTATGTAAAGTTCATTTCCTGAGTCCCACTCTCACTAGACTGGAATCTCACAGGATCAGGCCCAGAAATAGGACTTGAACAATGTCCACAAGTGAGACTGTTTAAAAACAAACTTTACTTTTTATCAAAGGAAAACACACACACACACAAGCACATTCATATCTATCATTTAAAAAGTCAAATAGTTTCCAAAGAAGATATACAGCTTGCCAACAATCACATGGAAGGATGCTCAGCATCACTAATCATTAGAGAAATGCAAATCAAAATTACAGTGAAGGGGCTCCTCTGGTGGCGCAGTGGTTGAGAATCTGCCTGCCAATGCAGGGGACACGGGTTCGAGCCCTGGTCTGGGAAGATCCCACATGCCGCGGGATGTGAGCATCCCGTGTCACACCCGTGAGCCACAGCTACTGAGCTTGCACGTCTAGAGCCTGTGCTCCACAACAAGAGAGGCCGCGATAGTGAGAGGCCCGCGCACCGCGATGAAGAGTGGCCCCCGCTTGTCACAACTAGAGAAAGCCCTCGCACAGAAACGAAGACCCAACACAGCAAAAATAATTAATTAATAAACTCCTACCCCCAACATCTTCTTTTAAAAGAAGAATAATAACAGTGAGGTATCACCTCACACCGGTCAGAATGGCCATCATCAAAATATCTACAAACAATAAATGCTGGAGAGGGTGTGGAGAAAAGGAAACCCTCTTGCACTGTTGGTGGGAATGTAAATTGATACAGCCGCTATGGAGAACAGTATGGAGGTTCCTTAAAAAACTAAAAATAGAACTACCACATGACCCAGCAATCCCACTACTGGGCATATACCCTGAGAAAACCATAATTCAAAAAGCTACATATACCACAATGTTCACTGCAGCTTATTTACAATAGCCAGGACCTGGAAGCAACCTAAGTGTCCATCAACAGAGGAACGGATAAAGAAGATGTGGCACATATATACAATGGAATATTACTCAGCCATAAAAAGAAACAAAATTGAGTTATTTGTAGTGAGGTGGATGGACCTAGATAGAGTCTGTCACACAGAGTGAGGTTAAGTCAGAAAGAGAAAAGCAAATACTGTATGCTAACACATATATATGGAATCTAAAAAAATAAATGGTTCTGAAGAACCTAGGGGCAGGACAGGAATAAAGACACAGACGTTGAGAATGGACTTGAGGACACGGGGAGGGGAAAGGGTAAGCTGGGATGAAGTAAGAGAGTGGCATGGACATATATACACTACCAAATGTAAAAGAGATAGCTAGTGGGAAGCAGCCACATAGCACAGGGAGATCAGCTCAGTGCTTTGTGACCACCTAGTGGGGTGGGATAGAGAGGGTGGGAGGGAGGGAGACGCAAGAGGGAGGAGATATGGGGATATATGTATACCTGTAGCTGATTCAGTTTGTTATACAGCAGAAACTAACACACCCTTGTAAAGCAATTTACTCCAATAAAGATGTTTTAAAAATAAAATAAAAAGTCAAACAGTACTAAAAGGCTTTATAATAAAACCCAGCGGGGGCTTCCCTGGTGGCACAGTGGTTAAGAATCCGCCTGCCAGTAAAGGGGACACGGGTTCGATCCCTGGTCTGGGAAGATCCCACATGCCGCGGAGCAACTGGGCCCGTGAGCCACAACTACTGAGCCTGCGCATCTGGAGCCTGTGCTCCGCAGCGGGAGAGGCCGCGATAGTGAGAGGCCCACGCCCCGCGGTGAAGAGGGGCCCCCACTCGCCGCAACTGGAGAAAGCCCTCGCACAGAAACAAAGACCCAACACAGCCAAAAATAAATAAATTAAAAAACAAACAAACATGGGTCTCCTGCCCCACCCTTCCGCACAGCCAGTCCCAGCCCTACAGGTTTCCACCTTCAACTTTTCTAGCTAGCTTCACTGATATCTTCTTCCATCTCTTTAAAAAGTTATATGCTTCTGTCACTGTTTCTTGATTTGCCAATTTAAGTCCTTGTCTGTTGACTTCCCGCCATTGTGAATAAATACTAGACTATCCCTCCCTTACCCCGACCCCACTTTTCTTCTACCCTCCCCCAGCATAGTTACGTATAATTTTTGTTAAATCAGTAGCTGACGTTACATTAGTGAGACTATATAAATATCGGCCACTCAGTGACCAAGAGCCAACTAACGCATTGCAACCACTTTTTCTTTTCCTGCACACGCTTTCTTTTTTTCTGAAGTTAATAATTGCCTCATTTTATCATTTGTTTGGTTTTCCAGCTACCTATCGTTAATTTTTCCCCAATGCCCCAGCACCTCTGCCATATACTTATTAAGAATATACTCCTTACACTCGAATACTTCCGTTCTGTTTTCCTTAGCTACCTCTGGAGCCCCTTCCCTTCTCCTGCCCCTAGCCTGTTGTTTTCTAGAGGTCCTGGGTCGCCCTTCCTGCCACCTAGCTGCTTTTTTTCCTAGTATCTTCTTGCCTGTATCTTCCCTTTTCTTGTTTTAATCCCCGATTTTGCTAACGTACGGACATCTTCCAGCTGCCTGAAAAAGAATGGAGGTACAATGTTTGAGAACTTGTGTATCTGAAAGTGTGTGTATTCCACACTACTGATTTATGGTTTAGTTTAGTCCAGGATGCTAGGATGAAAACAGTCTTCCCTCTGAACGTTTAAGGTGCCGCTCTGTTGTCTGCCACCATCAAGAGCAGCTAGAAACGGCTCTGATGCTGTTCTGAGTCCTGCTCCTTTTTTTTTTTTTTTTTTCCGGTACGCGGGCCTCTCACTGTTGTGGCCTCTCCCGTTGCGCAGCACAGGCTCCAGACGCGCAGGCTCAGCGGCCATGGCTCACGGGCCCAGTCGCTCCGCGGCATGTGGGATCTTCCCGGACCGGAGCACGAACCCGTGTCCCCTGCATCGGCAGGCGGACTCTCAACCACTGCACCACCAGGGAAACCCCCTGCTCCATTTTTTGATTAGCTTTTCTCTCTGAAAGGTTTTACAGTTTTTTTTCCCTTATCCAAGATGTTCTGAAATTTAATGATGAAATGCCTTGAAGTTCAAGGACATGTCCTGTTCTGGGCAGGCCCTATCCATATGGGGACACCTCTCCTTCAGCTATGGGAAATTTTCTTTTATTATTTCTTTGATGATTTGCTCCCCACTGTTTTCTCTGATCTCCTTTCTGAAGCTCCTATTAGTAATTCTCTGGATGGATTCACCAACATTCTCATCTTTCCTCTTCTATTTTCCATCTTTCCCAACTTTATCCTTCAGTTCTTTTCACTGAATATTTTATTTACATCATATATTTAATTTTCAAGAGAGCTTTCTTGTTGAGTGTGCTTCTTATATCGCTTCCTGTTTTTGTGTTACAGGCATATCTTACTTTGTCCCTTTGATGCTATTAATCAATTACAGCTTTGAAGTCCCTTTCTCCTTGCATTGTCTGTTTGCTCCAGTTCCCTTTCACTTCTGTGTGTATTTTCCTTACCACGTTGCAGGTGTTCATCACATGGTTACCGATTCCTGGACTGCCCCTCATACTGAGGAGTGAGACTCTAAACATTTTAGAAGAAATTCTCTGTGTGGAGTACTGATTTGTGAAATCCACAAGCAGGTGCTCTAGTAGAGGACCGGCCTTCCACTGGGCTCCTGCCATGGCAGATGTCTGGAGAGCTTTTGTCTGCCGCCATCCTCTCCCTCTGGCCAGGCACTCACCTGATGCCCCTCTTTGGCCCACGGATGGATAGACGGTGCCTGGTAGTGCAGGGTGAGGAGAGAAGGGCCCTGGGGTCTAACTGTTCACGTGTAGACCGTCACCCATCCTTCAGGGACCCTCACCTCCCAAGTGCAGAGGCTTCAGAGTCTCGGGGGGGGCTGGCCTGCGTCTTCATTCTTGGGTTTGAACTCCTCCTCTCTGATCAACTAGTTACTCCTCCTTCATCCACTTTCCACCTGCAAACACTTGTCCTTGGCCAAATGTTTGTGGAAATCTCTCCTGCCCTTTGTCCTTGTTCCTTGCAGGCCGACACCTTCTTATTCCTCTGCTGTCGTTTTAGTGGGCTTTGAGGAAGGGGAGGTGGGGCAGAATGTGGGTGGGCAAGTCCCAGTTTGAAGCAGAATTCCAAAGTAATTTTTGTGCAACAAACAGGGAAGAGTCAGTGGCTAGGGCACAGGTGGCATTGGCACACCAGATGACTACTGGCTAAATACGAGAACTGGATGAATTCACGTAGAATTCACGATTGAAGAGCAATGAAGTATGATGTCTGTTGAACTACTGACTTAAGCGGTCATCAGACCCCCAAAATAAAATCCCTGTCAAATGAACAAGTGAACAAAGAAGAAAAAAAAAAAGAAGAAGGAAGGAAGGTCACACACATGTTATGTGTAGCTATTTCTACTTACCCAGCTTGCAGATGGACACATGACCATAACCATCTTTGTACCTCCCTGCATCCTCTAAATGTTACGCACTGTGTTTGAGTGTGAATGAGTGTGTGGGAGAGGGTTTCTGTATCGCTCCCAAGATCTCACCTCTGGAGGTGAAATAAAGTCCACAGAATCTGAAATATGTACATGAATTTAAGTGCCTGGACCAAAGTTACACACCTTAGAGGCATTAATAAATAGGTAAATATTACCTGAAAAGAAACTTTTTTTTTTTAATTTGGAAGAAGGAATGTCTTGTGGGCAGTTTTTTAAACTGAGAAGTAACAGTATCAGATCAACATTTTTACATTTAATTTGTTCAAAAAACCCCACATCCCTGCTACCGATTACCTCACAGAATCCACGTACGGAGCTGGAGATGCAAAAATCCATAATCCTTGGTCCTGTCAATAGTTGTATTCATGGCCAGTTAGGGTAATGCTCCTTCAAATGTAGGAAAATATGCAATAAAAAATTGAGTTTGCTATGTTTAAATTCTTTTTAAAATTTATTTAAAAATTATTTTTCACACAACTGTGTATAACATAGACAACTAACAAGAAGCTAGCCTGTGTATAGCAAAGGGAACTCTATTCAATGCTCTGCGGTGACCTAAACGGGAAAGAAATCCAAAAAAGAGGATATATGTGTATGTATGGCTGATTCACTTTGCTGTACAGCAGAAACTAACACAACATTGTAAAGCAAGGATACTCCAATAAAAATTAATTTAAAAATTATTTTCACCGTTCCTTTATTCTTGCCTCTTATAAATGATTTGCAAAATGACATCAAAATATGAAAACAATGGAGGAGGTCCATTGGTGATGACTGTTCCCCTGGTACACTGAAAGTTAAGCAGGTAGGGTTTATTTGCCTCAAATAACAAGCAGTTGAGGACAGAAAACAGGACCCTCTCTTATACACTGCTTTTGGCTTCAGATACTAGCAAATTATCTCACTAAATGGGGAAGGTCAGCCGGGGTACAGGGACTGTGGCTCAATAATGTTATTGAGGGACACACCTCCCTGCTCTGGCTGGTTTCATGCTCAGGCTGCAGCAAAAGAACTATCGCGTTACACGTAGACATACAACCTCCAAAGGAAGGGAAAACCCCACCTCCCTCCTTATAGCTCTCTATGAAGAGTGCAGAAACTTCCAGAACACCTTCTTCCCCTCCAGCTCCTTTCCCTCTTGCCTCCTGTTCCCCATTAGCTCATTCCTGAGCTACCACCTTGCAAAAGCAACGGGATTTCCCGTAGATCTTTCAGACTCAGGCTGGGGACAGTGTCGGTCTTCCCTGAGGCGCGCAGGCCTGAGGGAGGAACGGACACCTGAACAAAACTGGGCTTCTGTTGGGAAGAAGGGGGTAACAGGTATCGGGTAGGCTACAGGCTCCACGACATTCTAATTGTGGAAGCAAAACACCTAAAGCAATTTGCAGAACTCACACTCAGACTGGAGGGAACGCTCACCAGGACTCAGAATGGAATAGGACCAGAAGTCAGCCTTCCCCATCTGAGACCTATTCTGCGTCTCCAGACCCTCAGGATATTGTTTGGGTTCCTGCTCCTTTCCACGGCCGCCTGCAGGAGCAGCCGGCAGATTACTGTCCAAGACGGAGGATGAGGTGTATGAGACTATGGAAGGACCAGTGCTGGAGCCTGGGACGGCGCTAAGCCTCAGGGCTGAAACAGTGACCAACAGATGCCAGGGGACTCGAGGGGTTTCTGAAGAGGCCCGGAACAGCCAGGAGGAGAAACAGTGAAGCTGGGGTGCAAGGGCTGTCTGGAGCTGTCTCCCAGAACTCGGTGGGTTAGGATTTTTGTAACACTTAAAATCCAAAGCGAGAAAGGTGTGGCCAGGGCACCATTTCAGTTCCTTTTTTCTCCCCTAACTGAAGTGTTGTCTTTAGTTGTAAATGCACACTTTTCCTTTAGAGCTGCCCAGTCAGGTCCAAAATTGAGAAAGATGGCGGGGCAGGCTGAGTTTTTAATTGTCCCTTGTGGATGATCCCACAGACTTGGACGGGGGGGGGACAGGAACAGCCCTTGGAGGTGAGGAACCAAGGACACCATACCAAATTCCTCTTTGGTACGCTGTTGCAAAAGCTGCTAGGCACACCACGAGTATGCAGATTTTAGTTTTAAGAATAAAAGACATTTTCTGACCAAGGATGGGGTAAGGAATGGTGGTGTGTGGCCGGCCATAATATGACTCAGGACCTTGTCTTAATAAAATCATAACAGATGAGCCCAATACCTGAAATACAGGATACTGACCAGTACTGGCAGTCCTGTGAGGTAGATGCTTTCAATAAGCAGAGAGAAACAGCAGAGCTGCAAATCAGGGTTCTGTGCACACTCCATCATGGGAAAGGATGAACCATCATGAACATTTAATTCACCATTTTAATGGTGAAAATCTGAAGGAAAAAAATAATGACTGCGTTTCAATTTCTACCACCTTTCCCATACTTTTGTGAAATTTCAGTACATCTTCACTCACAGCTAGTTTCCCACCAAGGCCAGAAACCTACGCAATAAAAAATGATAATGCAAATTAAATTAGGCCCAGAAGAGATATCTTGGATTATATTTCTATTCATGGAAATACATTTGCCTTTTTGAGTCTCCAGGAGTCCTCCTTCCAACAAGCGTAAGAGAATCCAGGTGAAGCGCTCAGTGACCGCGGCTCATGCAGGACATGGTGTGGGTCGGGATCTCACCACCGTGTAAAAGCTGGGCAGCCAGCGCTGGAAGGCTGGTCCCTCACACCGCAGCCGGGAGTTCTCACAGACCCAGGGAGGGGCTGGCAGGTGAGTGAACTCAGTTACCACGGTAAGACCTCCCTTCCCCACACCAAACAGCGTCTGCCTGTTATCAGGTTAGGATGTGCTCTGTTACATGATTAGGAAAGCAGTCCCTTGTTCTAAAATAGCTTGTTTCTAAATCTACATAGTGAATTCCACGTGCAACTTTTTACGTAACTATGGGATGGTGGCCCAAGATGCCAAACAGCAAATTACTCGACCAAATATTAAAAAACCCCAAAACCTCATAAAAGCAAACCCGGAGAACTCTCACGTGGATCCGGCACAAGCGCCAGTGCCTGGGGTGTCGCGAGATTCCGTCCAATCAACCCCTGAGCGGCGACCTCGTGCAGGAAGCCCGCTCCCCCAGCGCACGCCTCCCGCGAACGAGCCCGCGCACCTGCACAGGCGACGGCCCAGGTTCAGCGGCTTTGTCTCAACGCGACAAAGACCCGCCCTGCAGCTCTCCGGGGCTCCGAGGGACGCAACGCCCCGGGGACCCCCGCCGCCTTCGGAGCCGCGCCCCCCTGCCCCCTCCCACGGGTCCCGGCCCCAGTTCCAGCACCACCCCTCCACCCCGGCCCCCCAAGGGACCCGCCTCGCGTCCCACAGCCCTCCCGCCCCCCCGCCCCGCGTCCCAGCACCCTCCCGCTCCCCGCCCCGCGTCCCAGCGCCCTGCCGCCCCCCCGTCCCAACACCACCGGGCCCCGCCCCCCGTCCCACCAACACCACAACCTCCACCCCAAACTCCAGCCCCCAGCCCCACCCCCCGGGTCCCCGCCCCCTGCCCACCAGGGCCCCCACCCAGCTGGACCCGCACCCCGCCCTCGGGGCCCCCGCTTTAAGCACCGCCCCTCTCCGCCCCCGCTCCCTCCCCCTTTAAGTGCCCTGCCCCCGCCTCCCCGAGGCCCCACCCCCCTCCCCCTTTAA